>NC_089283.1:16699165-17071816 GCF_963678975.1 Dysidea avara | reverse complement strand
TAACAGATCAGGTGGAATTGACTTCAGATAAGACAGCAGTGATGGATGGAAACAAGCCAACAGTCCTGCCAGCTTCAAACGTATTGTTGAGAAATTCTTCTCTACACAAATAGTAAAAATAAACTTAATTATTATACAGATAGAATCAATATACTACTCTAAATATACACTACAAATTTTTAAAACTTTTGCTTTGAAATTAAAAAAAATAGGGGATGAAATAATCAAATTTTGACTACTGGTTCAATTTCAGTCTTCTGCATGCACATGAATTAATGGCCTCATACGCCCACCCCCCCCCCCCCCCCCCCCTGTAAGCTGACATTTGTATTTGTTAAGGAAAACATGCAATTTATATTTTCCAATCTTACCATTTCCTTTTCCTATTGGGTATGCACAAAATGCCTCAAGTATATTTCCATCACAGTCTTGTAGCACCAAAGTACCCATGTTGGTGGGAAATGAGTCTTTGTTGCCTTTGGTTACCACTGGTCCTCGAATTAGCTTAGAGGATGGCATAGTTGTTGGGGATCACATGACATAGAAGTGTCGAGATGATGCAATATGAGAGAGTGTGTGATGGTAGTCATACTGGTAGAATACTGCCAGGTGACATCAGTGAGGGCTAGTATTAGCTTGTCATTGTTAGTGCCATTGTCTGTAGAAGAAAAGAAGAATGTATGTATACTACACACAAACACACACACACACACACACACACACACACACACACACAATCTACGCACGCACATCTACGCATGCACGCACACACATCTACGGACGCACGCACGCACACACATCTACACACACACACGCACACACATACACGCAAGTACACACACACACACGTGCACGCATGTATGTACACACACCACAAACACATGCATGAATGCACGCACGCACACATACACATATGCACGCTCACACGCACACAAACACACACACCACACACCAATGATATCAGAATGATCTCTGTTATAATTACCAGTGTCCACACACCATGACCAACACACATCCATCAATTGAACCATTTCCTTTCCAGTGCACTTCACTAGAACATTAGGACAGTTCAGCTCCGTGTATGAACTGCATAGAACAACAAACAGCATGCAGTTATGTGTAAGTGAAACATGTACACTATATACATATCTGAACAGAAAATTCAGCTGTTCAGTTAGAGTGTATTTTACAAAGAGGTGTGCGATTTGTATTCCACTATTATCAAGTAGCTACTGTACATTCACTGTCATTACCCATAATGCTATCCTGCCAATAGAGCATATTCACAAAGAAATCATAAAATAAGGAGCTTAAAATACGTGCGGAAAGAAGCCCAATGCTACAACACAAAAATATCTCGTTTTCGTTCTTTCCACCAGACCTGGTACAGCAGCAGAATACAGTCAGTCCATTGATTTGCATACTGATTTCTTTGTGCATCCTTAAAAAAATCAAAAATTTAAGGACAAAATAATTCTAGCTGTATGGTAGGACAAACAACAAGGAGCCTTTTGAATGTACTGTAATATACATTAACAAAATACATCATTGACATTTCTGTGTGTATGTAACAAACAGTAAGACCAGTTCACAGAGCTGACAGTCTAACATAAAATATGGCCTGTAAATGCATACACCTGTACGACACATACGTAGCAGTAAATGATGCAAAATTTATCAATAATTTCTACTAACACTACCTTGTGATGTCTGCTCCATTGTCTTGCCAGTGTCGGGTAACAAACAGGTTTGTCATCTCCGCCACAACAGGGGGAGTGGTGACAATGTCCTTGTCACCTCCAGCAGCCTTAATCCAACCTTCTGATATGACTGACAAAGCAGCAGTAGTCGCCAACAACTATAGATTAGGAAACACTAACATGACATACATACAGCACAAAAGGTGTGTATAGAGGAACCTCTCAAAAAGGACACGTTGAAATGTGGATAGCTTGATAACCAGGACACTTCCCCATGTATCTGTACTTGTAGTACAGTGTACATGCACTTACTAGATCTAGAACACCTCTTTAAAAAGGATACCTTAGCATGTTGCCAAGCTGTCCCGAATAGAGGGGTTCCACTGTATTGTAAACATAAAAGTGTGTTGATCAAAAAACTCAAGGCAAACAATTACGTGTTCTTAGGAGCCATATTTTACAGTTTCTACATACATGCTGTATGTTTGTATGTATGTAGGAACAAAAATTTGTCCTAAAAAATATAAAATGGTTTTGTATGGTCATTACCGAGTTCTACACATGAACTACACAAGATATACAGCAAAAACACATGATTTTCCAATAACCTTATACTCAGTCTTTGTACGTTGGATGTGATAGTGGGTAGCATTTCCAGGGTACATTGGTTTACTAGTGTGTGCAAAATACCCCTCAGTATCAATCCTAACACAGGTGGACTGGTGACTACCAGTGGTATAGCAGTGGTGACTGTTTGTGGGTAGATAAATGATACTGTTCTTGATAGTAGTGTACACTTCAGTGTGAGCATCAACATCACCGATAACTGTCATACCTGGGGATAATTATTATTACAGGTTTTTATTTATGTATTTATTACCGTGTCCTCATGTGTATACATTGTAATGTATGTATGTGCATAAGGAAGAAAAGCGGTCATTAAACACCAAAGTTTTTGTCTACTGAGGTGAATTAATCTTTGTTTATATCAGGAGTGCATTGAATCCTATGGACAAAGAATACTTGTCTATAGGGTTTGATGAGCTCCCGTTTATTTAAAATAATATATCATTTACAAACTTACTAGCAGACAAGGATGGGTTGACTTCCAGTGAATCACTACGAGCCTTTGAGAAGTGCTGCCAGAAGTGTACTAGTTCTGCACACAGTACAACATTCATTTGACCAATATCAAAATGTTCTTCTAGCTCTTCCTGAGTCCGTTCACTGCTGACATAAAAGTAGTCATAACTAAACCAGAATGCTGCAAAGTCCTCCTTGGTGGTTGCATGCGAGGCAGCAGCAGCGTCAACACTGGTGCTTGTGTCAAATAATGTTCCATGTAAGAGACGTGACTTGTCTACCATGTCTCTGCCATGAGGACCAATTGTGAGAACTGTACACTATGGGAAATGAGAAAATATGTGTGTAGCGTCAGCAAGTTTTATTGGTTAGCAAACATAGAAAAATCAGGAGCAAATAAACGCACTAGGCGTTTATGCACATATATATATGGGGCGAGAATTAGAGCCGATATAATTGCTTGTATCACTGACTATCACAGTACAAGCACAATGCAATGACAGTATTGGAAGATATTTTTACATACAATGGTATTTCTGTTGTGATATGTTGCTAAAACATGTAAAAATACAATAGCCAAGCACTATATATACGTATAACAAAGGTGCGTCCTTCAAAAAAGTTGTGAAATCAAAGGTGGCAACCATTTCATGATGTTAATGACAATTTCACTGAGGCTTTCGGAGGTCGCACCTTTTTATACAACTTGGATGTTTAGACTATCTCTTAAAAATACCATCTCATATTAGTGGATGTGCCAAGTATAAGCAGCCACAGCAATGTGGCACTTATGTAGTGGAAGGAAGTATAGTATACACAAGGACATCTATTCCTTCACTAAATTCATCGCTTGTTTTAAAAGCAACGAACACACATTGAAAGTCACTAGAGACATTAAGCAAGATGGTAAAGCCTATCGTGTCTGTGGGTGGGATTGATGTAGTGTTGGACTTCCTTACATTTTCAATATATGGAATTATAAATAGTTTCACTTCACCACTAACACAACTTCAAGTCACAGAAATGATAGTTATTCCTTTTATATTATGCCAAACACTAAGCCATTCACTATGCTTTGGACTGCACAACAAGGAAATAAGAGAGATAAAATATTTTCTTACTATCGGAAGTGCAGCAAAGTGGTTGTGCTTAATGCAAGGCAATGAATATATGCTGAATAACAGAGTTGTGTACTATATAAAATATAAGTGTGCATATGTATATGTGTAAAGTATAAGGAGACACTTTAATAATAATAAAATATGATAAAATAAACTGCACTGTAACAGAGAGCCCTGCACTGTAACAGAGAGCCCCACCCTGTTGTAAATCCGTATTGAATTTATCCATACGACAGCCAGATGAATGGGGTCAATTATATGCCAGATACCTCATTGCAAGGTATAGAACACATGCATGTGTCCATTTAATTGCTGGGATGCTAAAACCAAGCCTTTATACTGTAGGTCTGTAGTTCCTTGTACACTAAGCCTTTATAGGGCTGTAGTTCCTTGTACACAAGTTGATTTCCAGTGAAAACTCTTGTATAACATGTGATTCCAGTGTTTATTAGAAATATAGCTTACAGTATCACATTCCGTACACACATCCATACAGTTATGATATTCACTAAGTGGCTTACTAGTGAAACGTTGGAACAGCATTCACCTAAGATACCATGCACGTTTGCTGGTTGATACTGGCCTTGTGGACTGTTAGGAACAGCATAGTGCACAAAGCTACCGGGGGTTTAACCGATATATTTCTTAAATTATGAGATCAAAAGAAGCATAGACAATTATTGTGAGTATGCTTCCCAGTGCACAACCTGTCAATCTCACACTTAAAACTCAGCACAGACAATGTGTAATAACTCTTAAAGCTTGACACAAGTTGATTACGTATTATGGCAAAACTGAAGAATAGCTGTGTTACATTTAAAACCCACCCCACCATATGCTTATACTGGAAGCCATTGAAATTTCATAAGTACGCATACTCTTAAAAATGTACTTCTAGCACACAGACGCTACAATTTACAAACTTTAAGTCTGACTAAAATTGAAGGAGTAAGGTATCCTCTACTTGTGGCTGCAAGTTCAGAGAAGTGGAATCTTTACTTGCCAAGTTACACCACAGGTTAGATGCATCTTCAAAACAACAACACTTGGTATCCGATTGTGACAAAGAAAGCACCTAAGCTGATTTCCTTTGAATGTCTGGGCAAGGCAGTTGATCTCATGTTGTCTTCTTAATCAAATGCCGCACTGTTTGATAACTAACCTACAGAGTGGCCCTGCTACTATACAGTAAGTTAATACTCATCACCCTCTAGTGGAGCCACTCAGACCAACTCGTGACATCGTAGCAACTGCAAATGGTCTTGTTTATTAATGGAGTGAATAGCCAAATATATAGAAACTGCTATTTACACAGAAACACATATTAAAATTGTGATATCACTTTATGAGCAAGCCTACAGCAACTCATCAACTTGCTGTGCACACAAAACAGTCCATGAACTGTTCTCTTGATGAGCAGCACAGACTAACTTCTTGATCAGCTTTGCTCTACAGCACAGGCTTACAAGGTAGAAAAAAAAGGTGGGAACAAGCAGGTAACAACTAGCAAGCATTTACTAGGTGGATCCTGAGAAGTTAGCAAATGGCAGGACAGCATCATAACACAGCGTAGGTGTTCAAGATTGACAGTACCTTGACTTCTCACATGGAAATACAGTAACAGCCACCCAGCTACAGCTTCTTGCAAGATAAAAGTAACATGGTATTTAAGAATAATAGTAGTCTGCAACTATAAGAATAAATTCTTTTAACTGAACACTTAAAAGAACCATTAGTCCATGATTAGAAGGAAAAGACCAAATTGTTGTTTTGTTTTGTGATGGTCCCAATGTCATGGAAACACTACAATTTCTGACTAGTACTCTTAATAATAGATTCTATGTACAGTCTAGGATAACAAATGAAACACAAATCTGTGTAGCAGTTTCAAACACCACTGTTCCTAAAGTTGGATAAAGGTGTTCACAAAAGTGAATTTGTTTAGATAAACGAGGCCCATTCAATTATATACAAAAGTATCAAAACTATTTAAGTATTCTAATAAAACTCCAATAGCATGCACAACAGTGACAAATACTATAATTACACAGTCGTCTTTATACAAGCCTCTAAACAAGAGAAGTACTATAAATAATAAGTGAGCAAAGCAATACGATACCACTAACAAATGTATACATATTTCTGTACATATATCATGAACCACGATAGTGAGCTCATAATAGGGATCGCCCATGTTTTTTGCAAAAATCCTAATAGAACGCACACCTAAAAACCACCTTGAAAAGCATCCTTCAACTCAAAACAACCCTCTGGTGGTTCTTTGCAATGTGTATAGGTCCACTAGTAAGTATCACGTGAAAGGAAACAGTATGTGTACTTCAGACAAAACTGAAATATGCCCATTTGGTCATATTACTATTATAATATTATTCTTTCACAGAAGTTTACAAGGAGAATCCTGGGATAAAAAGTAGCAAGGCTTGCTGAATGGATCATTGTGCATGTCCATGACCTATTTTTGATTTCGTTTTCGGATGGAAACATCCCAAACCGGGCCGTTTCTTCTTGCCAAAACGCCATTATAATTGAGAAGCCATACAAGATTGCACTATAAGTTAAGTTTTTTTGGTGTGCGTTGCTTGTGGCTAATAGAATCTGTCTTTATTAAACTCTGTATAGGCCAGGAAGCTTAATCTGGGCTGATGACTTTGTTATAAGGTAGTTTATTCGCTCCGTAATCATTGTACGTGGGCGGGTTATCCAGATTAAATACTCTAATAGAGCAGTCATGTAAATACTCTAATAATGCAGCCAAGTGTATAACAACAATCCTTGCACTGAATTTGACAGCTATTAAAGGCACCAGTAACGTAAATTGTAGCTCATATTGGGAGACTCTCAGTCTGTATGCACATTGCAATTTGATTAGTTTCATGTGTGTACTGAAACGTTGACAGTGTTACTATGCAGAATGCAAAATTGCACTATTCACAACAGTCTTCTTCATAATCCATTACTGGATTAAAAAATAGCACACAAACTAGATGAATAAAAAATTGGAAATTTAAAATGGGAATAGGGATCGCTGAAAAAAGCCACGAAATAAGAAGGGATTGCTGGGGTGGTAATGTAAACCACAAATCCCTATTTTGACTCACTTCAAAATGACAGAGCATGTAACTAAAGATTTATAACAGAGAGTCATAATAGGGATTTGTGCTTTACACTACCACCCCAGCGATCCCTTCTTGTTTCATGGCTTTTTTCAGCGATCCCTATTCCCATTTTAAAATTTCCAAATTTTTGTTCATCTAGTAGTATATTGTCACTAGTAATTAAATTTTTTTTTTTCATGATATATTTTGTGCATAAAATAAAGGACGCATATTTACAAGCACATGAAACAAATATAAAGTTAGTCAGGTGAAGCTGAGTCCAGCCTGCCTTCTGCATTTCCCACTAGTAATTAATGCATTGTCTCACGCGTGCTTTTAAAGACAGCTCAGCACATACACTAGTATAATAAAAATTATAAATTTAAAAATGAAGTAGGAATCCAAGTGATAAAAAGTAGTGAAACAAGAGATGAACAATGGTAGCTATTACAGTATAGCTCAGTGGGAAATCTCTACTTTGGCACAGTATGTTCAGTGCCAAAGTAGGAATTCCCACTGAGCTATACTGTAATAGCTACCATTGTTCATCTCGTTTCACTACTTTTTATCGCTTGGATTCCTACTTCATTGTGAAATTTATAATTTTTAATATACTATTTGTTTAGTTTTTTGATAAAGCATACAGTTAGCTATAAACATGTGACTGTTCTATTAGGGTGACTGCTGTATTAGAGTATCTCGAGTCAGCCTACGAATGTGTGCTTGCCCCAAAAGGGGTGTGGTCATCATGGTTTCGATTGGTTCATAGTATTAGACTAGAGTATCTTGAATCAACCCACCAACTTGAAGGTGTGTAGTCACAAATACAGTTAGCATAAAAGTGGCGTGGTCATCGTGGTCTCGATAGATGGATAATACGTAGAATAAAGAATGGGTGTGATGTTGTGACCTATTGTGGAGTACTGGTACCTCTGTACAGTAGAGTAGTCTAAGCGCCTTAATTAATTTTGTGATTTTGTGGCGTCTATCTTGCTACTTAAAGAAAGTGTTGATATGGAAAATTAACACCTTGATATGGCTTCGTTGGATGAAGAAGACAAGCAGCCTGATTGAAGATAAAAGAAAAGACAAGGTGCACAGGGCGTACACTTGTCGGAACCCCAAAAGGCACATCCTATTAGTGAGTTTGTTGTTGTGGCGTACAATGGTGACCGTGCACTGCTTCATTTGGGCTCTAAGCTTGTGACTGTGGTCAGGCAGTGAGTGAGGCAGTGAGACTACAATAGGAGTTTTGGGCGATTTTAAAAATTTTATATCCGGCCACCTGTAAGTGTTTTGTTGTTTTTAACGCTACATTTGATGCTAGATGGATTAATATTATTCCATAAAGGTAGTTTTTGTCGCATAAGAAGTTTCTAAGCTGATTTTTAAAAGGCAATATTTTTGGTGGCACGTGTCATTTCGGGGGAGATTCCTACTTAAACAGTACTACCGTACTGTTTGATATGCAAAAATATCTGCATTACATTTGCAATACTTTAAACAATATTGTACATACCAGTACATAAAATTTTACTACAGCTGTCAAGTCCCTGCATCTAGGTTTTTGCAAGAGACAACTGTGAAAGATTGATTGGTACCACCACCTGGTACCAATAGGGGGTGGTACCAATACATGAATACACAAGGAATGAGTATAACAGAGTATACTATGTATGCAAGTGTCTCCTGATTGTTGTATGCATTTCAGTTTTAGTTCACCACACAACCACACAACCACATAATTATGGATATATACATTATTTATTTATCTTTAGTCAGTACGTGCATTTAATTCCTGTAGTGATCATTTTACACAAGTATGAAAGTAAAAAATAAGTTGGACTGATGGTTGTTTTCATAATGGCAGTGAAAGTGCAAAATATGCTTATACCATCATAAAATCAACCCATTGTGACATATTTATACCCCACCTCGTCATGAGTTCATACACACCGAAAAATCAAATGTCCTTGCATGCCTGTGTTACTTTATGCAGCACATTGTGAGATTGAGTGTATGCGCTACAAGCCATTTAAAATGGAAGGGTCAAAACCTTAGTGACTAGGATGTGTTACCAAGTTAAACACAATTTCCTCTTAAAGAATTCATACACAAGAGGAACAGATATACATTCACTTACACACATACCTCTTCCTGTAGTTTCTTAGTAGGAGAGGCTTCAGGTTTTCCTTCATTTGTACAGCAACACTCACCAGTCAGTTCAGCCCATACGGACATAAAACCAGCATAAGTGCCCCAGAATTCTGTACTCGGATCGCTAGAAATTTTATACAAGAGCCCATCAATGTGAAACAGTATTACAGACTGAGCAGAGATCTTTGGTGCAGCAAAAAACACTCCCTGGCTTTTCTTACAAGTACGCTTGAAGTCAATAGTGATTTCATTAACCAGAATACACAAGTGGAAGGAAGACTCAGGTGGTTTGGTGGTCAGGTCTGCTTGACCATCCATGTCTTCAACGTTAGCTACAAAAGACCATGCCCAATTGGTCCAGCTTGATGAGGCATTTACCTCTTCCTTTGATTCTTCTGAAGAAGGCAGTACTCCGTCAACTTCTTCTTCAACATCAAAAAATTTCTCTTCCTGGGATGCCGAAGACAATGCCGGGCTTGAAGTATCCTCATCTTTACCTTTTAGCTTTTTTGTGGAGTAGTATAGAGCAAACAGTCTATCTAGAATACGCATAAACAGACAATACTGTGTTTCCGTTAGAGAGAAATTCATTACATCACTGAGAAAATTCACTGTGTTAGAAACTTGATGACCACCTTGATAGTCCTTCTGTGTCCGCATGGTGAAGCAAAAGTTACTAACAAACGATTCCTGAAATTGTTCAATTTGTCCGCTAGCTCCTAACTGGTCCAAATAGAGTACCACATTACTCCATATAAACTCACTATGTAGTGAATAGGTTCCTTGTAAGGAGTCAGTGTATATGAACATTCTGTTCCAGAATTCATTGGTGCTGAAGGACTCAAGCGATTTGGCAGTTATGGTGAGCACAATGTCATCATCCATGAGTTTGACAATAAAGTTGTCAATGTGGTAGACAATGTTGCTGAGAATGCGGTTTAGTAGGCCACTGAGATAGCCAGGAGCCTGATCACTGCTACCTATAGGTGCATATGTGTATATCAGCAACAACATTTGTGCAGGAATACTTTAGTGTGCATGTTTGATGTGTGTCTACCTATGAACACACGCACGCACGTACGCACAGTGTAAACAATGCATAACACAGGATACAGGTGCAGCAGATATCACATTACACGTACAATGACAATCAAAGAAACTAATATTAATGACACAGTAAGACCAGCTAACTTCACAGCACCTAATCCATACAACATACACACCTTGTTTGAGTTCTGTCTTCTTGATCGTTTCCTTAACCTCACTACTCAAATCCTGGGAGCCACTTTTATCGGCCCCAGAACTCCACGACTCCTTTACTATAGCAACTATCTCCACATCACTGATGCTTATCTCAACTGGTTCTGATCCTAACGTGGTCCATGGTACGTGTATTCTCAGCTCCTTTATATGGCCGCTCTGCAGGGCCAACGGATAACCAAATTCTTTCTCTAATACATCAAGGCGAAGTTCTAAATTCCTTAGCACTGCATCTCCGCCCCAAAACGATAATTGCAAGTCTGTAGGTTGAATATTCTTCACATATTTGTCAAGATAAGACGTTAACAACGGAGTTATGTAACGCTCGAGCATTATGAACCCGTTTCTATCAAATGTAACTCGCCTCTTAGATAATTAAATAACAAATAGCACATCCATTTGTATAAAGCTCACCCCCTATTCACTCCTATCATTGTTCTATTAAATAGTAAAATTGCTCTATTTAAAGACCAGCTACTCTATTTAAAGATCACTATTTCCATTTAATGATCACTAGCGCAGGAAGGGAAACCTTACTATGGTCGTCACGCACGCTATTGCGTTGTTATAGAGTACGTATATAATGTACGAAATATAACAAATGAAGCTGTGAAGTTTACTGTTGAATGAAAAGCAAAATGGTGAACTTTTTGCCGCTACAGAGACTTGTTCGGGGGATTATACGAAGAGAGAAGCGTACTTGTAGCAGCATGGCGGTCTCTAATAGCGGGAATACATTTACTGTGGCCACTTTCAATATTTTGGCGCCATGCCATAAGCGGCTTACCAAGAAACAAGCCAGCAGGTGAGTGTTTGAAATGATAATGGTGAATTCCACACAGTCATGTGACATTACCTGTATATTTCAACAATTTTGTACATGTTTGACAACAGTGGCATGAATCTGCAAACTTTGAGTACATCATTGTTTAGCCTGACCCGACTATACTGTACAGCAGAAAGGAAAGGACAAATATGAACACTATCAGAATTGATGGAAATTAAAAAAGAAATGTTTTTAGCTCATGCATGACTTTGATGATTTAAAAATTGACGAATTTGACCAACTTTCTTCCAACATGAGAATGAATAAGTGTTATTTTTTACATATGTATTTCTTGTACACAGTAATAGCTGATATGTGTTAGTCTCGTCCTCGCAGACCCGTTCTCCGGGTGGCGCTTATTGATTAGAGATTATAAGTACCCCCTCCGAAAGGGTCTGGTGAAATGCCCATACCATTTTTGTCTGAGAAATTGCCAACTCTGGCGAGTGATAATTGGTGTTTAATACTTACACAAGATTTTACAAAAGGTGACGATTAAACAGTATTTATCATTTTATGGCTGCGCAGTACAGACTTTACAAAAGCAAAGCTTACCTCAAATCGTCACCTCTTGTGTAGTTATTAAACTCGAATTATTACTCGCCAGAGTTGGTGATTTCTCGGACAAAAATGGTATGGGCATTTCACCAGACCCTTTTGGAGGGGGCGCTTATAATCTCTAATCGATAAGCGCCACCCTGGAGAATGGGTCTGCGAGGACAAGACTAGATATGTGTGTGGTAATAAACCATAAAAAATGAGTGTATTTTAAGCTGACCATAATGAATGATGTCACAAGCTTATAACGATTAAGCGTTGTGACGATTACGAGCTCCTGATGGTGTACTAAAACTGCACAACGAAAACTTATCAGTAGGGTCGTTTTGGGGCCAAAAGATTTAATCTCAATATTGAGGAATAAGGTTATGAGTTACACTATGTTGGGACCTACTTGACATGATAACTATAATGAGGTGGTCTTATTGCAGAGGATAAGGTTTCACTGTACGCACGTACATAATGCCATTTCTATCAACGAACTAAGCTATACAAATACACTTTCTTTGAAAAATTATCAAGGATTTCTCTTCTATTTGAGGACATAATGCATTCCTTTTCAGTAAGGGTTGAATAGAATTTGTGTTGTACATCCGCATGCTTTAGTAGATAAGGGAGTGGCAAGGTTGATGAATGGTGATGCAAATGATGTGGATAGTAATAATAGCACAATATCAAGACTCTATTATTTTAAAAAACATGTTTTCTTTTTTCAAAACCTCATGACCATCACATCAGCATTCTACAGATTTAAGATGAAGATTTTTAGACATAGACCTTCTTCAACTCCCAAGCTCCATTGGATATAAAATATCCTTGTTACCCTACACTTGAGCAATACGCACAGTTTAGTACTGTCTGCTTTGTGTTTGGTTTAGATGGCTACGAAGGGAGATAGATATTCCAGAGCTGTTCACAAAGAGAACAAGGGAGATATTAGAGCTGATAAAATCTGCAGGACCGTTGGATGTGCTTTGTCTGCAGGAATTCTCAACTGATGATAGAATTGTCGACATGTTTCATGACGCCTTAGGGACAAGGTAAGAATTGTCTATAGAATTGTTTTGGTTTTGTCATGAAATACATTGAAATACACCATACGAAAATACATTAGCATGTTAATTATCCAGTTAATAAAGTTCCTCAGCTATCTACAGTAACTCTTGTTCACTAGAAATTGAATATTGTCATCAACTAGGATATTTCAAAGTGTTGGTATAGAGTAATTGAACCATTGCAATATAAATGAATAGGCCTATAACAATGGACTACACTGCTTCACACCATCAGAGTTCAGCTAACCATGGGTCTACAGTACAAAATAAGTGACATTCTTATCCAGTGCTCCTTCAAATACTCTAATAGAACATACACTTTGTTCTCCCTAAAATAGTTATGTTTGTGACATTGTTATAGCTCCTGTCATAATAAATTATGTGTGTGTGTATGTTATGCAAGGCCAGAATTTCTAGTGTTATGTTTTGACTCACTGCTTCATAGGCGTTAACGTTCTTGCAGGTCCCTATACTGGTGAACAAGAGTATACTATACATTTGTTGCTATAGCAACCTACCTGCATGAGTGTAAAATAATAAAGAGTGGTTATAACTTGGTACACTGGTAGTTAGTAAAACCTTAGTTGTTCCAAACCGCCTAGTATTTTGAAAGATAACATAACTGTGAAATGGTATGTGAAACTACTGTAAAACAATGTGGTAACGTTTTTATAAACAGTAGGTGAATTTAACTACTCTAATAGAACAGTCACTACTGTAATATATAGAAAAGATCATATTCAGTCTTGTTTACCCAAAGTTCAGATCAACGTTCCACTGTATGTTGCTAAGTTTAGTACCGCATTAATAGCATTACCTTGTGACTGGCCTCAAAACTGAAGTGGTCTTATTGATGAGGTTTAAGGTGTGTTTGGGACCTACAGTGTACTTGACATGGTCATTACAATGAGGTGCTTTTGTTGCCACTTACGTTGTTCTGCTCCTACATGTAATTTTTTTACTGAATGCCAGCCTTTCCAACTGCATACATTTGTCAACTCATAACTCAACTTCTAAATGGGATATATATCACTGTTTCTTTGGAGCCCTTATGGACAGTTATACAATAGTGGAACCTGTTAATCGGGACATCTGACACTTGGTAAGGTCCCAAAGTATCCCTTAGCATGTAAACTGACCTTGATAATCAAGACACCTTGATAATCAAGACACTTTTTTTAATACTCAGGTTTACTGTATCATCTGATGTGGCAGGTCAAACTTGGAACTTTAGAACGTTGATTTCATACCGTAGACTCCAGTTATTAGGCGCACATGGTTATTAAACGCATATTGCCTGTTAAGCACATATTGTAGACTTGTACTAGATGGCTATACCCTTGTTTGTTAAGCGCATATAGTTGAAATCGCCTCTGCCACCTCGTACTACATAGAATTGTTGTCAGAATGAATCAGACATGTCACAGCACACTCGATTCCTCACCAGGCCCGTGTCTAGCAGATACTGCCGTCTGTGATAACAATAAGCTGTAACCGCTACCTAACTTCTAAAGATTTCCGTTACCAAGACTGAAGCAAGCTATTAACTAGTGTTCAAAATCGCTTGAAGACTGTAGTGGGCACAACTAATGCCCTCCCAGCAGAAATTCCTTACTGTAATTTATAAGTGCATGTGCTTAACAAGCATAGTAAATTTCACAAATAATTCCTCCAAAAATTATAAGCGCATGTGCCTAATAACCGGAGTCTACAGTAGTTTTAAAATTGACATGCAATGTGGCACCATGTACCATGAAACCACCTAACTTCAAAGGAGAATTCCAGGGTACATATCTCATAAACCCTGGCTTGCCATGATACATTTAAGTTAAACCATGGCTTTAACCTAAATGTACCATGGCCTTGATATCTGATGATGTAACGTTGTTTGTTTTTATAAGAATCCTGGCAGTATTCGATTGTGGGAGTTTATTATTGCTCACGTGATGAAAACCACGAACCCGATTTTGCATTCTACAGCACTCAGACGGAGGCAATTCAACACCCTTACCACCCTACGAGTTGACAAACGGAAGTTTAAGGTGAGAACTTGTGTCATGGTTAATTTACAATCGCGCGTCCGCGTGTTTGATTACGTACCACGCCCACTTTTCGTATATCACGAGGTAACCACTCTACAGCAAAGCTTGCCCCTCTGGATGTTTAGAAAACGTAAACAGTGGTTAAACAATGTAGCAACTTTGAAACACTTGTTAAATCGCAAAATTGAGTGTTTCCATGATATTCAAAGGATTTGCCCGTTTATGTTAACAAACGTAACTGCAACGTTACTTGCTGCTGACCCATAATCAAATTTTACCAGACTGTCTATAATAAATCCAGTGGGTTGCCTCATATTGGCTTGGGTGATTAGTCGCCCACCACAGTAGACTATTAGTCTACATGGTACATATCAGTTGTATTACGTGCCCTCGTGATTTGCCTGATATGTACACCCATGCTCTCGTAACAGTCCTCGAGCTTGGGTGTACATATCAGGCAAATCACTCGGGTACATGATACAACTATTACTTAAAATTTGAAATTGCTAACTTCTAATATCAAAGTTTATATTGTGGTGTCTAGCACCATACAACTTCTAATACATACCATTATAAACTCTTGCTAAAGTACATTTATCATCTTGCTATTTTAGGTACAATTTATTACAGCTGCCTCGTGCAGAGACAGAAGAAGGACTGGCCATGTTTATAGACAAGTCGATACAGTTAGTATAGATCTTGTAGTGGAATTGTAGCCATTTCTTGCTATTGTTTTATAGTATTGTGAAAACTGTTACTCAGGAGTTGCCAGGGACGTCATGCAGAGTGGCATTACATGCACTACTACAAGTCCCAACAATTAAAACAAAGGTATGTACATTACCTTCTTAATATTTTTTTGATTGTAGGCTGTCCATATTTTCTTGACTACCTGGCAAATTTTATAGCAGATAAACACAGTAGCAGTTAAGTCATCAAATAGGAAATCTGTGATTGTGAGCTTCTTGTATATCATGTCTGTGGCCAATATTACTGCCAGGAGTTAAGTAGCACTCTTAAATCCAAAGAACATTGGATTAGACAACCAACATGTTTCCATAGACTCAGTTGTTGTAACTGTTCAGTGAAAAATATTTAGTATAAAAATACTGTATGTTCATGGTTAACCATAAGTTACATGAGTATAATAAATTTCATTCACTGTTTGTCATGGCTTGTGTACCTACGTGGTTTCATTGGCAGGTTTACGTGACTGTTCTATTAGAATATCGCTGCAATCTTTTACAGCACTGACGGCTACATGGTAACCATGTTCTTTGATTTAATGTGTCTTACTGTAGTTGAAAGTTGCAGCAAGTCACACAGTTAATTCTTGGAATGGCTAGTAAAGATAAAATTTTGCAAAAAAATATTTTTCATGCATATGACAAAAGTAAAGTAGCTTTGAGTACTGTATAGCGGGTTTTTCTCATGGACAAATTTACTTGCAAAAATAAAATCATGCGACACTTTATCTCACAAGGTGACAAATTCGTGACAATTCCTCGTATGAATTTGTTACTTGTTGCAGCGTGGTTGCATATAATGTCACAGGTGCAGCATTTAACTGAAACATGTGGAATTTGTACGTGTTATGGGATAAGTGCATTATTCTTTTTCTGCTGTAGAAACTTGTATAGTCAAACCACTGCAGTATGGTAATCCCCCATATGTAGGTAGTAGCATACAGAGAATGTAGGAACATAGACAGTCTGCTTTCTGATTAAACTCCGGGTGTTTCGAGGTCTTATCATTTCCATGTTTACTGTCAACTGGATGTAACTAGAGGTCTTGTTATGCATATGAATGCAGATGAACCAGAGATTAGGAGGAACAAAGGCATAACATTTTTTAGCATTCCGGTACGAAAAGAAGTGAAGATTGTGGTTGAGTGCAATAAATAGGAAAGATTTCTACCCGCCTGAGGATACCATCATCTGTAGTGAACACTTTGTTGGGGGTAACGAAATGGCAAAACATCTCGATCAGTGGCGTACCCATACTAGAGTAGTTGACTGTTCTATTAGAGTAGTTGACTGTCTATTGCTGTGAGTGTTTGACTATTCTATTAGAGTAGTTGACTGTTCCCTACATGCCTGTTCTATCGGGCATTTAGTTGTTTATATGATATATCTCAGTAACTTAAAAACATTGTACTGACCTTGTAAAACTAGGGTGATTCCACCAATTTCCGGACACTTATCTTTCAAATGGCTGTAATACAGTACCTATTCCAATTCTTATACTACCACTAGGAAGGATTGATACTACTGCACATTTGAGTGACAGTTGATTTATATAATGCTCATCCTTTTCCACAGGCATTTGAACTTCAACAGCTGGTAAAAGCTCTATTTATTGGATAAAACCCTGGGCAAGTTGATTAATAAAATGAATACAAACTGTATAATGATTAAAATTTCAGTCTAATGATATTCAGAATTATCAATTGTGACCCAGTCTGAGAAAACCGGTCTTATTGCCCATGTCACCAGATTTGATTTTTCACCCAGGACACAAAGCTACATGAATAAACTATCTAATTCCACAATTAAAATCAGCTAGACTTGAGTGGTCTGGTTTTGCTGGCTGTTTTTCCCAAGCCCAGTGGCGATCCGTACGTGTGGTGTGGGACCTTAATGGAGCTCTGGTCAGCCTGGGGATGACTGTATGTGGCTGTACAGCTCTGTGGTATTGAATAAGTACCTTTGCTGTGAATTTCCTTTCATTTTAGCCAGTTTTGAGACCTCTATGGCCCAAACTTGGCCTAATTCATCCCTTGGCCTTCCTTTTCAAGTTTTGAACACCATCTTGCCTGCCTTCCAGGGCCCCCCGTCTCCCACCCAATTTGCAGCTCGCCTGATACAGTCAACCTCGGTTTAAAAACTATCTAATATGGCGGGAAACTTAGTTGTTGGCTACTTGCACAGTGGATGATCTGGAAGGTAAGGAATTGGTATATAACGTGTGAAAATTTGGTACACATAGCTTCAACCATTGGCAAGCTACAACACACTAAATACTTAAAACCAGCGTTTCTCAATACTTTTAAATAGGTGATAAGCCCGGTTTTCCCAGACTGGGTCACATACAACTACAGATTTATAGCCAGATACTCCAGAACAGCTAACTTACCGATTTCAGCCATGAAAGACACCCAGAAGTAGTGCCAGCCACTTAGAACAGCCACAGCAGCCAGTTTATAACTTTGCATTATTGGGTGGATCACGTGATCTCACGTGACACAGTTGTATGTGACCCAGTCTGAGAAAACCGGTCTTATCGCCCATGTCAGCAGATTTGATTTTTCACTCAGGACACAAAGCTACATGAATAAACTATCTAATTCCACAATCAAAATCAGCTAGACTTGAGTGGTCTGGTTTTGCTGGCTGCTTTTCCCAAGCCCAGTGGCGATCCGTACGTGTGGTGTGGGGCCTCAATGGAGCTCTCGTCAGCCTGGGGATGACTGTATGTGGCTCTATAGCACTGTGGTATTGAGTAAGTACCTCTGCTGTGAATTTCCCTTCATTTTAGCCAGTTTTGAGACCTCTATGGCCCAAAACTTGGCCTAATTCATCCCTTGGCCTTCCTTTTCAATTTTTGAACACCATCTTGCTCGCCTTCCAGGGCCCCCGATTCCCACCCAATTTGCAGCTCGCCTGATACAGTCAACCTCGGTTTAAAAACTATCTAAAATGGCAGGAAACTTAGTTGTTTACTACTTGCACAGTGGATGCTCTGGAAGGTAAGGAATTGATGTAAAACGTGTGAAAATTTGGTACACATAGCTTCAACCATTGGCAAGCTACAACACACTAAATACTTAAAACCGGCGTTTCTCAACACTTTTAAATAGGCGATAAGCCCGGTTTTCCCAGACTGGGTCACAATTAGACATACAGTAGCTATAGCAGAATTTGATAACAGTTTACTGGCCTTAGGCACAAGCCAATCCACAATGTCTAAGTCTGGGTAGACATCAGGATCAAGCTCTGTACATTCAGCATCGTAGTACCTTGTTTTGCAAGTATCACATGCCACTCATGGCCAAACAGAATCTTCAGACAATTTACAAGCAGTATGCACAATTACTCTCATCAGAACTACTCTGCATTTGACATCTAGGGGTGGCACTCAAACTAGAAACACTTCTTGTAACTTGGCTGTGTGTGGTAAGACTGTTGCACTTGGGATTGTGCCCTCCCTCTTCTTCTTCCTCTTTAATCCCACCCTCGCCCCTTTCAAGTTGTTTTCTTTAGCATCTTCACGGCGCTTTTTCTTCATTTCTCTCTCTGCCTTCCTTTTCGCTCTTTCTTCTTGTAGTTTCCTTTGCTTATGTTCCTCCAAAAACTGTATGACTTGATCTCCAGAGAGATGTTTTGGCATAGCAGAAACACCACCAACCTTTTTTGGTTTGTTTGAAGGGTTGGGATAGGTAAATACTTCATCAATAACTGGAGACACTTTTTGTTGAGATTTTAGTAGTAAAATTTCTCTGTTATGGAGACTCAGCAGAAGCATGTGATTCAGAAATAGACAATGAAACAATACTAAGGGAGGGTCTCTTCTAATCCAGCATCAACAAATTGACACTTAAACAATTCATATACATAGTTCGCTCTTTCATAGACTTTGTGTGACTTTTTTACACTTCTTAATGCATAGCAATTGGGACAAAACCATTTGTTCTTGGGACAGTTTTTCATTCTTAGGCATGACATGTGGAGCCATTTTGTGACACATGAAGGATCTTCACATCCAATCATCAAACAACCTTTAGGTGTTTTACGAAAACTCCATCTTCCATCATCATCCTCGGTCAGAACAACATCATCATAATCGACAGCTAGCAGCTTGATGTGGTCTCTTGTAAACCATTTTCCTGGTAATTCTGGAATGATGGCCAGCCAGAATAACCTTTCAGCCTGTTTTAGGTTTTCATTGATGAATGTCTTATTGAAAGTAATCCTTTCAACGTGAAGTGCTTCACAAACCAACCAAACTATAAAACCCTTGAAGTAGTTACCATCTGCAACTGGTACTGATAGCAGTACGAATGTTCTTGCTTCAATGCCAGATTGCCCTGGTCATTCTTTTCTAGACACTTAACCTCCAGGTCCACGACACAAGCATTACGTAAAGGGGTCTGGGGTTGCATCAAAATAAGCCTTTTCAATGTACAGCACAAAGCCAGCAAGATCTTGAGACCTTGAACTGCTGAAGTTTATAAGTATCTAAGGCCTTATGTTAATTCATGTTCACATTCATATTGTATTGCAGAGGTTTTAAATCTCACTGACTCAGGATAGCAAATTGCATGTATCAATAAGGTTTATGTGAATCTTTGTACACTGCTTAATATAGATGAGATCTTGTTATCCATCCACTGTGGTACCTCATCCACAGCCTGAATTTTGATTGGCCTTGTGTAAACTTCTCTAAATGGGACTGCTGAATTGGAGTCACATTTAGAATTCCATGCATATGTACACCACTTCATTTAATTCTATGTAATTCTGTTCTAAATGCTCTGGATCAAACAGCCAGTGGCAAGTGTGTAGTGGAGTCTGAAAACAACTTGCAATATGGCTGATCTTCAAGGGAAAATATGTTAGGAACTATTTCACCACTCAAACATTTTTCAAAAAGCTGTACAACATCTGCTTCATCAGCTGGCTGGCTTGTTTCTGCATACTTCAACTGGTTCATTTTCTTCCAATGGTTCTGGCTTACAAGTTAACTTTCTCATAGTTTTGTTAGCAGAAGTAAAGTCTATGTTAACAAGCCCCAGTTATGGAACCTTTTAGATTCTATGTTAGCAAGCTCCAGGTATGGAACCTTTTTGATAGATCTTGTTACCAACCATTGATTTGGCACTCTGCTCCTCTCTTTTTCCTTGTGATTTATTCCAGCCAAAACAGCATGTGAACATGTTTCTCCCAGCCCTTCCATACATGTGCAGTGACCACAGGCTACTGCTCCGCACTTCTGAAGTACATGTACTACCATGGTCACAAGTTGTCATTGCATAGCTGTGGTTTACTTTGCCAACCACAAGGCAACATTCTCCACTGAAGTTCTATGACCCATCCAGCAGTGAAATATTGAAAGCTCTGAAGAGGCTTGTAATTCCTAGCTTCCTCAAGTGTCACAAAACTTGTGGTGTGCAAAAGATGTGTAACAACATCTCCATGGCTACATGTGCAAAGCAATTAATACAACAATATTAAATTTTCTGTACTTTAGTTATCAATGCCAGTTTTCATCCAAAATATTCTAATAGAACATACACCTACTCTATTAGAATATACACAAATTCTCATAGCAATTTCCCTGATAAAACATACCTGTCCTGTCAACTGTAGATTGAGGTACAGTGAGTGCCATCACTGTATAACATCGTCTTGTGTGGCCAGATGTATGGTATGTTCTCTTTGTCAGTGGGCTTGTAAGTAACAGATTAAGCCAATAAAAAACTGAACAGTTTGGCTACTCAAGGCAAGTGGACACAATGAGCTAGACAACAGCAACAGTGGTACCTGAGAGGTGGCAATATGGCTAAATCTCCAATCAAGTCACTTTTGTTTCATGTGCTTGTAAATATGCGTCCTTTATTTTATGCACAAAATATATCAATTTCAAGACAAAAAAAAAATAAATAAAATAAATCTCCAATCAAGTCACTTCTTTTCAGCGTATAAGGATCAATACCACTTAACAAAGCGATTTTTGATAAGTAACAATTCCTTTCTTTACCACTAAGCTTCGAAAACTTGTCAGAATGTAAACTGCTTTGTGCCATAGCATGATCTTTTGCCACTCATTTTTTAAGTGCCTTGTTTGTGCAACCACTTCATAATAAGTGTTGATGCCTTGATGGAAAGCCGTGAAATTTAGACTGAAATAAGCAAGTTAGCCATGTTTCTTTGTAACCCATGATGAATTTATGCAGGTGCCTGAAAATTGCCAAGAAATAGGGCTGTCCAGTGATGTTTGGCAAAGAAGCACATGTTGCATAGGGGAAGAAGCCATTACAAGTAATCAGCCAGCTGGTTTGTACATAAACAAGCAGCTGGTTGTAAAAATGTTCCAACACAACAGTTATAAAAACCTCATGAAAAACAAAACTCCACGTGATGAAATATGTCGCAAATTTTAATATTGCAAAGTTCCCAAAACAAGAAATTTAAGTTCTCACGAGAAAAACTTGCTATATGATACTTTGTAAACAGGTTTACATTGTAAGTGTATGCACTATTAGAGTATTTTACCAGTTATTTTTGTGATTTGTTGTCCTGTTATAATATGTTTTCCAATTGAGAATATGTATTTGAATGTTGTGTGTTGGCTGTTGACATATTGTTACTCAAATTACTGTGTTGCTGTTTGTCTGTGTGTATCATTTTGTATGCTGTTGTTAAGGTACTTGTATCTACAACTCATCTGGAATATCAGTATCATTACTTTTCAGAGAAAATTCGTCAGGTAATTTTATCACTTTCGACATCAAGAATATTTTATTATTGGATGAGATATTTAGGCTCAGATCAAAGAAATCTTATCGTGTACAGAAAAGATTCGTTCGGAGTATGTACAGTGTATGTATGTATGTATGTATGTATGTATGTATGTACGTATGTTCCTAGTAAAATAAATTGGCTAGTAAAAGCATCAGACATAATATGTACCTTTATGGTTTTCAAGATTTAGTGATGGCCACCTTGTAACTATAAGGCCATCCCAATATGAGTGGTGATGTGCAGTATATCAATAATAGAGATTATCATGATAAATTTCTATATTGTGATTATGATGTAATTTTATATCATGATTATTATCGTGATACATGATGGTGTAGTACTTAGTATACAAAATTTACTTAAAAGTTATGTTTAACATTGACAGCTGAGTTCCTGGTGACTATACTGGTTTCAATTGTGGAAGTAGTCTTGAATCGAATTATATAAATGCTCTATTAGAGCATTGACTCTTCAAATAGAGATAATGCACACCTCCAAAGTATAGAGCAAATGACAAGTTTTTTCATCACCAGATACAATTCTTACTACTTGTCAATGATCACTCGTTAGAGAAACATTAATGCAACATGAAAAATGCTACTAGTCATCTGGTTGGAGTCATGTAAATAAAGCTTGTCTGCACTACTGCTTGGTTAATAGATAGCCTGCATCTACATGTATACCTTTCACTCTTGCAAATATCTTTGCACAAAATGTCTATTATTGCAAATGTCTAGTAGGTCATCTGTGTTATAGTATGTTCACGTTGAGCTGAATCCTGAAAAACAGCTAAAAATTAAAAGTGGATTTTTTCTCAACGGAGTTAACATTTCAGCCAACCAGGTGTTTATTGGTAACAGCAAAGGTGTCAACAACAGACACGTACGGTTTGGCTCTATTACAAGTTCGGGAAAGGGCTGTAATCGCCACTGTACTTATATGGCTTCCCCATAGGAAATGTATTGTGAAAATTTTGATTGGCCGTAAATATTATGTCAAACATTTGAATAAAACAATTTTGAAATATTTTTAGCGGGTCAAGCAGTATTACAAATGAGCCAAATTTCAAGATCATGTGTAATTGCATCCATGAGTTATTAAATGTTTTTGAGGATTCAGCTCAACGTGAACATATTATAGTGATGTTCAATTGTGATAGTTTCCATGTTATGTTGATCTAATCATTGCTAAGATGTGCTTCATGACCTAATTAAGAATTAAGACTACCTCAGTGTTTCATTGTACCCAGCTAGTTCACCTTTTATATTAATTTACATGTAATGTGGTAGATATCTACTTGGAAAAGATAGTCCATTCCTTCTAATGGGGGATTTTAATGGATCGCCTGACTCTGGTACTTACTCCCTTCTTAACGAGGCTGGCTTCTTGTCAGCGCATCTTAAGGTTCATGGTCTGGAGCCAGCAGTGACACATAAAGACCACAAGGGAAATGAGTTCACAGCTGATTATGTGTTCTACAGGTATGTTCCCTTTAAATTATACACTCTATAAAATTTTAGATGCAGAAGAGGATTTAATGTTGTAGTCACTGAATGTATGAAATGTTCCAGCTATTAGGCCAGCCAAACTTGATTACTTGTTTGGGGTTTGTATGTGGGCAGGAGGTTATTTTATATTATTCATTATTGAGAAAATGATCCAAACACCATAACAACAGGTTATCTGTTCTATAAAGGTTAGGCATATGCTACATTTTACTGACTTTGCCAAGCAGAAAAGGACGTTTCTGTGTTGTAAAACAATAGTCAATTGTATAGGCGTAGAAAGGTGTTTTTAGATAGGGGGCTCTGTTCTAAGCTAGGTACAACAATGTGCAAAGCACACTCACCATGTAAAACATGATCTCGCTAGGGGGTCTGGGGGCCACAGGAAAATTTTGATATTTTAGCTTAATTCTAAATTTATATACTGATTACTCTATTAAAATAACTGACTGTTCTATTAGGGTATTTGATCTTTTTGCAAACTAAAAATCAGAAAATCAATAGGGGGCCTCCAGTGAGCACTCCTCACTGACATGTATTATGGCTACTCAGGATTTGCCTGATATATGCCTACAGGGGCTTGGACATATACATATGAGGACATGGTATAACTATATATTACGTATGTACTTCATGTAGATCACAATGTTTACATGTCAAGCCAGTTGTAGTCAATGTACACCCACTGCAGTATGGAACAATGGTATGACATTTACTGCAATAAATGCATGCTTCAAACTTTTTATCATGTCTAATCAGAAATGGCCTACAGAGTTCATAGCTTCAGATCACAGATTACTAACAGCACAGTTTGATCTTGATCAAGAGATACTACTTGATGGTAGAGATGACATTGCTACTGTTGTAGACACTGACTGGACACATAAACGTAGACAAAATCGTGCGTTGTGTTCTCTTTTGTGATAAAAGAATTGCTATTTATTTATTTGTTTATTTTTATATATTTTTTGAATGAATTTGTTAATTTATTACTAAATTTAAATTTTAACATCAATTCTTGTGTCCAATGAATTTGTTGACCATTTGATGAAAATATAATTGACTGCAGTGAATTTTTTCATTGTCAATGACTGTGTCATAATTCACTTTGAACACTTGTCTGACATGCTGTAGTGTTGATGACATCTAATCATGCACCCAAAAGCTTTTATTAGTAGCTATATTAATAGCTTAGTAGTGATGCAGAGATGTTTGTTACCATCTAGAGAAGATGATAAAATTATTTTCACAAGTCTGGAAACTGAGCTTGCATTTTTGAAGTAAATGTAGAACTAACGATATGTGACCGAATTTGACAAAACCTGGCTTCAACACACAAGCATAAATTTTGAGCAAAACAAAAATTGGTTTTTCAAAAAAAAATTAACATTACTACATAATTATAATCCTATTCATTAGTTTTATAGCTAGTAGTAGTATATAGCAGCATCATGTACAGTATGCACGTACTTTCATGCACTTTGCAGGGAAACATATCACTGTGACTTGTAGATTGCTAGCCAGTTAGTGAGATGCTGGGAAAATACAGATCCCCAGGAATATGCATGTGTGTGGAAAACAGGGAAACATGCATAGATCACTGTGACACTGGCTTCTTGGGCCACACGACACATACGTCTTGATTATAGTTGTATAGTTGACTGTTGTAGGATATAATATAGTGTGGGTATGTAGACCAGTAACAAATGATCATGACTAGTGCAGTCACCAAAGTCATGGGTATTTTCAAGGTTCCTGATTACTGTATACATACATGATGCATGTGCATTTGCAACTACAGTGGAACCTTGATTATCCAAACTAATTGGGGGGAAAGGGTGTTCATAAAATGTGACCAGATTTGTGAAAAGGTACCCTTTCCACACATTTTACAGACAAGCAAAAAAAAAAACAATGTAACTTTTGACTCCATATACTGATCAACTTGGTCTTAGTTTCAACATGTAGCCAGATACTTTAGGTGCATCCATAGAAAATTTCAGGCACTTTTATGCAATGACTAAAAAGTTATGAAACTTCAAAGATCAAAAAATGGGTCAAAATTTGTGTGTGAAAAAGTACCTTTTCACAAATCCGGTCACAAATCGAAAGTACGTAAAATCGAACTTCCATACATTTACATACAGAGCTTTGCTAAACTACTCTAATAAAGCATACACTTGTTGACAAAATACTCTAATTGAGCAGTCGATTAGGTGTTCGGATAATCAAGAGTTCGGTTAATTGGTGTTCGGATAATCGAGGTTCCACTGTAATTGTATAGCTAAGTTATACAGCTACTATAGCTAATTGGCTATACAATATGTAGCTGAACTCCATAGTAAGTATGCACTTTCTCTGTATAATATACACCAAATTACAACAACACAATATGTGACCGGATTTGCGAAAAGGTACCTTTTCCACACATTTGACATACCAGGAAACAAAATGATGTAACAGTTGACTCCTTATACTGTTTAACTTGCTCTTAGTATCATAATGTAGCCAGATACTGTAGCTACATTAAGTGAAAATTTCAAGCAATTATATACCATGATCAAAACGTTATGAAGCTTTAAAGTTCAAAAAATGGGTCAAATTTTGTGTGTGAAAAAGGTACCTTTTTGCAAATCCGGTCACATATTTAGAATTATTTAGGCAATTGCCAGGGGAAAAAACCTATCAGGAAAAAACCCATGTATGCATAACAAAAAAAAAGAAAAGAAATGTCACACTTCTAAAAATCTATTATACAAGCATTAATAAATAAATGTAGCTAAATATGTGTACAAAATTGAATTATAAATTATAAGTCTCCTTTACACTCTTGATAGCCCTAGCTCTATCTATTTTGCACCATTGATGGGGAACAATGGCATCTCTTGCTTTTGCCCATACTGCAAGTTGTCTGTTGTGCTTAGCTACAAACCATTTCCAATAGTCTGGAACTTGAACCGTGTCATGAACTATATTCCAATTAGGATATATTGTCTTGTATTGCCTGCATGCCACAAACTCTCCATTAGTGTCACCACACCTAAAGCATCTCTCTGAACCAACCAATGAAGTACACAACTCCACTAACATCCTTTGAGAATGATGATCTCTGCATTTACCTAAGCATTGGGGGCGATGTATTTTAAGTGAGTGAAATTCTTGTTCGGCAGTGTGGTTAGGATCACTGAATTCACAAAACTCTTTGCAAAATGGACACCGTGCTGTGCATCCTGTTAAAGAGATACCAGACAGTGGCTCGTGTAACAATAAATTGACTGAATTCTTTGCTTTGTTGATTAAGTCTTTTACCAATTGTGATTGTGGTGTTTGAATAGACTTTATCATGGTTGACATTGCTTCGTTAAGCCCTTTCTCAACTTCTTCAACAAAGAATTCATAATCAGTTAATTGTTCATAACCTATTGCACCTTTTAGGTCAGTGAGATCAAGCTGTATTGCACCATTTAGGTTACTATGAAACTGCTCTAGCCATTCTAGGAGAATAACATTTTTAGAGGTTTTTGCTATTGCTGATTTAATCTTTTGAAATGTCTGGTCTGTTAATCGTGTAGTGATCTCAGCAAGCTTTGTCATTCCATTAATGGTTGTCTTCATATTACAATGGTTTTCAATGTATGACTTTGCCCAATCTTTGTAGCTTTCTTCTGCATTATCAAGATACAACGCATACTTATGAAAAATACCTTCGGTTGCAAGATCTTCTAGAATTTTACATTTTAGTCCTTTTTTAGATTGAAAAGTAGATTTTTCTTTCATAAAAGAAATAATTTCTCTTGGATAAACCCTAATTACTTGTGACTCAATTTGCTTACCTAGAAGATAACAAAAGTTGTCTGCAGCTGTTTTATCACAAGAAGCTTCTTTGTATTGACTTTTGTATGTATTGAAAAAAGTTGACTTTTGGTCTTCAAGTGAAATTAATGGATCATTCTTTTTCGATACTCTTTCATCATTGTTTTGCAGCGGTGGGTTATATGCACACTAACGTGTATTGCTATATCAACTGTGTATGTTGAGCTGAATGTAAAATAATTTCTTTTGCCTTTGTTGAACTGAACTATTATCCTCTTAAGGTCATTCAAAGGAGCAGTAATCATTCCTTCACTGAAATTTTTGCAATCTTCAGAAAGTGATGAATGATTAATAACTTTAATAAATTCCCTAGTTTTATGCTCGGCAAGTATTTCATCTTCGTGGTGTACAGCAGGAAATCCCACCCACCTATACCATCTGCGTGATATAAGGTGTTCTCTGGTATTTACAGAAAATGTTTGTGACAACTTTCTATTACTCAATGACTGTTGATTCAAGCTCTGCATGATATCACTATATTGCTGCCTAAAAATATTTTTAAAAGCAGTTTCTGCTGCTTGGTCTATTTCTTCATCACTAGTAAATTGCACTTGACTAAATGCTTCCTTCCACTGTTTCCAGTTTGTTTCAAATGTTACTTCCAATTGTTCATCTGTTAAATCCTTTCCCTCACATTTAGATTTAATCACTAACTCATTGATCTGCTTTTGAACTGTAAATTGCTGATCTTTTTTCAAATCTTGGAGTTTAAAGCACTCTTGCTTCCTCAACTTTAAGTTTTTACATAGTGTTTGTGCATTTTCGTCAAAGTCAGAATGTAATCTTTTTATTTTTTCTTCAGTACGTCCTTTCCATTGTGCCAAAGTCACAGCATGTTCATTTTCATCAAAAAAGGCTAGTAACTCTGCCATAACCATTTTAAATATATCATGAGATTTGAGCGTTGCATCCACATGGCATTCGTGTGTAATTTTTTTAAGGTCTTCAGCATCTTTAGCATTGTATATTTTATTTTCTGCTTCACACTGCCATGATTGCATGCATTCCTGAAATTTCCAAGACCACTTGTTCAATGCTACATCTAACTCATTGTAAGCAACTATTTCAAGGCTGCTTTTAAAACTAAAAATGAAGTTTTCATGCAATACAGCTTCCCATATATATTTAAGTCTAGCCTTAAATTCTATAAAAGTGGTAGATTTGGTTGCCATCTCTTTTGACATGCGATCATGTGGCTTTATAGACTGTTGTACTATAGTCTGCCTCAAAAATTGAGCCTTTTCACTATAGCCAGGATTAACTGGAGCCATGGGTGGGTCTCCTTTCCACAAAGCAGGAAAATAATGAACATCGGTTTCTTCATTAAATGATATGATATGTTTAAATGATTTAAACTGGCCTTCAGAATGCTCAAGTATTGCTGCACTTAAAGTTATTTTGTCAAGGCCATCCAAAAATTTCTGCCTTCCTATTTGGCTTTTGTTACAAGTGACTTCATTAACGTTTTGATGTACAAAATGGCACCTTGGGTAAAAGGTCATTTTTTTCATACGTATAAATGCATGAACAGCTGTTTGTAAAATGTCATCAAGGTCACCTGGTGCTTCCCCATATATGTTAACAATAGTTACATCAGCAAGACCAATAACAAAGGTAGCTAACTCATTATCATGTGTTTGTGTTCCCTCAAACTGCAACTCTGGAGCACGTAATCCTTCTGTATCTATTACCATTATAAGATCACATTTAAATTTCTTTTTGATTTCATCATCTACTTTAAGAAGTTGTAGAAATACTCCTCTAGTACATCGACCTGCACTTGCATGGAACTGAAGACCAAACATGGTGTTTAGTAAAGTAGACTTTCCAGTACTTTGGATTCCTAACACTGAAATAGTAAACAACTTCTTGTGCTCATGAAGTGACTTAAGCTCATCCAAAACAGCCGATATCCAAGTAATTGGTACATGGGAAGCATCACCATCCATCACTTCCATGCCATATCCTTCATCTATCAGACTGGCAGCCATTTTTGGGAGACGTTGCAATAGATCCTTAACAGTCTTAGGGATGCTAGTTTGTAATGGATCCATTCTTGCCTCATATATTTGACCTATTTCTCGAAAAAAATGTTCCAAGCCAAATGACGCATAAGCTAAATATTCATTTTGTCTTTTTAACTGAAGTTTTAATTGCTTTAATTCACTGCTACTTTCAGAAAGCTTGTCTTTAAGATGCATTAATGTTGCTCTGATATCTTTGTACTTTTTGTAAAACTGTGGTAGTACCATCCTGGAATAATCATCTAAAAATATTTTCATCCATTCAATAAAGTACTTTCTAGTATTATCTTCATGTGATAGTAAGTTATCTAAAAACAATTTCATTAGTGGTGGTAATGCTTCAGAGCACTCCAATTGCTGCTGTCTAATTGCAAGCTTTTCTGAATCTTTTTGAGAATTGTATTGTTCGATACTTGCTTTGTGCTTAAACACATGCCTACTGCGCTCTTTGTCATGTTTAGCCCATTGATGCCATAACAATGGACCCTGTAGTAACAGCAACTCAGATTTCACTTCAGTGGAAGAGTGATGTGTTATTTCATTCATTACATTCCTTGCAAGCCCTTTACTAATTTCAATAGACTTGTTCTTTTCATCAACTGTAAAACATAATTTACCAGCAGTCTGAGCACAGTCTATAAGAGAAAGGTGTTTAACAGCAAAAGGAGGACAAAACCTTTCCTTAATGTGACTTTGTAGTTTCTTTCGGACTTCTGCATTAGTTTTACTTTTTATTAAAAGGCTAGTGTAATTAATGTTGCATTGGTTAAGCTGTTTTACAACATTTTTCAATGTATTTTTACTTGTAAATAATAGTGTTGGAACAGATTCTAACTTTCCTAGCAGTGAAATTGCAGCATCACGTAATTTATTATTGCCAACAAAGACAACCAACATTTGAACTAACACTGTTTAGTAGATCCATTTGCATTGAATGGTTGAGCAAATCTCCATGAAGATTTAGAAATGTAAGCAAATCAGGATAGAAGTCTTTATCATTTCCTTGTGGTAAATACCAACACATATCAACAACTCCATCAGTGATTAGCCTTTCGTAATTTCCACCATCACAGTTCCACTTGAAGAAAAAATCATGATTAGAGTCACTTATGACATTATTCAGAACTTCTGATTTTGATACTTTTGACTTGCCTATCCTTAGGAATGTGATAATTGGTGCTTTGTAATCTACAACGGGATACTCCTTATGAGCAATGCTATCACCTGTCTGGCATATCCATGTCTTTATGATACTACGCAAAGACCAAACTAAAAACTTAAGGTCTCCTTGTAAAGGATTTGGCAGTACACATGGGACAGCAAACTGGCACACTGACAGCTTTCGCATTAGATCTTGTCGAAGAAAATTATCAGAGCAATGTAGAAGTGCCAAAATAACATCGATTGGAGAAATGCTACTGCAGGTTTCAGAATCACTGTCTGAACTACTACTATCACTACTAGTATTTTGGTCACTACTTTCAAATTGACTGTAATCACAGAGTTGATCTTTTATGTCTATTATACCTGTAAATAAACAAGATCTACACTTGCTATCACATGCCATGATCTTTTGCATAACAACGTATGGTAAAAGTTCTAGTTGTTTTGTACTTTTTACGTTACCAAGTGTAGAAAAATGTATCATCATTGCATCATTCTTTGTAAGCTTTTCTGGATATTTTTCATTTAACTTTAGTAAATCTAATAAGAGTTTAAATTTACACATTTCTGCACCAGCCCGTGTTTTGATTTTCACATCTGTCAGTTGCTGTGTTGTGTGTTGTGTTTTGTTTTCGTCATCAGCATCTGAGTTCTGCTCCAATGTATCTGTAGTTGAAACTTCTTTTGTGCCATATTTAACATAGACATGCTTCTGCATTCCACCATCATTTAAACCTTGTTTTAATCCATCAGAATCAACTGTTTGTTCTATTCTAGTATCTTGAACTTGCTTCAGTGTACCATCACTGCTTAAACCCTGCTTCGTTTCGTTAGTACCTAATAGGTTTAACATTTTATTAGGAATTAAATCTTGTTTAGGTATTGCATCACTTTGCTTTATCTCCAATGTTTTTTCTAGTTCATTTCTACAAAAAGCTTGGTTTTTTCCATCATTATCTAAAATTTGTAATAGGCTATGCTCATTCTTAGCTGTTTGTGGTTTAAAGCCTTTATACAGAATTAACATATCAGATTCTAACTTATTTATCCAGTCACCATTAATATCATATGAAGCTTCTAATATATCTGAAATCTGAGAGACCAATTCAGACTTTAATTCACTTTTCAGATATTCCACATGAGCTTTAGCCCTTGGAAATAAATCAGATATTTGACTATCACCTATTGCTTTAAATGTTAAATAAAATAAGCAAGCTTGTAATTTCACGGTTTCACCATAGGTAATTTCAAAGAATGCAACTGTTGGCTCCTCTAATTGTTTACTTAGGTACTCAAGTTCATCCAAGCTCAATAAGTGCCAAAATAACTGTTCTTGTTTGTCATATCCAAAAGGGTACAGTAATGTATAGAGAAACATTAATTCATAATGCTGCTCAGCTTCAAGCAGGTAATCGATCAGCTGTTTAATGGATATTTGCATGTATTGCGTTTGATGATATCTCAATTCAGTAGATTTCTCTACAGCTTCATCTTTTAATTGCTCTGACATAAACTTAACAACTGTTTGCAAATTTATGAAATCACAGCACTGCAATTTAACTATCTGTTTTACTGATGAATTGTACAGCTTCATTTTAAGCAGTCCAATAAAATCTTCACTATTCAATATACACAAATCAAGAGGAGTAACAAGTTGTTTTACAAGAACCAAAGTAACTTGTTTATTCCTATTAACATCTAAAACCCATGTTATGTATTGTTGAATAGCAGGTTTTGACAAATATAACATGGGCCAAGCTGCAGGATTGATCAAACCATTAATCAGTTCTTTTTTTACTTCCATTAAAACATGCAAACGTGCTTCAATTTCAAATTGCTTTTGATGAATGTTCCAACCTGCTGCTTCTTTAGCTAGAAAATCTGCATTTTTCTTCTGTGGTATGTTTTTTGGCATTAGAGGACTATACAGAAATGGTGACTGTGGCAAACTTAATTCCTTCCAAGTATTCTGAATTAACAAAGCCAGGCTGCCTTTCAAATCTTTATGATTCATCTACATAATCACAGATATTCAGCTGCTTATGCAATGTATAATGTCTATAACAATGCAATGTACTTTGAGTAGCCAGACCATTCAGTGTGTCATATTGATTATAAACAGCTGGCACAGTGAATGGCCTAGCTATGTGGGGCTTACAATAAATATGCATTAGAAATTATATTCCAGTATGCAGAACTATCAAGGTACTACAATAGATTATAAGTTAAGTATCAAAAAGTGATGACTATAACTTATTATCCAGTACTGGACAGTCAGACTAGTTCATCACATCATAACAACGACAGTGCAATAGCCAACATGGAAATGTTACATTAATCAATATAGTTAAACCCTTACTCACTATATCTATATGAAACAATACGGTAGTACTGTTTAAGTAGGGATCCCAAAAATGACATGCACTACCTAAAATGCAGCCTTTAAAAACCATATGTTATGCGATGAAAGTCACCTTTATGGAATAATATTAGTCAAATACGTACAGCATTAAAAGCAAGAAAACACTTACAGGTGGCTGGATATAGTATTTTAAAAAGTCACTGAAGCCTGCCTGCCTGCCTGCCTGCCTGCCTGCCTGCCTGCCTGCCTGCCTGCCTGCCTGCCTGCCTGCCTGCCTGCCTGCCTGCCTGCCTGCCTGCCTGCCTGCCTGCCTGCCTGCCTTACTACACCATACCATCCAGATATTGTTCTTTATGATGATGAGAGAAGTAATTCGCTAGCTTTGTTAGAGTTGACATGTCCCTTAGATTCAGAAAAACGTCTCCCTTAGATTCAGGAAAATGTCTCAAGTCTTCCAGGATTTGAAAACAAGAGAAGAGAGAGTACCAAGAGCTACAGTCGGAATTTGATTGTCTAGTTGTTGCTTGCGTTTACGATACCATTGAACTAAGCGTTTTAGGCCATTACCTGCCATCATCTTTGTTGTCCTTTCAGAACTGTGCTAACTATATTTAAAATGATATCAAGGTCACTAAATCAACTTGCAGATGGATTTTTGACTTGGCAGCTGGTGTTTCAATTTCGTCTTCAAGGAGAATTTTCATGGCAAGAGATTGCCCAGAATGGTCTGGGGAATCTTGAACATTGACTGCTTTAATACTTTTATTTATCATAGTTAAATTCTTTTATGCTTTTTCCTGCCACACCCACTTATGGGCTGGGGGCATTTTATTTCCCTATCGATTGCCATGTGTGTCCAAGGACTCACTCACTTACTAGTTATTTTTGTATCCTAACTATGATATTCATCAATTTTCTCCTGTCTTTTAGGGTTCTGATGAGTGTGTGCCCACTGTGCCTTGTCTTTCCTTTTATCTTCAATCAGGCTGTCTTCATGCAATGAAACCATTTTGTTTGAGGCGTTAATTTTCCCTATCACCATTTAGTATATTTAGATGCCGCAAACTTACTTATGCTGGGTATACCAGTAACTTCATGATAGGTTCCATACCACACCCACTCAACCACACCTATAAACTCGATCTTGGTAGAGTAATAACCATCGAGCACCTTGTAGAGCACCACCTGACACCACACCTATTAACTCGATCACAATCACACCTCAATATTATTGGTTAGCTGTATTCATAATGCTAGCACAATGAAAATATGCCACACTCCCTGGTGGTGAGAGGTTGACTCGAGATACTCTAATACAGCAGTCATCCTAATAGAACAGTTACTCATTATTAATAATTGCTCTGTCATACAATGACGATTCACATGTATAACTACATGCTATAACAAAAAAACCAAATAAACTGGTATATTAAAAATTATTAAAGCAATAAAACATAGTGAGACAAGAGATGAATGATGGTATTACAGCATAGCTCAGTGGAATAATCCCTACTTTGGCATTGAGCAAAATAATTGCTATAACATGCCAATGTAGGGACTTTCCCACCGAGCTATGCTGTAATACCATCATTCATCTCTTGTTTCACTACTCATCCCTACTTCATTTTTAAAATTACTATATAATTATACTAGTTATTATGATGACTTAACACAAACAACATTTTTAATTTAGATGTAGACTAAACTATGAAAATGCAAACACCAATGCCCGAAAATATTAAGCACCTCCTTCAGCCACCAAACAATTGTACAGGATACTACTGGGTTTCAAGGCTTTATTACCACTAAAAATGGCTGATCAGACTTCATTATCAAGGGAGATGTTACTGCCTGGTATTGGATATTTAGCCAGACTATACAGGGTAAGAAATTAGAGACTCATTCTGGTTTGAATAAAATCTGACAATTGCAATAGTTTAACTAAAGCCATCCCAGTTTCACCCATTTATGAAACAGTACTTGAATATTCCAAGTAATAGTATAAATTTATTAGTTACTATCCCACTAGGGATTAGAAAACAAGGCAACTGAAAACCTGTGTAGCAGGGAGTAGAAGAGATGGCATGAAAGGTTACTTTCCAGATCCTGGTAACTATTGCATGCTTGACTAGCTACATCCACATCATCTAGCATAATAATAATATGAGAGGAGAGTATCTAATGCTGTATAGTCCTATAAGGCCAGGCCAAGTTGATTCACAGTTTATTGTCACCGTCCACATGGGTTTTTAGGAATAGAGCAATAATTTCATAATTCATTATTTCATACGTGATAATCATTGCTTACGCTCCTGAACTCGTTTTGTATATTGAAACATGGTGTGTGCAACAATGTAACAAACATAACGATTATCCCCGCCCTCAGGGACTCGTTAGAACCTTCAATAAAATGGATTTATAAAGAGAGATTGTATAAATGAGTAAGTATAAATAGTGACGTAATCAAATTATTATTAAAGTATGTAGCTAGCTACTGAGTGAAGCTACTTTTAACATGTTTTTCCATGTTAAAAGAATTATGAAATATGAAAAATGACCTCCCACCCACATGACTTTTTCAAATATCCCTGACGATAAACTGTGAATCAACTTGGCCTGGCCTAATAGATGATTGCGCAGAAGTAGCAGCTTCTTTTTTCCATGTAGTGTAAACTGGCTAGTATATTTAACCATATGCATGAACAGGCATGCATTCAACTTGGCCATCAAAATAGCACTGTTGTATGGCTGATAACCTTGAGGTTAACTCTGTGAGCATGTCTGAAAAATGTAGCAACATATTGGGTTGCACACGTTTAGCCATGATTATAGCTACCTAACCAATACTGCTAAGGCGCCGTGAAGGTATTGAGAAGCTGGTTTCTTGTCAATGCTTTCTCATGAGTGGTGCTAACCTCCGCGGTCCCTACCTACTATGTATCACTGATGAACACACATATGCCACATCAAATATTTCAGACATAATTAATTGTGTGTCTGAATGTCTATCTATTACTGAAATGTGACATGACCATTTTGAGCTATGTATACACAGATCTACCTATTTTACAGCATTACAAATGAAGAACAGTATAAGAAATTCCTCTGTAATCAATCCACTTTCTATGGGACGGGCACTCCCACTGTAAATGTGAAAGCCTGCGTAAGAAGCCACTGACATCGTACCTACAAATTAAAACTTACATTGTAGTGAAGATTATATTAAAGAGCACAGGTAAGTCCATGATGCACACATTGTGGCTGCTGTGGTAGACAAAAATGCAATTCTCAGGCTTACGCGACATCAGCAAGTGAAATATTAAACCCAAATATTAACAAAAAATATTCAATTTTGGGTTGCAGCTCTACTTTCTTTGTGAATCTTCTTCGTCGTCTGGCACTGTAAATACAACTTTGTTAGTACTCGACCTTAACTAACTACAATGAGAGGATAACCCAGTGACCAGAAGAATGAGGGACCTTGTAGTTCTGACATTTGGACTACTCTCGCTGTCAAATTTTAATGCCATGGTACCGTGGCCTAACATTAATGGTACCTGTAAAGGTCAGACTACTCAAAATGATTGAACTGTGTGTTTTCTTAGATTTATTTATAGATAACTGCGTCAATTGACATGCCAGTGACGAAGTGGAATCAACCAGAGAATAACACTCCTCCTCATAAGGGAACAGAGAAAAAGAACAAACAGACCTTACAGATTGAAGATCAATGCAGCGACGATAAGTTCCATATTTGTAATGAAACAATCAAGGAAGAAAGCAAATATCAATCTGGAGAAGCCATATTTTGTGAAGGACTCTGCCAGGGATGGCTCCATCGTAAGTGTGTGCAGATTTAACTAACACGTGTTTTGATAAGCTCTCTAAGTCCAATTTAAAGTTATGTGTGTCTTTTGTCAGCTTTGTGAACAAGTTTCACAGGTTTAAGTATTGAAAGAGGAAATACATTCTTTGAAGGCAAAATTGTCAGAATTTACTCCAACCATTCTAAATTCTCAGAAACCTGAGGCAGAACTCCCTAGCAGTTAAATCAATCAGAAGTCAGCTTCTCTCTTGCCTGATGTAAAGGAGATTAAGTCACAATTATCCCAACTAAAAAATTCTATTCACGATTCTGTTCTTTGACAGTGATAAGCACCACTTAGATTCTCCTCCTAAGTCACCATCATTAACATCCGATAAAAGATACAATGTGGTGGTATACAGTATTGACAAAGCTCAATCTCAAACTACAAGATCTACCCGTCAGAAACACAACCTCGAGAAATTACTTGGTGTGATAACCAGTATTCACTCATCACTCACTTCAGACTCAATCAAAGATTACCACAGACTAGGAAAGTATAAAAGGACAGTCCACATCCACTTTTAGTCAAAAATTTAAGGGCTTTTGAGGCTTCACTAGTTCTTTCTGGCAAAAGTTCTTTGTCCTCTACACAAATATCCATCAAGCCTGACAAGTCTCTTGAAGAGTGCAAAATTGACAACATTCTTCTAAACGAACGAAATAGCTTATTAATAAACCAAAGCATTGAGCGTAAACACATTAAAATTCAGGGAAACAGTCTGTACATCAACAATAAGTTACATGATGAAGTTAAAAATCTGCAATTATGTCCAGCTAAATCATCACCTACTAACACCATAAATGTGCCTAATACTAGTTATCAAGAAGATTCTATAGAGACCTCAGCAGATGAAGCTGAATGACCCAACTCTCAAAATTGACTAGATGGTAACTCTATCCCACATACACACAATTTAAATAATTCAATTATCAAACGTTTTGAATGGAATACAAGAAGTCTTGTCAAACAAATTTCGATCTTCCAGTCCTACAGTTATGCCTCTGAATTTGATATTTTTGCTGTCAATGAAACTTGGTTAACTGCATTTATTTTTACAAATGAACTGATACCTACCGGATACAGCATATACCATAAAGATAGAAACTCAAGAGGAGGAGGAGGAGTTTTACTGGCTACTAAAATTCTATTTAAAGTACACTAATACCTTCACCAAGTGAAGCAATAATTGTACAAAAATCACAATTAATCATCAGGACACTATGATCTACCTTGTCATATCTCTTCCAACGCAGATTGTGAGAAACACAAAGCAATATTGTCATACTTAAGTACATTTAAGAATCATATCAATGCTATTGTGCTAGGGGATCTCAACCTCCCTGACCTTGATTAGGAATTATATGCTAGTCATACTAGTGTCTCGTATGACTACGCAGATCTAGTTGTCAAACTGAATCTCACTCAACTTGTTTTGAAAACCATCCATAAAGGTGGAAATGTACTTGACGTGATTTTAACTAACACAGACATTATTCACAATGTCCAGGTTTACCAAGAGCTACCATTTCACTTACCATCTGATCACTACATTGTGTCATTTTACATTGATAACTACATCTCCAAAGCAACCAACCTCTCTTCCAAACCCAACTTCATATTACACTACCAAAAAGCTGACTGGTACAGCATGAATTTCTTCCTATTTAGTTACAACTTTCGTCCTTGTTTAAATGCTCAAGATGTGGAATATATATGGAAATACATTAAAGAAGCTATGCACCAGGCTACTGATTTTTATGTACCCAGTATTCAACTAAAATCGCAACAGTAGCCCAATTGGTTTACTCCTGATAATAGAACAATCTAAACTGTATACGTAGTTATGTACCCTCAGAAGGTCTTATCATAGGGCACCTTCTCCACCAAAAAAAGACAAAGCTTGATGAGGCAGAGAAAAGGCTGCAACATCTAACTGAGGAAGTTAAATGTCACTTCGAGTCTAATCTAATAGAACAATTTGCATACTCAAACAACTCCAGAATGTTTCAATACATCTCATCACTTAAAAAATCAATCTGCATTACTTATTACATGTTTCACTGAAGGCATTAGTCAGTTCAACTGAAAAATTATTAAAATTCCATTGAAACGTGATGAAATCTGAGCACATGTTTACTATTGGCTTGATTATACCTACCTACAAATACTGTCAAGTAGATCTGAGTCAAATATGCTCAAAATTGTTCCCAAAAATTCTTGAAATATTCACCTATTATGCTATTCAGTTTTCCCATTATGCTGGTAGGTTAACAACATTTCTTACAATTATCTTGTAACATTTTAATCAGTGACCGCTCTATTAGAGTATTTCACTACAAATTGACTGTTCTATTAGAGAGTATTGATCTAAAGAGCTATATACATGTATGCAGTTTCCACTGACTGTTCTATTATGGAGTAGCTAATTTTCATGGAATTAAACCCGTAATTTAAAATGTATTATCCACCTAATATGTTAGCATTATGCTGGCGTGGCACTCTAGCCTATTACGCTTTTATTATACTGACATATTTGATGCAGGTCTACTGTCAAGCCATCATGAAGAAAACTAAAGTGAAGATGGTTTTCTGGTAGGAAAATCAGACCTTCATGATCACTACTATAATATACATTACTAGCATAGTGTATGATAAAACATGTACCTGAATCATTTCCCAAACCGGTACCATTATGTTTCCTCTGTCAATTAAATGCCACTCAGCATTGCTAGCTACCAATCTGTACTTCCATTGACAAAAGCTTGAAAATTTACTTAGGCCACCCAATGCATACACCTTCCACCTAGTGTTGTGTGAATCATGATCAAAGAACTCAGAACAAAATCCCTGCAAATGTTCTGGTAAAAACATGTTCTTGGTTAAAAATTGATTTAATTTCCCATGGACATCCTCAGCACTTTTGAAATCAATTTCATGATCATCTTTGCTGTAGCTTATACAGATAAAAATCCCACCAAAATGATGAATGCCTTTGAAGGCATGTGAACCATATTCATGTAAAAACTTTACTGCCTTAGCTCTTGCTTCATTAGTATCCTTTAATTCCTCAATTGCCTTTAGCTCTGATAATGCTTCTGGAGACAACTGCAGATGTTCATTATTAATGTAGCAAGATGCCATGGGGACTATTGTGCATTGTGCTGTTGACATATAGTGCATTGGTAGGTCATTATTTCCTTCAAATTTAACCACTGCAGTAATACCATAGTTCTTCATGGTTTTTAAGAAAGCTTCTTCAGCACACTCTTCATAAAAATTGATAGCTTTTGAAAACTGGCACCACCTAGGATGTAACAATTGAATGTCAATTGGATTCTTGAGCAAAGGCTTATTTTCGATAAGTTTTTGTGAATAGTCATCCATCATTAATGCACCTTGCAGTATAGGAGAGGATTTAAAAAGTTCATCGACACTTAATTCTGTACTAGCATTAGCTTGTATTTCTTCCACAAATGCGTTCAGTTTACACATCAAATCTGTTGTAGTCATTTCTGGGGGTAGGGAAGATGAAGTTTGTAAAAGTTCACAAATTGTTTTTTTATGAATGTTATGATACTTTTCATTACTAGTAATCAGCTTCATCAAAACTTCCTTAAGTTTTTCATTTCGTTTCTGTACCTTCTCCAATTGTAAATCTCGACATTCTTGGAAAGACATTTGTTGGTTTAATTGAAAAAATGCTTTTAAAACTATTTTATCACTAGTGTTTCTGACGTAAGGTTCAAGCAAAGCATAACTTTCATTTCCCAGGTAATCCAGTGCTTCAGCTGACTGTATTCCTAAGACTGTCACAAATATTTTTAACCAATAAGACATATCAAAACCACCATCTTGTAGCTTATTTTCAAGCTCCTTAATCATGGAACCTGATAGGTCTTGTTCATTAGGCAAGTCAACACTAAGAAGCTTTTGCAATGCCATGTCCTCATCTTCTGAAACATTTAAAGCAAGCTCAGTGTATATTCCATAATCTTTTTCAATTGTAGCTATATCTTGTGGCTCACTAACATTGTATTTATGAAATTTAGGTTCCCAAACCTCTGGATCAAGTCCAAATTGCTGTAGTGTGCCTTTTAAAGTGGTTGAATGTTTTAAGTGGTCCTCTTCCATCACTCTATCATGTATAACAACAATGTTATGGCTGCATGTGCATACATGCATTATACAGTACGTAATAGATAACTGACATGCTAAAATACACAACAATTCCCTAGATACACAACAATGTCCTTGATACACAACAATTCCCTTGATACACAACAATGCCCTTGATACACAACAATGCTCTTGATACACAACAATGCCCTTGATACACAACAATGTCCTTGATACACAACAATGCTCTTGATATACAATAATGCCCAAGATGCCATCAAGGGCATTGTTCTGTTGCTTATGTATCTATGTAGGGAAATATGTAATGCTACGAGGTGTATTGTACTTATATATACCTCAATTCTGAAGTCAGGGGAAATTTACTGCTGATAAACCCTGAGACTAAACTGAGGAGTTTGTCAACGGTATGAGGAAGGATATATATGTGACCCAGTCTGAGAAAAACCGGTCTTATCGCCCATGTCAACAGATTTGATTTTTCACCCAGGACACACAGCTACATGAATAAACTATCTAATTCTACATTTAAAATCAGCTAGACTTGAGTGGTCTGATTTTGCTGGCTGCTTTTCCCGAGCCCAGTGGCGATCCGTACGTGTGGTGTGGGGCCTTAATGGAGCTCTGGTCAGCCTGGGAATGACTGTATGTGGCTGTACAGCTCTGTGGTGTTGAATAAGTACCTCTGCTGTGAATTTCCTTTCATTTTAGCCAGTTTTGAGACCTCGGTGGCTTAAAACTTGGACTAATTCATCCCTTGGCCTTCCTTTTCAATTTTTGAACACCATCTTGCCTGCCTTCCAGGCCTCAACCTTCCACCCAATTTGCAGCTCGCCTGATACAGTCAACCTTGGTTTAAAAACTATCTAAAATGACAGGAAACTTAGTTGTTGGCTACTTGCACAGTGGATGCTCTGGAAGGTAAGGAATTGGTGTACAACGTGTGAAAATTTGGTACACATACCTTCAACCATTGGCGAGCTGCAACACACTAAATACTTAAAACCGGCTTTTCTCGATACTTTTAAATAGGCGATAAGCCCGGTTTTGTCAGACTGGGTCGCATATATGTAAGTGCGATACACTGAAGTAGCCATGGTTCATATGATATATGTAACACTTTCACACCTCTAATCAAAGAAGCCACCCGTGCATTTCCAATATGGTATCTTGAGCACAGTAGGAATATAACACTCCTTATTGTTTTACTGTGATTTAATATCGTGCACTACTCCAGCTTGTTTCAATACTTTTTATCGATGTGCTATGGTCCCTACTCTAGTTGAAAATTCCAAATTTTTCTGTGAACGTGTTTGTAAACTTTTTTTGTAAACAATTATTATAACTGGTGAACCCACACGTACCATGAAAGAAATGCCGCCGCGCACCCCAGTTATATTAATTATTGTCTGAAAAGTGAAGTATCCATTATGTTTCGTTGTCAGCTATGTTCAACCCATTACACAGCAGTATGAAATCAATAACTATTTGAAAAACACCCCTACAATCAAAATAGCCACTATGAAAAATACGGATGATTTCCATTACGAAGGGAAGCCATCACATGCTACCGCCAAATCGACAGTTTTCACTGTCAGCAAAGGTGAATGGGATACAAATCTATATTTAGCCTAAATTACTTATGTGATAGAGCATTTTTTGAACCTAAAAAGGTAAGTGACCTGCTTACAGTGACCTTGCAGGAGTTGCAACTCATGTGCAAGTAACAAAGGAGACCAGGCAGATGATGCTACAAACCTACTGCCTAATAGGTGATAAAGTGTAAATGTATCTTACCAAGTTTATTTTCTCGAGTCGATCACACTGGATCTTCGTATAGCAGTGCAGTGGCATGCCTGTCAATTTTTTTTACTTTGTCAGTCAGACAGATCCGTCACAAGCTTAAAATTTTGCTAGCAAGGCAGGTTATGAACTGGGATTTGTGCAATATGTGGCATTTGAATTTCGCCGACTGAAGTGAGTAAACTGGTACGTCATACTGTCAGTATGCTAGGACTGCTGTGGCTAACGTAAGTAACTGTGATGCATAGTATTTACACTAAAATTCACAATATAGTTCTACCGGATTGTGGACGAATTTGTTGGAATACAGGCGTGGCACTTGCGATTATACTTGATGAATATATACCTCCATTGATAAGTGGTAACTGATAGCAATCAGTAATGAAATAGTTACGTAGCTAGTTATGTAAGCTATAATAATACAATACTATGTGTTGGCTAGCCCACCATTGGGTCATTAACCTTTTTGTAAGCATGAATGATTTTAAGTGTTTCGTGGGGGCATGCCTGCCCCACCATCACCTTCTGGCTAGCTATGCCTCTGCCACCCTGTAGAGAGATTAGCTACAAACAATCACCCTGTGGAGTATTTAGCTATACTCCATTATAGAATTATATGTTATTCTGTAGGGAGTTCAGCTACAAACAGTTAATCTTATAGACAATTCAGCTACAAGCAAATCACCCTGCAGAGAGTTCAACTACAAATATGTTGCTGTAGAGATTCAGAACATCATAAGTCACACCGAAGAGAATTCAGCTATAAACAAGTCACCTTGTAGAGAGTTCAGTTACAACAAGTCACTCTGTAGAGAATTCAGCTACAAACAAGTCACTGCATAGAGGGTTCAGCTACGAAAAAGCTACCTAGTAGAGAGTTCATCTAGATCAGCTACAAACAAGTTACTTTATGCAATGTTCAGCTACACGTAAGTCACTCTGTAGAGAGTTCAGCTACAAACAAGTCACTCAGTAGTACTCTGTAGTACAAACAAGTCACCGTGTAGCTGGAGAGTTCAGCAACTAATCAAAAAAAACACTCTGTAAAGAGTTCAGCTATACAAAGATGTTATAACTCTATAGAGAAAGTTATAACTCTATAGAGAGATCAGCTAGAAACAATTAGTCATCCAATAGAGAGATCAGCTACAAGACATCACCTTATAGAGAGTTCAGTTACAAAGAAACCACCATGTAGAGAGTTCAGCTGCAAACAAATCACCCTGTAGAGAGTTCAGCTGTGAACAGATCATCCTGTAGAGAGATCAGCTAGAAGGATCACCTTGTAGAGAGTTCAGCTACTAACAAATCACCCTGCAGATAGTTCAGCTACAAACAAGTCACCCTGTAGAGAGATCAGCTAGAAGAAGTTAACTTGTAGAGAGTTCAGCTACAAAGAAACCATCATATAAAGAGTTCAGCTGCAAACAAATCACTCTGTAGAGAGTTCAGCTCCGAACAGATCACCCTGTAGAGAAATCAGCTAGAAGAAATCACCTTGTAGAGAGTTCAGCTACAAAGAAACCACCATATAGAGAGTTCAGCTGCAAACAAATCACAGAGAGTTCAGCCAGAAACAAGTTCACCCTGTAGAGAGATCAGCTAGAAACAAGTCGCCCCGTAGAGAGAGCAACTACAAAGAAACCATCCTGTAGAGAGTTCAATTGCAAACAGATAATCCTATAGAGAGTTCAGCTAGAAACAAGTCACTGTGTAGAGAGATCAGCTAGAAACAAGTCATCCAGAGATCAGCTAGAAACAAGTCACCCTGTAGAGAGATCAGCTACAAAGAAACTATCCTGTAGAAAGTTCAATTGCAAACAAAAAACCCTATAGAGAGTTCAGTTAGAAACAATTCACCATGTAGAGATCAGCTAGCATCCAGAGATCAGCCAGAAACAAGTCACCCTGTAGAGATCAGCTACAAAGAAACCATCCTGTAGAGAGTTCAGCTACAATCAAGTTACGCTATAGAGAGATCAGCTAGAAACAAATCATCTTGTAGAGAGTTCAGTTGCACCCTGTAGAGAATTCAGCCACCCTGTAGAGAGTTCAGCTAGACCAAGTCACCTTGTAGAGAGTTCAGCTACAAAGAAATCACCATGTAGAGAGTTCAGCTGCAAACAAATCACCCTTTAGAGAGTTCAGCTAGAAACAAATCATCCTGTAGAGAGTTCAGCTAGAAACAAATCGCCCTGAAAAGAGTTCAGCTACAAACAAAGAGAGTTTCAGCTACAGTTCAGTTATGTAAGAAGTCACCTTATTAACTACAGTATGTGATAATCATATCATTCAATGTTAAATATACAAATACTTCATCAAACAAAAGCTATACACACAATTACTTCCTTTGTTCCACAATTCCTGCAGTAAAGAAAAAAAAAACAAGTTAAAAGGAAGCATCAAAGCCAGCTTTGTGGCTTGCAATACAAAAAGAAGTGATATCTAAACCAATACAGCCAAGCTGTAAAAAAAGAGTGCAGACCAAGGTGAAAAAAGATGTGAAATCCAAGGTGGTGGCCAAGAAATGGCTGTGATGGTAGGTTAATGGCAAAATTTTAATTACGACAATTCAGGTAAATTTGGTGCCGAATCTTATCTTAGTGGAGGAGGCAACACAAATTCACCTGAATTGTCGTAATTAAAATTTTTGCTATTAACCTACCATCACAGCCATTTCTTGGCCGCCACCTTGGATTTCACGTCTTTTTTCATCATAGCCTTTTTGAGGGCCGCACTCTTTTTTTACAGCTTGGTTGTTTTGGTTTAGATAACTAGTTACATAGTAATTTGTAACAAGTAACTGTCCAAACTTGGATAGTTACATACTGTTGGCCTGTTGAGAAAAGCTCATATTTGTACAATTGTAAATAACGCATGTTAAAAATTAATCTTTTGCATATTGTTTCTCCTTCCTGTAGTAAAGAAAAAAAACTTGTAGAAAGAGGCCCCAAAACTGGCCTATGGCCTGCTTTGGAAAATACAAATACAAAAAGAAGTGCATGATATCTAATCAAAAACAGCCAAGCTGTAAAAAAAGGGTGCGGCCCCTACAAAGCCATGGTGAAAAGATGTGAAATCCAAGTTGGCGGCCAAGAAATGGTTGTGATGGTAGGTTAATGGTAAAAATTTTAATAGTGACAATTCAGGTAAATTTGTTGCCTAGTCCTAGTGAAACTTGGAGGAGGCAGTAAATTCAAATTTTTTGCCATTTACCTACCACCACAGCCATTTCTTGGCCGCCAACTTGGATTTCACTTTTTTTTTTCACCATGGCTTTTGGGGGCTGCACCCTTTTCTTTACAGCTTCACTATTTTTTATTAAGTTTTTAAAACATTCCAATGTAGGGATTTTCCCATGAGGATAGCTACACTGTGCATTGTAACACCATGCATCATTCATATATCTTGTTTCAATAGTTTTATTGCTTGGATCCCTACTTCATCATGATTTTTAAATTAATAACTTTTAAAATACACTAGACTAGTTAGTTATGAAATTATGTGTTTGCATTGTACGTGTTTAGCTCAGGAGACTATTATGTCTCGGCAGGTATAGATATAGTAGCTAACTACTTAGCTATTTCAGAATAACTCAGCTTGCCAGCTAGTGGCTTGACTTCTGCTGGACTGCCAATGGCCCAAGTGTACTGAAGGTATTATAGCAGTGGCGGATATAGGGGAGTTGCAATGGTTTCAGCTGAAACTCCTTCTGAAAATAAGGCACGTGCCCAAAATCAGTTTACGAAGCTGGCAAAGGTGGGTGAAACTACCTAGTTTGTAGACCAACATCCAAGTGCACAATTCACGTTCACTATAATAATAATAGCTAACAGCCTAATGTGGCTGGGCCTGCGAAGATAGGACATGTGGGCACATAAAAATTGCCTACTTTTTAAACTTTGATATGTCGTAACTTCATATTCCATTGTTGCTTGGCCATGAAATATTCAGCACGTATTAAAAGCTTAGCTAGCTTTAAAATACAAGTTACAGAATTAAAATATTTTATCCCAGTAGATACGAGATGTTCTATGACAGGGTGTAGTTTTTCCCACATGCCCTATTTTCGCAGGCCCGGTCACAATTAATCATTTGATACCATCCTAGCATCACTCCTATCAGGGATCAGTAAGCAGGTTCTTCATATGCAATAAGCACCTCTAAAATAATTATCGTTTTAATGTTTATTACTGCTAATTCTAAAGAATTTAGTAAAATGGTAAGATTTAACAGTGAAACATTGCTGGAGAGTGATTATTTTGTCATCAATATTACTAGCTAGCTACAACTGAGGTAGCTATAGCTAGCTAGACTGAGGCAATTACCATGTTCCAGAGTGGAACCCCTGTTATTGAAAGTCTGAATCTGTCCCTAGTAGCTAAGTATTCTGAAAAATTCTCCAAAACCTTTTCTGTTAGTAGGCCTAGGAGAACCTATGCCTTTAAACTCAGTCATTCCAAAGTGGAATGAAATCAGGAGTCTTCTGGAGACATGAAATCATATTACTACATTAATTTTATGCTGTGCCTCACGCATTGTATATCATGCAGTTTCATAACTAGAGACTGGTATTGAATAATGAGCTTCTTTCAACACGATCACTTACAATGTTTAAATTCAACAAATCAGTTCAGCACCAAATAAGGGTAAAATGTCACAATTTTCTTGTGGGAGGGCATTCAGTTGGTTTGCTTTGCCCTCTAATTGCCACTGCTAGAGTTGGATAATAAAATAATACCATGCATGTAATTCATATAGTGTTTATTCAATCAAAAGTGCTACCAAATTCAATTTCAGAAAACTAAATTTTCAAAATTGTCCTGTGAAGGCATGCCCCCAGACCCCCTAGTTGGAGCATGCTGAGTGTGCTTCACACACTTGTTGAGTGACTTCCACTATAGTTGGTATATGTTCACCTGAGCCCCCACCAAACATAGTAATAATTATCAAAGAGGTGAACATGTGTTCACTCACAATGGTTTTGTGCTGGAACAAACATGTTTGCATGCCTGAATCGTCCATACTAAATGTATGGGATATTTTTAAAGCCTCATGACTCACTTGTTCTTGCCTGTATCAAAGTGCTTTTTTGATAAACAGTTCTGGCATTTGAAGGGCTTCACAGCGCTACTAAATGTTTGAGCAGCTGGCCCTTGTAACAAGAATTAAACGAGAGCTCAGGTGAATGTGAACAGACTATAATGCCCATGTAAGAGTATCCCAGATGTACCTGAAACCCCCTCTGAGAATTTCTATATCCGCCATTGTATGACTATGCAACTATAGTGTGGTCTCTGATACAATTAAGGTATAGGTAGTTTACCTGTAGCTGTTGGCTATAGGCAACAAGCATGACTCAAACCAGTGTATAACTGACCTTTCCACATGAAATGCTGTGGTTCCTCAAACTCACACATTCAAGTCTACACCTGTGTATAGATACTGCTGGAGCAATTGCTAAAGCCATATACTGCATGCATTCATGAAATTCCTCATATAATACGTAAATATATTGTACTTTGTGTGGAAGGATCAAAGCGACGCCGCGTATCGTATTGTCCATACAGTACTAATCAGCTGCATAACTGTACTGTAATAGTCATACAGCACAGGTATGCAGCTAATTGGGCAAATACAGTACAGTTATGCGGAGAATTTATTTGTGGAATCATATCAAAACATATGTATGGGATTTGTCAAATCAAGCATTTTCAGGTGGTCAACATTAAAAGTTTTCAAACACTGGGTTAAACTTGGCCTTTAAAAATTAAGAATTATGCATTAAATAAATCTAATATCTGTTTAATATCCTTTTTGAAACCTCAACTTGGTAAAACAGGCTGATCATAAAATCTCATCATTCCTTAATTGTCATTTTTTGTCCAATACAAACATGTATTCTACACTACACGCAAAAACACTAATTTACAACCTTTAACTCACAAAATTTCTACAGCACACCATACAATAAAAGAAAGCCCTTGAATTTCTCTATCCAATTCCGACCGTACAAATAGGAAAATGTCGCCATAGTGACAGTTATTTACTGCTGTTGATGACATAATACACGCTCCCGGCATACATTAACCTATTGGAAAATTAAATTATCTCGCCGGGAAAATCCCAATTTACAAGTTGTTATCCTCAACCAAATTCGCTTAATTTATTATTATTATTATTATTTATTACAGGTAATTTATAAGGCTAAACAGCCTGTTACACCTGATCAACAGGTAAAAAAAGTACAAGTAGACTAATTACATACATTGGTATCATTCTACGCAGCGAAGGATGCTTAATAAGAGTCCGACCGTACAAATTGTTAAACAGGATAGGTTATAGAAATATGTTTAAAAACACGTGTTTTAACGGGCATTCTGAACACGTAAATTTTGCGGTACAAGGCTCCTTTCTAGCTTCCCCTTCGTTACTACACAAAGAACTTACCCATGAATCGAATCGCCTTTCATCAAGGAAGCTGATAAACCAAACTTCGTGTCCGTCAACCAAAGTACGCGGAAGTTATGGCGCTTTGTTTAGAGGACGGTGTTATTTTATACGAAACGGGCGTAACCCATTCGGAAATCCGGAATATCTCAAGTTACACAAGTTTTGATATGAGTGTTACGTAAACAACACTGTAAATCGCTAAACCCAGCCAAACTAATCCTATTAGTTCGTTCTACGACTAGAAATAGATTAGTTAAACACTTACTGATATCCTTATCACCGAAAATCGCAGCGGTTTGAGTAGCTACTAAATAAAATCGCTCCGAGCCAGACGCGACCAGGAAGTACAATATAACACTTAAAGCACCGCCTTGCTTGTGTGTACGAAAAATACAGTACTCGGGGGTGTCTCGAGGCAAATACAGCACTCGGCTTCGCCTCGTGCTGTATTAGCCTCTCGACACACCCCCTCGTACTGTATTTTCCGTACACACGCGCGGCGGTGCTTTAACTCTAACATACAGGATGGTTACCCACAACCATAATGTAAACTATGAAGTTCATGCGTGTATGTGGCATGCATGCTAAACAAACCTCATGACTATATATGGTTAAGTCATGCACATGACAGCGTGATTATAGTCACGCGGCCAAGCAGTAAAGTAAGGTCGACGCTGGGGACTAGTAACCCGATACGTATATACTGCATGGTAGCTAGACTAGCTACATGAGGTTGATACTGCACCGTACTGCACGTGTGACGTATACAGTTAGCTACAACTTGAACTGATAAATTAATTGTTTCATTCATATTTTTTTCCCTGGATAGATGTAGCTAACACCCTTTCCTAGTATAGCACAAGAAGCGAGTGTGCTGGACAAAACTGAGAGGAGTGACATCTAAAAGTCCCTAGGGCCATTTGTTAGGCCCATTTCCGGGGAAGCATCTGCATGGTGATCTATACGAGATGGAGCGGCTTCCACATCGTCCGGCGCTGACCTCAACAAACCCCGTGAAAAAGACAGGTTATAGCTACAGCGAATCCACGCCAAAGTATTCAGTGCTATAAGACAAGGCACTGCGTTTCGAAAGCTCGCTGAGCAAGCCGGCGATAGAAAGTGCCCGATAGCGGCCTTCCCATGCTTCCCTTTGATTGTTCATTCGTATAGTTTCGTTCGAGTTGTTCAACTGGCCATGCATGGCTGGGCTGCAAGCCAATATGCAAAAAATAGCTATAGAAGTTTACTAATAAAAATAAGCCAGTGAAAGCATGCATGTGCATGCACGATATGTTTATGCGAAACAAGGACATGACTAGCTATATGAAATAGCTCACAAATATCTGTAGCTATACACGAGTACATTAATTTTGCAATATTCAAGTGCTTCAAGTGGACTTATTCATACCTCAGACCTTGCCTCAGACGAGGCCTCAGATGAACTGAATCTCGGACGAACAAAACCGGATAACTTTTTAGTTGTATAGCTAATCTATTACTTAGCCTTCAATAAGGCTAAACTAAACTGCTGTGCACTTATATAGCTACTCGAGCATGACACGTGTGTACCCAAAAATGGGAATATAGTAAATTAATATAGCGGTGCCCGACTCTTTGTGGCGAAGAGACGAGCGCCGCCAGACTAATTCTCAATAGACACAAATTCATGTGAGGCAGCTGTACACGCGATGAAATAAATCTTTGCTCTGCCAGAGGTTGATGGTGCAGCTGTAATGCACCTATCAATGTCACGCCCCACCTAGCTACCCCAGGGTGGAGATTTGTAGGGGATTCGTCACCCAAAGTCGTCCCCAGGCCGGGTAGGGACATTTGCAACACGCGGCCATATTCGGTTAGTGATTTCCGGATAGCTACGAATTAGTAGGGGATTTCATTACCAAGTTTGGATGGACAGTTATGATAAAATACAAACATATGGGAATGCAAATTTAAGGCAACATAGTGCAGCAGTTAAAAGACTGCTGCACTACGTTGCCTTAAATTTGCATTCCGATGTGTCTGTAATACATTTTTTTAAATTTTTTTATTATAACCTTATGTCTATTCAAATTAAAGTACAGACAAAGTTGGTAATGCTGTAACTCGAAGTTGTCCTCAGGGATGGGGAATTTGTCATCTAGCATTTGCAAATCCCCATCCAGTGCTGGGCAAGTTATACTTTTTACAAGTAACTATAATTACATATTACTTGTAACAAAACTATTTACTTACAGTTACAATAATGCACCTATCAATGTTTTTCTCCACTACCATGAACACAGGCAGAAGTGGGGGCTAGGCGGGGATTAGTGGGGGAATCGACCTCAAACTGTGCCCAAGGTGGTGGGCTATTTAATGCTACGAGGGCACATAGCCGGGTGTTTCGTGGTCTTTTACTGGGGGATAAGTGGGGGATTCGACATCAAAAGTAGCCCCAGGTAGTGGGGATAAGAATTTTTAAGTGTTCAAATCCCCACCTATCCCCCACCTCTGCCCGTGTTCATATCATAGTAGTGGGGCAAAACATTGATATGCGCATAAAGTAATTATAATAATATTACATATTATATTACTTTGTGCCCACAGCCTTAAGCTGTCACGTGTGAAACTACCACCTTTTCACGTGACATGATTGCGTTGTTGGACTGTGCAAATCTTGGTTATAAGTAATGCAGTGGCGGATCTAGGAATTTATAAAGGGGGTTTCCAGTTTAGAAGGTTGACATATACACTGACATGACGCACGAAAGTTTGTACTACATTGTCTGGTTTGGTACGGTGAGACCAAAAAAAAAAAAAGGTCACAGCTTATTGATAAAGTACATAAAATCCTTAAATAACTTGCTACACATTGCTCTAATACCTACTGTGACTGCTTTATTAGAGTACCTCGATCAAGGCGCACGCTGTAATAATTAAAACATTTAATTGTTACATAATCATTTTTCAAAAGGGGTTTCCGTGGAAACCTTGAAACCCCCCTAAATCCGCCACTGTAATGCACCTATCAATGTAATGCACCTATCAATGTAATGCCCGACTACCACTAATACAGGCTGAGGATGGGGAAAGGTCGGGGAATTGATCGCTAAATTTCCCCGACATAGTGGGGATTTGTCTTCACTAAAGAAATTCACTGAGACAGCAAAGGTGTGTGCTTTCAGTTTAGGAAGGAGTGTTTTGGGTGCTAGCTATTACATTCAATGTCATACTAGAATCCACTCGAACTAACTCACCACTAGACCAATGCCACACGACCATACAAATCCCCTCCTAGCCCCAGTATTCCCGGGGTTTGCAGGTCGAGACTTGCCGGGTTTGCATCGCCAGTGTTTCCCCCAGTGGGTGGGAATTGTAATTTTCAGGTTTGCAAATCCCCACCTTCCCCCACCTCAGCCCGTATTAGTGGTAGTCAGGGATTACATTGATAGTTGCATAAGAAGCTGATGAATATGCTTCATTCAGTAGGCTTCATTACTTCGTTGTGGCTAGGCGTTACTCAGTGGATTACAAATGCACTTGTCAATTTCATGCCCCATCCCCCCCACCCGGGGAGGGTGGGGGGACACAGGGGATTTGACAAATCGTAGTGTCAAATTCCCCACTACTGCATGGGAAAAACTCAGTTGTCAAATCCCCACTATGTCCCCACTCCCATAGTAGGGGATTTGACAACACCTCAAGGATGACTAAGTGCATATTTCATGCATGCGACTAGTAATAACCTACCCTGCAGCTAGTAAAATTATAGCAAGTGCGATTTTATTGTTTAGAAATGCAACTACTGAAATCGGTCAGTGAATTGGACAACTGTCAATTGCTCAGGGGTGGGGACAAGAAGCAATGTCAAATCCCCACCTGGGGTGTGGGGCATGAAATTGACAAGTGCATAACGAGATTAGTAACTTCGTTACTTGTAGTAATAATATTAGGTTTGTTACATTAACTATATTACTTAGGTAACGCATTACATTTGTAAGTAAAGTAACTTGAGATTACCTGTTTTATAGCGTATTTCGTTACATTACTTAGTTACCACAAAAGTAATGATATTATGTAATGCGTTACATAAGTAGCGCGTTACTCCCAACACTGTCCCCACCTCTTCTCGACCTGGGGTAGGTGGGGCTTGACATTGATGCGTTTAGCTAATTTTGGATTGGATTGAAGCAACAAATCACTCTATGCAATATTGAAGTTTTGTGTCCATTTCTTGCTCCTCTCCTGATCACACTTATTCATACAAGTACACAAAAAAATTGAAATTTAGGGACCATAGCACATCGATAAAAAGTACCAAAATGACTACATGCAAGCTGTAGTCGTGCACGATATTAAATCACAGTAAAACAAAAGAAGTGTTATCCCTACTGTGCATTTCTGTTATGGTATCTTGAGCACAGTAGGGACATAACACTTCTTATTGTTTTACTGTGATTTAATATCATGCACAATTCCAGCTTGTTTCAGTACTTTTTATCGATGTGCTATGGTCCCTATTTTTTGTGTACTTGTGCATATAAGCTACATTCACTCTGTATTTTGGTTAGCTACATGACACCAAATACAACTTGCACATGTCTGCATGCATATCCTTTTTCATAGCCGGAAGTTTTAACCAGAACAGCTAAAACTTCTCATGCCTCAGGACTCATAGGATATCTCATCAGTATCAGGCTGGTACCGGTGAAATGTCTTACATATAGTATGAACTCTTGCATAGAGCTGTAGCTATAATAAGTCTCTATGTACCAGTTGAGTTGCTGGCTAGCTACATGAATGTGTTAGCAGCTCTACTTTGTGTGTATACCAACTACACAATATTGTATATAATACAGTAGCATACAGCATCAAACAGTACGGTAGCACTGTTTAAGTAGGGATCGCCCCAAAGTGACATGTGCCGCCAATATTTCCGCCTTTAAAAATCATCCTAGAGAAATGTTATGCAACAAAATCACCTTTGCAGAATAATATTACTTCATCTAACATGGATTACAGCATTGAAAACACTTGCTGGTGACTGGATAAAGATTTTTATAAACACCAAAACTCGAAATTTAGTCTGCTTCACTGTCTGCCTGACTACATTCGCAAGCCTAGAAGCCAAACAAAGCAGTGCTTGGCCACCATTTTACGCTACAATAACAAACTGACTGGTGGGATGTGCCTTTGGGTTCCGATGAGTGTAGGCCCTCTGCACCTTGTCTTTTTTTATCAGGCTGCTTGTCTTCTCCTTCACCCAAAGAAACCATATCAAGGCATTAATTTTTTTAATCAACACATTCTTTCAGCAAAAAATTTAGACACCACAGAATCATTTCAGTGCTGGATTTCAGAAGCACTTCAGTCCTGGTGCTACTATAAGAGGTATAGCTACTAGCTAGATACAATAAAATTATGGAACCAACTAGATAATCATATTATCCAAGCTCCATCTCTTGATATATTCATGCTACATATGTACGAATATACTCATGATTGAGTTTGTACATTAACAAATAAATATATATGCATATCCAACTTCACAATTGGGATCTCATTCACAGTAGGGTTGCGACCACACCCATCAAATAATATAGATCTAGGTGGACTAATAGCGGTACAGTATGGAAACCATGCACACCTCTTAACAATCTAACTATTTGCTTAACAGTAATCAAGATGACCTCACCCTTATTGATTGGTCTAGCTAGCTGCACACCTCGCGATGCTCAAATACAACAGTCATGCACTCTACACTCTGATACAACAGTCATGTGTGATATTCTAATAGAACAGTCATAGGTTACACTGTAGCTAGCTGTGCTACAACAAAAAAAACTAAACAAACTACTATTTTAAAAAACAAGTTGATGTTGTGCTACTTCTAAAAACCAGGCGCCATGCAGCTAGCTAACTCATCTGGGATTAACCATAGACAGTATATGCTAACCAACTATGTATTACTATTTTACAATAGGGTAATTTTGTGTTGTACAATAATATTATTAGCTAATTCCCGTATTTCATGAAATTTCCGTAATTCGTTCAATTACGTTGCTATGCATTGCTAAGGAAGCGCTTGTTAAACAAACCGCATTTATTAATTTTTATTATTATTACTGTGTCAACTTCGCAAGCGAAGACTTTACACAGGGGGGGATTTATGCAATTACAATTGATTAATTTGATTCTTAAATTGTTCAATAGAGGTAATTTCTTTGATGTGATTAGGTAAGTTATTCCAGATATTACACGCATTAGGTCTGAACGAGTACTGATAAGTGTCTGTTCTTGCAAATGGAACTAAAATATTATTCGCGTGAGATCTTCTTGTGATGATGGATTCTGCTGTTGTTGTGGTATTAGATGAAATGATATCACTGAGTGGGACACATGTCAAGTTATGAATGATCTTAAAAAGGAAGCACAAACGGAAGTCATGTCTATGAGTATCTAGTTGTTGCCACCCAAGTTGTTGAATCATACTTGATACACTGCTAGTATGATAAAAATTGTTTGTAACAAACCTTGCAGCTCTTCAATTAATCTTCTCTAACTTTTCTATGTCTCTTCTTTGCCATGGCGACCAAATGATACTTGCATATTCTAATTGTGGTCGGACTAAGGAAAAATAGGCAGTTTCTTTGAGGTGTTGATTATTTAATTTAAGATTTCTTCTTAGGAAGGACAAGGTATGGCTGGCTTTAACAGTAATATTGTGTATATGTTTGGACCACTTAAGGTCTGATTGTATAGTAACGCCCAGGTACTTACAATTCTCAACTATTTGTAACGGATTGTCGTGCAGGTAATAGTCAGATATAATCTTGTGTTTTGTGGCTCTAGTTACCCTTAAGACATGACATTTAGGTATGTTAAATTTAAGTAGCCAGGTACTTTCCCTTAGTTGTAAGGATTGCAAGTCTTCTTGGAGTTGTTGTACATCACTTACTGACATGATCTCCTTATATAATATAATGTCATCTGCAAAGAGGCAGATTTTACTGTGCTTTATATTGTCAACAACATCATTCATGTAGATTATAAATAGTATAGGGCCCAATACAGTTCCCTGAGGGACACCGGATGTTACAGGTACCAAATCAGACGAAACATTATCAATAGTTACACGTTGGTAACGATCTCTTAAAAAGGAAGAAATCCATTGATAGATATTGCCAACAATACCGTACCACTGTAGCTCGTGTCTTAATCTGTTGTGGGTACTGTGCCAAAGGCTTTAGCAATATCCATTAATATAACATCAGTCTGATTTCCACTATCATAGCTTTTGGCTAGGTCATTAACAAACGATACTAACTGTGTTTCACAGGACCTGTTGTGTCGGAAGCCATGTTGAGATTCATGAAGTAAATTGTTACTTTCTATAAATGTTTCATTAGATGGGAGGATATGATGTGTTCTAGGACTTTACTAACTGTAGACGTGAGCGAGATTGGACGGTAGTTTTGAGGAGCTGATCGTTCCCCCTTCTTGTAAATAGGTGCCACGTTAGCCACTCTCCAATCATAGGGGACCTCACCTGTGTCCAGTGATTTCTCAAATATTAACTTTTAAGCTGGGGGCTGTGACTTCAGCAGTTTCCTTTAAAAGTCTTGTACTTATTTCATCTGGACCTGAAGCTTTGTGAACATCCAAGTTTTGAAGTAATTTAATTATACCGGAAGTGGTTACGTTGATATCCTCCAAGACTGGATGTGGGCTGGGACCTTTGTCAGGTATATAATCTGGTTCATTGGTGAATACTGATTTAAAGTGTGAGTTAAAAACATTTGCCTTTTCTTTGCTATTAGTAATAACTTTATTATTGGCTTTAAGAGCCTGTAGTCCATTATTATCCTTCTTCAGCTTCTTAATAAAATTCCAAAATTTCTTTGAATTTATTGAAGAGGTTCCATCTTCTGAATTTGTAATGAGTTTAGAAATGTGAGCATCGTGTGATTGTCTCATTTGCCGTTGGATGTCATGTTTCAGTGTCAAAAATCTACTATGTGTTTCTGGTGAGCGAGATGCCTTGTATAGGTGATATAGTTTGTTACGTTTCTTTATTTGTTTTCTTATAGTAGAGGTTAGCCATGGCAAGTCACAACGTGTTCTGGTAAACTTGTGTGGTATATGTGACCTTATCCTGTGCAAAACAGTATCCTTGAATTTCATCCAGAGCTCATCTACGGATCTGTTATTAGGAGAGCTAAAATCGGGACTATTCATTAAGGAAATTATATCTTGCTTTATAGAATCCCAGTCGGCTCTATGATACAGGTAGACTTCTCTATGGCTCTGCTTATTTATTTTGTGTTGCACTTGGATATTGACACAAACAATATCATGATCACCAAGGCCAGGTAAGATGTCAACAGTGTACTTGTCGTTGGGGTGATTCAGGAAAAACAGATCAAGTATATTTTGGTGTCGGGTTGGTTGGTTACCTATTTGTTCTAATCCATGTTCCTGCATTACATCAATGAGAGCAGAGTGGGTAGCAACATGTGTCCTGTTTATGGAAAGAGATATAGATTCCCAGTCAATGCAGGGAGCATTGAAATCACCAGTTAGCCATATTTTAGCATCTGTTGTTGTCTCATGAAGCTTTTACAATGAAAGGTTTAACTCATCGATTTATTGCTGGTCATCAATATGTGGTCTATAATAAGCACCTATGAATAGTTTGTTACCATTACCTACAACAACCTGTAACCACAGGAGTTCACACTCAGTTTGTAAGGCTGTCATTTCATAGGTGGGTATTAGTTTAGAAATGGCTATCATAACACCACCATAACCATCCGGTCGATCCTTTCGACGCGTGCCTGGTTTAAGAATGTTAATTTAAAAATGAAGTAGGAATCTATGCAATAGTGAAACAATTAAAAGATGAATGATGGTATTACAGCATAGCTCAGTGGGGAAGTCCCTATTTTGGCACTGAACAAAATAGCTAATGTGCCAAACAGGGGCGGATCCAGACTTATAGAAAGGGGGGGTCAAAAATGAACTGAGGCACTACATTGTCTCTGGTTTGATAAGGTGAGACCAAAAAAAAAAAGGTCACAGCCAGCTGAAAATAGTTGCCCACCTTACCAACCACGCATTTATAGCTGATAAAGTACATAAAAATCCTTAAATAGCTCACTACACACTGTTCTAATACCGTGACTGCTTTATCAGAGTATCTCGATCTTGGTATACTAAAAATTTTTGGAGGGGGGTCAAGAGCCCCCTTTGACCCCCCCCTGTATCCGCCCCTGGTGCCAAAGTAGGGACTTTCCCACCGAGCTATGCTGTAATACCATCATTCATCTCTTGTTTCAGTGCTTTTTATTGCATAGATCCCTATATATGTGACCGGGCCTGCGAAAATAGGGCATGTGGGCACAAACTACACCCTGTCACATAACATCTCATATCTCTCTACTGGAATAGAATATGTTCAGTCTGTTACTGGTATTTTAATGCCAGCTAAATGTTGTATAAGTGCTGAAAATTTCATAGCCACACAACAACGGAATACTAAGTTATGACATTCTGAAGTTTGAAACAGTAGGCAATTTTTATGTGCCCACATGCCCTATTTTTGCAGGCCTGGTCACATATTTCATTTTTATAATGGACACCTCCAAAATCCACTACAAAAAGGATCTAAATTACTTAGACCCTTTTTGTGGTGGATTTTGGAGGTGTCTAAGTTACTTTCATGTTTACTTAGACCCTTTTCGTGTTTATTATGTTGCACCTGCACTGGTAGCGTTGGCAACACATCTGCACCTGAAAATTAATTTTAAAACCGTAACTGTTGTTACAGGTAGAGTAATGGTTTGTTTCTACTAATTAACACTACATTTCTCTGTTACAAGCAGTTATATGTGACCCAGTCTGAGAAAACCGGTCTTATCGCCCATGTCAGCAGATTCGATTTTTCACCCAGGACACACAGCTACATGAATAAACTATCTAATTCCACACTTAAAATCAGCTAGACTTGAGTGGTCTGGTTTTGCTGGCTGCTTTTCCCGAGCCCAGTGGCGATCCGTATGTGTGGTGTGGGGCCTTAATGGAGCTCTGGTAGGGTCCGCAACGCGAAAAATCGATATCCTCCAATCAACTATCTAACTATTGTCATGTGTTAGGCTAAGTGTAACTTAAATAACATCAGCGTGGCAGCCAAGTTTGTCACTTTCTTCTGGTAGAAAACGGTACAAATGTCTTAAAATCACGTGATTTTTCGTTGCAGCGGTTCGTAGGGTTCTTCGTATGCCACGATATTCACTCTCAACATTGTTCAAGTAGTCTATCATCAACTCAAAGTATTGGTGGTTTGATTTTATTGGTCAGTTTCTGGTGGCAGCACGATCTGTGCAGCTTTTTGGCGACAGACAAAATGTTTCTTCCTCTGGAGCACAGGACAAGCAGAGCAGCAACTGCGCCGTGGGTCAGCAATGACCAGTACTAGGTAAAGTACCTGCACGCGGAGTATGGTTACAATTGAAGCTTGTTAGCCATCTGGCTGAGCCATCTATATGCTGAAATTCGGTCAAAACGACGCGATATTTGCAAACAAATACCAGAATAGTTGATACATCAGTGAGATAGTCTCCAACAGCAAGGATACGAAGCTTATAAACACCTAACAATACGGCTATCTCGCCCAGTAAACGCATAGAGCAATCCAATGCCTGAAATAGGCACTCACGTGATCGATATTCAAATCTCGAAAAACACAACCATAATCTATTCCAATGACCTTAAAATCACTTGGAATCAAGTGACTATCAGTTTGTCTGCATTACGTTCAGCATATCGATTAGCCCACCAGCCTAAGACTCTCCCTATGATGCCATCACAGCATAACACACACCTGCACTGGCCCAGACCACGCCTGAGTGAACAATTAGCAGAAATATTTACAAAAGGAGTACACTGCATGGTTCCTATTCAGAAATGAAAGCGATTTCATGAGTATCTCCGCGATTTGAATTTCGATCACGTGAGTGCCTATTTCATGCATTGGGTTGCTCTATGCGTTTACTGGGCGAGATAGCCGTATTGTTAGGTGTTTATAAGCTTCGTATCCTTGCTGATGGAGACTATCTCACTGATTATCTCACTGATGTATCAACTATTCTGGTATTTGTTTGCAAATATCGCGTCGTTTTGACCGAATTTCAGCATATAGATGGCTCAGCCAGATGGCTAACAAGCTTCAATTGTAACCATACTCCGCGTGCAGGTACTTTACCTAGTACTGGTCATTGTTGACCCACGGCGCAGTTGCTGCTCTGCTTGTCCTGTGCTCCAGAGGAAGAAACATTTTGTCTGTCGCCAAAACGCTGCACAGATCGTGCTGCCACCAGAAACTGACCAATAAAATCAAACCACCAATACTTTGAGTTGATGATAGACTACTTGAAAAATGTTGAGAGTTGTTGAAACCATCATGATAAATGAGACATGTATATACATTTACAAATTCAGTAACCCTCGGTCACATGCGACCACAAGGCTGGTGATCAAGTGATACCAACGTGGGCATGGCAAGGGAGAAAAGTAATTACAATTACAAACAAAAACAACAATAATTACAAACAAAAACAACAATTACAAAACAAAACAAAAATATTAAATTACAAGTACATTATCACAACCACTCTCGGCAGTCCCTTGCCATAAAAATCCTCTGGGATGCAGTCATACAAACCTTCGAGGCATCATCCAGCATCCGTCGAACCAGTGACCTTGTGATATTGATGTCCTTATCAATAAAATGTAGTACATTGTAAGTGTTAGTGACTGAAAATTGCTGGAAGTGACCTAAAACGCTGATCTCAAGAGTCTCATAAAAGTTGGTAACATTTAACCGATCTAGCTCTGATAGAATTTGGTGGTATTCAGCCTTATTTTGTTTGTGGGATCTAGCCTGCTCAAGATGGTGGGCACTGTCCAATGGACATGTCAGTTCAAATAAAAGTATACTAGAAGTGACGGTATTATGGATAACAATGTCTGGTCTGAAGGGGGTCACAATCACATTAGGTGGAAGTGTAGATGGGGGTGACTCACTGGCTCGCAAGTTAGGAAGGTCAGTATAAACCCGGATATAGGGCAAGTCAATGTAAACCCTGATGAAACTGTCGACCAAAGACTGAATGACTAAATCATGTCGATAAGTGTACCTTTCCTGAGATAACGCAACCGGGCAACCCCCCAAGACATGAAGAACCCTACGAGCCGCTGCAACGAAAAATTACATGATTTTAAGACATTTGTATCGTTTTCTACCAGAAGAAAGTGACAAACTTGGCTGCCACGTTGGTGTTATTTAAGTTACACTTAGCCTAACACATGACAATAGTTAGGTAGTTGATTGGAGGATATCGATTTTTCGCGTTGCGGACCCTAGCTCTGGTCAGCCTGGGAATGACTGTATGTGGCTGTACAGCTCTATGGTGTTGAATAAGTACCTCTACAGTAAATTTCCTTTCATTTTAGCCAGTTTTGGGACTTCAATGGCTCAAAACTTGGCCTAATTCATCTCTTGGCCTTCCTTTTCAATTTTTGAACACCATCTTGTCCGCCTTCCAGGGCCCCCACCTCTCACCCAATTTGCAGCTCGCGTGATACAGTCAACCTCGGTTTAAAACTATCTAAAATGGCGGGAAACTTAGTTGTTGGCTACTTGTACAGTGGATGCTCTGGAAGGTAAGGAATTGGTGTAAAACGTGTGAAAATTTGGTACACATAGCTTCAACCATTGGCGAAAACCGGAATTTCTCGATACTTTTAAATAGGCGATAAGCCCGGTTTTGTCAGACTGGGTCACATACAACTACAGATTTATAGCCAGATACTCTAGAACAGCTAACTTACCTATTTCAGCCATGAAAGACATCCAGAAGTAGTGCCAGCCACAGCAGCCAGTTTATTATTGGGTGGATCACGTGATCTCACGTGACACAGTTGTAATATGACTTGTAAACTCTACAGTCTTCCTGTATGTTTATTATGTTCCACATGTTAATAACTGTTAAAATGCTATATAAATGTGCCTTGTTGAAAGTTGAATGGCAGTTAGGCCACTCCAAGTCATACCTTAGTTTCTGGTCACTCCCTAGCCAACAAAAGGATGCGGGCGGGCGGGCGGATGATCAGGACTTCAGGACTATCATAGACTCTTACATATACACCAGTAATACTGTAATGTTATTAATTTTGCTCAATTTACCCATTTCATATTGAGTTTACAACCAAGCTTAACCAACATTCTTATAGCATAAGTAGTTAATTATGCTTCTGCAAAGTGCATTGTTGATGGCTAGCTACACTGCTGAGCACAACAATGTGTAGCTAACACTAAGGAAAGGTCTGCTCATGTAGCTACTTTTGCTTTACAAATGAAATGTTTCATTAGCTATGTCAGGAAATTATTATTTATTAGCTAGCTAATAATAATCCAAAACTATATTAACACATCAGAAACTCTTTCAAATGTGAAGTCTTAGTCAATTATATATGCATGTGTTTCCAGCCTTCTATACAGTAAACCTTCAGTAAAGTAGCTGTCAAAGTTTTGAGTTGAGTTGTTGAGTGCTCCAGGCTAGTGTTTTTCAGTGATCATGTGGGAAAGCTAAGTTAATGTTTTAACTAAGGGATGCCATGCACTTGTTAATTTAGGACCATACTTGCAATTATTTAATCATGGAAAAGTTGAAGTTTGAGCTCACCAAATGTTACCGGATTTCTAGTCAGTATATCAGTGATCAGTGATAAAGAAGTCCAAGTTTAGATCCACTAGAAGAGTTACTAGATTAATCATTAGAGGACCACATCTGAATTGTTAGGAAAGTTTAAGCTGTGGTATATCTGATCATTAGGATAGTGATCAATGCTACATACATACTGAAGTTACTTACTGGCAACAGAAGCATTACTAATAGCTATATAGCTAATCAAGGACAAGTCAAAAAGTCAAATAGTAGTATCTGTCTATTCTAGTATTAAAGTTAAGGGTAGTGTGACTGCTCTATTAGAGTATCTCGATCTTTTGCAGTGTTTAAAAATCACTGTCTTTGGTCACATACACTTAAGCGCCTGTAATATTAATAATAGTCCTCATAAACTGGGGTTCCAGTTTTCCATGCGGGCGGGTGACCAGAAACTAAGGTTTGACTTGGTGTGGCCTTATCTATATATAGCTAGTGCTACTACCTAACTAGTGACAACTTACAAAAGCAGATCTGAGAACAGATTTATAATTCTTGAAAATCCACTTTTCCAAGAAAAATTACTAGCTACCAATAATTATTATGCATGTAAATGTTTTGTTATTGAAAAATAAACTATGCATAGCTACATGTACATATAAGTAGTGGTGTAGTCAGGCCTCCACGGATGGGTGGGCACACTCACCCACACTTTTCATCCCATGCAACTAACTAGTATAAAATGCGAGTCCATCCTTAGTGGACTCTGCATACATTTGGTCTAAAAACTGTTTCAAAATTGCATAAATGTATCTAACTAGCTAATAATACGCTACACTGCTGTTCCTGCAGCTTATTTCACTAGTCTATAATGCTACTGCATGAATGATATAGAAGCTGGAAATTGAAACTAACTTATTACACCTCCTTGTCTGGTCTCCTTTAACTCATCTGTACTTGCATACAAATCTTTATACTCCAGCCTGACTCTTGAGATAATCGTATGGCTTAATTCAACCACCAATTGCAATTATTTGCCTCCAACCGACTTTACACCATTTTTGTCTATCGATCACTTTAGGTCACTTCATCACGCCAACAAAAGAACATCTGTGCTGTTGCTCACAATTCAATATTTCAGATGTGAAAAATAGACTGGATCTCTCCTTCCTCTCTTCCGCGCCTAAATTTTGGATCACGTGATGATGTGCATTAAATAGAAAACACTGACATTACACGGATCATGTGATGTAATTATTGAACTTATATTAATATCAACTGCTGATTTACAACGAAAATATCGCGCTACCAAGGTATGCACTATTTGTCTCTTGCTCGTAGTAACAAAAGCAAGCGGGCGCCACTCTACTAGAGAAATTTTGGTGGGCACATGCCCACCCAGGCCCACCCTTAGCTACGCCACTGCATATAAGCATTAATTACTTTAGCCTTAAACACAGCTGCAAGTAAATTAAGTTACTATTACATGGCTTTAAAGTACACAGGAATTCATCATCAACTTTTCTTATTAAAAAGGTATTTAGTTCACAGTAACTTGCACAATATAATCTAGTTAAAGGAATCACTTTTACAGGCATAGGTATACATATTCTTTGTATAGTATACAGAAAGGAAAGTAATGGACTGATTCTTTCCTAGCTAATTGTACAATTGCTGAATGTCAAGTTACATAGTAAAAACTTAAATGTGAATATTGTGTGCATTTACATGATTGAGCATAAAATCTCTGAATGCATGAGCAGGTCTAGGGGCACCCTTATCCCAGATATTGTAGTCCTGACGTGTCTCAAATTTCAAAATTGTAGTTGTATATAAAATGGAACATTTTATCCTGAACATTGCACTGTTACAGTAGTAGAAAATTATTATAAAAGCTATATATATAGCCAGAGATTATATTAAATTTATCTAAGGTGCAACAGTCATTAAAACAGGCTTCACTGTTTCCATACATCCAATTACCTTTATTCACTACATTATTGCAGTGCTTCACTATACAGACAATTGAAATTGATGCTATGATCAATTGTATACTGTGTAGCTATTATGAATGTACAGTGAAATGTGTTACTTTCTGATATCCCATTCATGTAATCCCCAATACTTGTTATTGCATGGCTCATGCTATTCATAGAGATATATGCTTGACTTAATATTATAGAAGGACTTTCTCTTTCTATAGCTTTTTGTACCATACTTTCTATAACTTTTTGTACCATTATGCTATGGTAATGCAATTTTCAGCCCTTAGTAAGCACTTAATTGACATTATGATGCAAGTTACAGAATACAAATATTCTGTTCTAGTACTGAGATATGACCTGCAGAGTGACGGAGTGTAGTTTGTGCCCAGATGCCCTGTTTTCACAGGCCCGGTCACATATAATTATTGGCTGGGTGTAAGGAGTTTAAATTGCATGAGTGTATATTGTAGTCATGCAGATAAGTGCAGTCATTCCCTTACTGCAGTTTACAACAATTATCAATTAGCTCAGATGTTACAGATTTTCCCAACAACTCTATGAGTACAGTACAATATCAGCTCATGGAGGACTGGAACATGTAGTATGTTGTCAGTGACCAGTGAAGGTGTTACTGTGTTAGTAAGGAACTCTCCTAATTTGATGACATTTCATGTTATTGTGAGGGTTTGTCAATACACAGAAACACATGAAAGATCCCATGCAAATGTCTTATAGAGATGAGACTGTAACATGCAGGGAATGGGGGACACCTGTATAATCTGAAGATTTGGTAATAGTCCCAAATTATCCCTTAGCATGTAAACTGACCTGGAAAACTTATAATAATCAGGGCACTTTTGGTCCATCCCAAACACATGTACAGGTTTCACTGAAGAACAGTTGCTTTTTTTTATAACTGTATGTTTTAAATTATCAGTATAACAATGCAGTGAGAATGAACTAAAATGCCATCTCAACATGTGTAAACTCTGAAACTGTAGAGGCTATGGCATGCCCCCCTCCTAAATATTGGATAGAAGCTCCTCCAGAGTCAGAGATAGTAAACAACCACGTCACTCTCCTTTCTATTATTATCTCTACCAGATTCAATAAGAGGTGGTAATGATATTTACTCTAATAACACTATGATGATACGATTTCATGAATTTGCTTGGAATTAAGATACTGATTGAGTATGAGACATTGTTGCCTTTTCATGCCCTTGATAACCAAAATCAGTGAACATCAGTATCAAGCGTCTTAAGGTGATATTTCAAACCGCTTTACAGGTTAACATGCCTTCCAAAATCAGTGAACATCAGTATCAAGCATCTTATGTGGCATTTCTAACCACTTTATCGGTTAATGTGCCTTTGAATATGCAAACAATTAAGCCCACCCACCCACCCACCACAGGTTTGGCAATTGGCTGTTTATAACTATGATTATCAGAAATGGAGATGAAAAGGCTCTATTAAATCAGAACAGCTAGTGCATTTTTGTAGCTCACATTGTGCACATGCTAATCAGTTGCTGTAGTTAATGTCCACCCATGATGCAAGCAGTATGAGAAAACGGTATTGTATTGAAATGTATTAATTTTATATATTTGCTGTATCATAACATCTAGCTAGATACTGCTTTTCCTAAAGCCAATGCAAGTAGCTACTCTAAACCTCCAAATTTTATTGCAGTGACGTCTTTATGGCAAAAGATAGAATAAAGATCTTAAAAAACAATATTATAGTTACATGTTCTATTCATATACTCCTGTTCTTTCACGTGGCAATGAATAATCACAAAATCATTTTTCTTTTGTATACCTAATTGTGTAATAATTGTAGCTGAATGCCAATGCAAGGCCTGAGCTTCACGGTAGCTAGTTAGCTTTAGCTAGCTGGCAACAGGACATTTTGCTATCAACGTTAGGCCACACCAAGTCAAACCTTAGTTTCTGGTCACCCGCCCGCATGGTAAACCTGAAACCCTAGTTTATGAGGACTATTATTAATATTACAGGTGCTTAAGTGCACGTGACCCAGCAAGACACTTATTTTTTACTGCAAAAGATCGATATACTCTAATAGAGCATTCAGGGATTCCAATAGAGCAGTCACACTACTCTTAACTCTAATATTAGGTATATATTAGGTATATATGCCACACTAATAAAATGTTTCTAACTATAGCTAGTTTTGTCCTTGATTATATAGCTGTTCAGATTATAACTGTTACTAATGCTTCTGTAACCAAAGTAATTTCAGTAGCATTAACTACTAGTCCATGCAGATGGGCCATAGCTTTAACTTTATAATTCAAATGTAGTCCTCTAATGATTAGTCTAATTCCTTATCACTGAACACTACAGGGGTATGGAAGCCGGCAACATTCGGTGAGCTTAAACTTAAACTTTTCCATAACTAAAATTAGATTGGCAAGTAGAAACCCTTATAGTTTAAACATTCGGATGATCACTAAAAAACAGTAGTCTGGAGCACTCAATGACTCAAATCTTTGACAGTTACTTTTCTCAAGGTTACTGAATAGAAGGCTGGAAACACATAGCTAGTGGGCTAAGACTTTACATTTGAATGAAGAATTTCTGATGTGAAAATAGAAGTTAAATTTCATTGTGTATCATTATCATTTGAACAACTTAGCTATAAGTCATAGTAATACTTTCCTGACATAGCTAATGAGACATTTATTTCACTTGGAAAGCATAAGTAGCTACATGAGCAAAACATTTCCTATAGTATATTCTAAATAAATAAATAAATATATACTTAAATGCTATACATCAGTGTATAGCTAGCCATGATCCATCAACAACTTTCCTAGTGCATTTTTTGCCGAAGCACAACTACTTATGTTGTTGGTTAAGTATAAAATCAACATGAATGTGCTAAATTGAACAAATAATAATACCATACAGTATATTGTCACAGTAGAGTCTATAGTCCTGAAGTCCTGATCATCCGCCCGCCCGCATCCATTTGTTGGCTTGGGAGTGACCAGAAACTAAGGTATGACTTGGAGTGGCCTTACATGCGTTAAGTACGCTCTCTAATCAAGGTTATGCAGTTGACTACTCTATTAGAGTATATCTCACTACTTAAGGGCCAGCGCTAATAGCGCAACTGAGCCGCACAATGGGAGTCTCGTGCCCAGACCCCACCCACTGTGTTCAATGCAGTGGGTGGGGTCTGGGCATGAGACTACACAAGGGATCGATTTTAAATAAAGAACACCTACATAATGTTAAACCTTCCTACTGAGTTATTGGTTTATATAGTATCGTTTTTAATATCAGTACGTGACAGGGTGAAATTACTGTATGTCTCGCGAAGGCTAAGAAATGTTTTAAGTGAAACACCGTCACTGTGGAGGGAGTTTGTGTGGCCATATTACAGTAGTGATGATGAAAGTTGTGTGAATTACGTGTTGAAGATTTGTGGGCAACACGTGAAGCGTTTATCCTTTCCACATCACGTAACACCATCAAAACTAGTGGGTATGTCAAAACATTGTAAGAACGTGATCCAACTTAAGCTATCAACAAATAATCTAAACCCTGAGCAACTAGGAAATATTTTGCTGTATATGAAACATCTACAAAGACTGGATATTCAGTGGGATACTGATCATGAAATCAAGCGGTTACTTGATGAGGTTGTTGGCATGAACCTAATGGAACTAATAATTAGAGTGTGGCTTAAACATGATGGAGAAAGGTATTATGATAATGAATTCTGTCAATCATTCAGTTTCTTTTTAGATTATTGGATGTCATTAGGATTTGTACCTCAGAATGTTAGCCTGTTTATGGCAACAAGAACCTTCGAGCTTTGGGAAGAAACCCTGTTAAATTTCTGGTACAAAGCCAAGTCTAATTCTCCAGATGGCTGCACCGGTTACTTCAAGTGGTACGTTAATCACAAAATACCCATGAATCTCTTTCCAGTGTTGCTACCGGTACTTCAATTGGAGTTGGGTCGGACTGCTCATCTTCCATTAATGGATTGTGGACTACATGTACAAGGATTAGATGATTTGGTAATGTTGACTGGTTGTGTTAATAACGGTAATGCCGTATACAGAGCAATAGTTTATAAGCAAAAGTTTGGTCAGGAGCTTATATGGTCACAGTTTAGTAGAGATCTCTTAAGCAATACTACCAATCTTAATTATATAATTGAACTTAATCTTCCAGTTTGTAATCTGTCGTCTGACCAATTAAGACAAATTGGTATTACATTTCCCAATCTTCAGCGACTTGACTTATCTCAAAATGAAGTTTGCTTGAGAAGATTACAAAGTCTACGAACTATTGCCAGTTATTGTCACCATCTGCAAGGACTAAACTTGTTTGGCATACCAGCTGTCAAAGTGGAAGATCAGATTCAATTTTGGGAAATATTGAGTGATATGAAGTTGACCCACTTAGCAATAGACTTGTGTCTTACGTTACCATCTACTGAAGATGACAAACAAAAGATGATTAAAATGTTTGAGAAATGTTCAAGTCTGCAAGTACTGGAAGCTAACATTGGATTTTGCCACCAAATAAATATGAAACTAACAATATTGTCCCACTTCTCTTCATTAGTTTTCTATAGAACTCATTCTATCTCTATAGACCAGAGTGCTGTTCTACAAGATCTATTGGCTGGATGTAAAGCGTTAAAATTCTTGTCAGTGACTGTACATTCTAGTCGTATAAGTGTTTTACAGTCGTTTCCATTGATATCTTACTGCAGTTTACAACAATTGTTAGTTACCTCAATTGCTACAGATCTTTCTGATAACTTTACAAGTATGATATCAGTTCATGGAGGACTGGAACATGTAGTGTTGTATGTGAGATCAGTGACCAGTGAAGGTGTTACTGTGTTGGTAAAGAACTCTCCTAGTTTGATGACATTTCATGTTATTGCGAGGATTTTTCAGCACACAGAAACACATGAAAGAATTGACCCAAATGTCTTAGAGATGAGAATAAAACAAGAATACTCCCAACATCGACTGTTTGTATTCGGTAGTTATATAATAAAGGTAGATAGTTGGTTAGACTTGCTAGACCATCATCGTAACAGCGACCTGTTTTCAATGTGGTCTTTAACTTAGTTTGCATGGTAAGATATGGCTATATTCTTTAGTGCATGGATGATGTGTTTGTTTGCATTATACAGACTAGAGTTTGTATTGTATGAAGCAGAGTTATGTGTGTGTGGTATACTAATAGTGGCCACTTGTATGTTCATGGTGTAATGGATGATTTAAGGTGTACACGTATATATGTGGAGTGGACCTTTGCACCTGTCGACCATTATATATGAAACATGTATTGTTGAAATTGCCATCTAAGTGTATGATGCTTTTTGAATATTTAAGCATGCTATGTGCACTAAACAACTTTAAAACTCCTACTTTAGATCTGCACTCGGTGGCATATTATTTGAGCCAAAGGTAACTTCACCATAATTCCAGCTGCCAAACCCCAAAGGTGTACTTTTGATTTACATACACACAAGTCTCTAGTGTTTTGTAAAATACTCTAATAAAGCGGTCACTGTCTTCAACAAATTTGAAGCAGTGTATGCAGGGATCTATAGCTATGTAGGGTACCACAAATATTCTTTTTAGTAGAACAAATTATATAGAGCACAACACTGGCTCTTTATAATATAAGGTACAGGCCCACCCCTACGCTATAAACCCAGCTAGTCCATATAATATTTATATCATGAAGCAAAAATTTCAAAGAGTTTGTATACATACCTTCTATTATAACTGCTATACATATGACATAACTATATAATTATTATGATCATGTACATGTATGGGTAATGATATCGACAGTGTGTAAGTGATAACAACGTAATGGTTAATGTTTAATGAGCATTTTGTACTTGGTTTAGTTTACAATATGCTCCTTTCCATCAATTGACTGTGGGTACCAGTGCTGATCATGATGCCATCTTTGATGACAGCAATGTGTGTATTGTCGGCAGACACTGTGCAATCACAACACTGGTACAACCCTTCCTGGTACTGTCTAATGCCTCTTGAACAACCTGTAGAAACATTTTACAATGTTCAACATGTATAACTTTTACCTCTTCACTTTCTGTGTCTAAAGCTGATGTTGATTCATCTGATAACAGTATTTTAGGATCTCTTATTAAAGCACAAGCTATGGTTATACATTGCTTCTGTCTTCCTTCCCTGAGCTCCTACCTTAATTTTTATGTTGTACCCTTATACAACTTACAGTGACAGTTACACACTATAACAGTTACGGTAATAGTGACACATGATACTTGTGGCAAGGGTGTTTGCAGATTTGGCTGCTGCTTTTACTTCTTCATCAAAGGTAGTGGATGTTGTCAGCGATGGTGATATCAAACAAGATTGGCTCCTTTGGCACCTGTTTATGTATCCAATGGATATTGAGAGATTTCAAATCCTCTCCATTGAAAAGATAGTCTCTTTCTAATGGGGGTGGGGGCTTTAATGGATTGCCTGACTACACTTACTCTCTTCTCAATGAGGCCAGCTTCTTGTCAGCACATCTTAAGGTTCATGATCTGGAGCCAGCAGCTGCAGTGACTCATATAGAGTTTAATGAGTTCTGTGTTCTACAGGTATGTTCTACTATTACTGTCTGTCTGTCAGTAGCTTATATACTCATTACTTTGCAATTTGTATGTGTGTGTTCAATTTGATTGATTAATTTAATTCTTTTTAAAAAGACAATGAAATTATGCTGGATAACTACATGTCACAAACTGGAGGAAAAGATTTTTGGAGGCAGAGCTGAATTCAATACATTGTAAATCACTGATGCATGTAATACTCCAGCTGTTAGCCATAGCCAACAGAAGCAGTCATCAAGGTGAGAAGGCACTCAACCATTGGTACTTTTGTGAAATCAAAAGTGGTGGCCATGAAATTGCTGCAATGATGTTAGTGATAATCAGTTTAATAATGCACAGTGCTAGATATTATAAATTTTGTTTCATTAACATGATTGCAGCTATTTCTTGGCCATCACCTTTGATTTCACAACTTTTTTACAACTTGGCATGAATTTCACTTCTTTTTGTATTAAATACCCCAAACCCAACCATAATAACTACTGACCAAAGTGACATTCTACAAGACCTATTGGCTGGGTGTAAATTAATATGTTTGAGTGTATATTCTAGTCGGATAAATGATGTTGTATACCCCATAAAGTTATCGGGAAGATCTATAGCAATTGACAATTGTTGTAAACTGCCTGTAAAACACTTATCATGGAGGACTGGAACATGTAGTGTTGTGTGTGAAATCAGTGACCAGTGATGGTATTGCTGTGTTAGTAAGGGACTCTCCTAATTTGATGAGATTTCATGTTATTGTGAGGGTTTGTCAGAACACAGAAACACTTGAAAAAGTTGACCCAAGTGTCTTCGTGATGAGACTAAAACAAGAGTACTCCTAACACCGACTGTTTGTACCAGGTAGTTAATGAAGATAGTCAGTGGATTGGCAGATATGAAGAAGTATAGTAATAAATTATTGTTTGACCATGAACGTAACAGTGATTTGCTTTCAGTGTGATCTCGTACTTTTATTTAGCATGATAGTGTATAACAATGCTTTAGTGTTTAGAGTGCTTGGTTTTATGCTTTGAAAAACTTTGTATTGTGTGAAGCATATAGTAATTATATATATATAATGTGTAGAATCTTGTTTATCTCAAACATCTGAAATGTTTATCTCAAACATCTGAAATACTTGGTTAATCAGACTGTCTAAAGTGTTACACATGATCAGGAGCTCATAATCACCACAAGTCCTTATATAAACTCCTGACATGGCTAATAATTGAAGGGAAGTGGTTGCAGATGATTAGCTAGTGGCAGCTGGAGAGAGCAGCTATTCAAAGGAATTGGAATGTGATTAGTCAACTTTTAATTGTTTGGTGCATGGTGACCACCGGTAGCACACCAGTGGGGATAGCCTACTTGGAATGAAGTGCAAAATACTCTTATACCATATCACACAATCTAAGGCCAGTCATAAGCTCCTGAGAGTACATTGTACCACATATTATTAACTCTCCTGATCTTCTATATAGTTTGTTGAGTCTAAGCCCTGTTCATAACTGTAACTTTGGATCATACATTAGTATGTAAGGAAAAGTTTCAAGTTCAGAAACTTTAAGATGGCATGGTTTTTCCATGTGTGTGTGTGTTTGTGTGTGTTTGTCCTAACACAGGAAGTCTCCTCTCAGAGTCAATGAAAGATGATAGTTATTACATTTTCTAAGACGTACAAAAGACATTTGTATACTCTAGAAACTCTGTAGTGGAATAGTCGTGAAGTTTGTGTTTTGCTTGGAGTTGATATGATTGAGTATATATGTAGGATATTTTTAAATTTTATCTATTAAGGCTTTACAGCACAAGTGCTGAAGGTTAGAATCCTGTGGAGTGTCAGCCTCTCAGACAGTGTACCGTTAGCTTCAATGATGCCCAGAAAAAACTTTTGTAGATAAAAAATGGAAGCATTTTAACTTGAAAATTATGAAGTCAAATTAAAACCCAAAGATAGCTAGCTAGAGGATACATATATCCTATCACTATAATGAAGTTATCAATTTCATATAAGTCTCTTGTAATTTATGGATCTGTTTATGACTGTGACTGTTTTATTAGAGTAGTTTACTATTATTTGCTTTACAGCATATATACAAGATATGTACAGTATAATCACTTTAAAATCTAATGTATGCTGAAAGTCCACTGGCATATATACTGTTATCCTGTGCACACTTAAACACCTTAAGTGTATATAGCTCCACAATTGTGATAGTACAGATTATATCTCCAACTCTCTACAGTAATTTGTGGTGAAAGGGTATAGGCCCCATCCCTAGATAAGTATGTCAAAACCCAAGCCACTCCATAATTATAATAAATGAAAAATTCAAAGAATTTGCATACATACATACATTCTATATAACTGTTATACATATATACAATCTGACACATGATGATTATATATGCACACATGAGTAATGAAATCGACAGTGAGTAAGTGATAACAACCTAACAGTTAATGTTTAATGAGCATTTGGGCCTGGTTTAGTTTATAGTATGCTCCTTTCCATTCCATCAACTGGTTGTGGGTACCAGCCTCGATCACGACGCCATCTTTGATGACAGCAATGCGGTCAGCATTGTGTATCGTTGACAGACGATGTGCGATCACAACACTGGTACGACCCTTCCTGGCACTGTCTAATGCCTCTTGAACAACCTGTAGAAAATTTTAAAAATGTTAGACGTGTATAACTTTTAAATAATAGCTATATATTACCTTTTCACTTTCTGTATCTAAAGCTGATGTTGCTTCATCTAATAATAGTATTTTAGGATCTCTTATTAAAGCACGAGCTATGGCAACACGTTGCTTCTGTCCTCCTGATAGCTGTGCGCCTTGAGCTCCTACATTTGTGTTGTATCCCTGCAGGTATGACAGTGACAGTCACACTATAGTGGTGATGGTAATAGTGACATACCTGTGGCAGGGTTGATATGAAACTATGGATGTTAGCAGATTTGGCTGCTGCTTCTACTTCTTCATCGGAGACTTCCCTAAAGTTAGCTCCGTATCGGATGTTGTCAGCGATGGTGGTGTCAAACAAGATTGGCTCCTGTGACACCAGCCCAATCTGGTTACGTAACCACTGGATGTTGAGAGATTTCAAATCCTCTCCATCGAATTTCTAATTAACAGAAATACATCACAAATATTTACAAACACTTCTAAATATTTCCAACTATCACAAATATTTATAAATAGTATTCCTAAAACAAACTGCTAAATATAGTATCAGCATTTAATAAAAGCAGACCCTCCTAACCCGCAAACAATAAAAGTGTTCAGATCAAACCCCATTCACTCTTTAATAGAACATACACTTATCTACAGGGATGTACATTCAAATTCTTAATTAAACAGTCATTTTTTTCAGTTTGGAAATACTCGGCCAAGTGTATCCCAATTATTTCCTTACCAATAAACCCTGGTCTGAGTCATACAGTCGTTCTAACAGAGACACAACCGTACTCTTGCCACATCCACTGGGTCCAACAAGAGCCAGTGTCTGACCAGGCTGTACACTGACACTCAATCCTTGTAATACTGGAACATTAGGTCTTGATGGATAAGTGAAGTAGACCTTCTCCAGTGCCAGCTCTCCATTAACATCACTCTAACAAATACACCATAGGTAAACATTACACTGTACAATGTAGCTACTTATCTGTTACAATACAAGAAGCTAAGCATAAAATTAGGGCCCAAAGTAAACACTGTGACATCTTGATCAAGATAATAGCCATAGTTACCTTAATAATAGATGGTCACAGGTTACTTTACATATCATTTGTTAAAGACAGATAGACTGACATTTTGTCATACACTTGTTCGGCAGGTTTTATTATAAAACACATTAGTACAAACCATCCTCAAATCTTGTCACTTACTGGTTTCAGTCCTTCTGTGGAGTAGCTGTCTATACCAGGCTCAGTTTCCAATAGTTGGAACACTCTTCTTGCAGACAAGATGGCGTTAGAGTAGTTGGGTAGTAGGGCACTGATTCGACCACTCTGTACCCCAGCCATCACCAGGGCAAATATCACTCTATATACAAATCACAGATATTAAAAAGGTGTATGGTGCTGTTACAATATATTTTACACAATCAGAACATGTGCATTATACAAATAAATGAAAATTAGCTCAGTTACTCTAATAGAACATACAGTTAATGTACACAACCTGCTTAGCTAAGGTACACACAACTTTTGTACAAAATACATAAGCTACACCTGTACGTACACATCTAAATCAATGGCTTGTACACTACAACAAGCAATGGAACATAGTCTTGTGTACCAGATTGACTTTCTCTATTGTCGGAAAAATGGGAAAAAGCTCCACTTTTTACTGCCCACACACACAATAGAAAAAAAAATCAATGCAAGACTAAATTGGAACATACATGCCAGGCACTCAAACACAGTACACAAATCAGACATTATTTAGATTGATGGTACTAACGTGATTAGTGCTTTATAGTCGACTGAAGCAACATTGTCAGAGTCTACAGTAACAGCAAAGGCTCCATATCGGAACACAACAGCATAGAGGAAGTAAAATGTTCCATCAGAAATTCCGCTCATGACCCCATAGAATACTGCATTGTACAATGACTTCCTAAAGTAAAACAAAAAAGCAATAACACTGAAGTACTGCTGTAACACACGCACACACACACACACACACACACACACACACACACACACACACACACACACACACACACACACACACACTCAACACAACACATACGTACACACACACACGCACGCACGCACACACACACGCACGCACGCACGCACACACACACTCAACACATAAGCATGCACACACACACTTACTTGTGTGGAGCTTTAAGCTTTTCTTCAAACAGATTTCCCATTTTTCCTCCTAAATTTAGTGATGTTACAGTTCTGATGTTTACTATGGCCTCATAAGCAATCTACGTATACAACAAAATACAGCTTGACAGTGATAGCGTATAACTCATAACACAGGAAGTGACACAGAAATAACACTGTGTATATACATACACATCACTTCAGCACAATTCTTTATCATTCTTGACAAACGTTCTGACAATTACAAATAAATGTTACTTTATATCTTACATTGCTCGACTCTTCATAACCTTTCTTTGTGCTAGCAGTTACTCCAGCTAGCACTCGCCCCTGGAAGGCTTGTGTGATGGCGACAACGGGCAGGAAGGCAAGAATCAGTAATGTCATTGGCCATGAATAGTATAGAGCTATTATCAAAGATGCTACCACAGTAGCAACAATCTCCACCAGTAATCCCAACCGTATACCAACAGCCTGTACAACAATAATGAAATAGTCAGCTGAAAAGATTAAGTGTTAATGAAGTGACTTACTCCTTGTACTTGAGCTGCATCATGAGACAGACGAGTAGTTAGTTTGCCAGTTGAGTTCTTGGTTTGGTCAAACCAGGTCATATCCTTAGATAAATAAAAGGAAAAGCACGTAAATATAAACTAGTATTTGTGGTTTAAAAAGATTTCATGTGAAACCTGAGTCATGCAGCACTGTCATTACTCTATAGGAAACGAAGCATACTTTGGTACTGTGGTCCAACAGCTTGAAACTATAATACCCAAATTAATGCCCACCTGTCGCAGCATGTGTTTGAAAGACTCTGTTCTCAGGCGAGCAGTAACATTCTCAGCAGAAATACTGAAGAAAACAGCCCTCAGAAATGCAGAAAGACCACCAAATACTCCAATTGCAACCATCAAACCAGCCCAGGGGCGAGAGTTCTCTTCAGCTGTTTCAACATTTGCAAAGTCCTATAGACAACATCACACAGGATTTAAGTTACCACAATACAGCCAACTACCTAAAATGATAAAAAGAGTTTTTACAATGACACAACTTACATCTAACAATTCTCCAAATATCACAGTGTAAAAAGGGAACATGAGTCCATTTATAGAAGAGAAGAACATCCCAAGGATGATGTAAGGTAACTCCGGTAGGCTGAGCAGTAATGCACGCCACAACACAACCCCCAGTGAGTAGCTAGCAACTAGTTGTTTCAACTAAACAATACAACACAGTTTACAAAGATGTGATACATTGCAAATGTGGTTTACATACTTCCTCCTCGTTCTCCTCTGATTCTTTCTTTTCCTTCTTTCTGGTTTCTTCAGAAGCATTAGGGTTGCTTGGCTGCCTGGAATACTGTCGGCTTATCTGTTTCTCAAATTTAATGCCATCATCTGGTGCGGACGCTTGCCGAGCATATTTCTTCATCATGTCTGTAGCAATACACAAACAAAGTGTGGTCCCTTTTTTCATGAAAAACACACAAAAACAAAAGAGAATATTTTAGTAAATAAGAGTAGGAAAATAGCATCAAAAAGAGAAAAGAAGTTAGAAAAACTTACCAGAAATAATTGGATTGTCTCCTGCATCTCCTTCTTCACCATAAGACTATAAATGTACAGACAAGTCACATGGCAGTATAACACAATGATTGGAGTGCATACTGTACCTGAGCTGTTACAAGGTCATAATATACTCCTCTCATTTGCAGCAATTGGGAATGAGTCCCTCTCTCCACCACTTTACCATTGGCAAAAGCTGCAATAATGTCTGCCCCTTGAATGGTGGACAGACGATGAGCAATGACAATGGTAGTACGACCTTGTCTGGCCTGTACAAGTGTGATAATAGTTGTACAATCATATTTTAGGAGGGAAAGAATACATACCTTGTCTAAAGCTGCTTGTACTTGAGCTTCACTTTCAGAGTCTAAAGCGGATGTGGCCTCATCCAGTAAGAGTATTTTGGGGTCACGTACTAGAGCACGAGCGATGGCCACACGTTGCTTCTGCCCTCCTGATAACTGTGTCCCTCTTTCTCCTACAAGAGTATCATATCCGTCTGGGAGTTCACTGATGAATGAGTGAGCATTAGCTGCCTCGGCTGCTGCTTCTATTTGCTTTTGAGTAACACCTTCTCTACCATAACGGATGTTCTCAGCTATGGTGGTACCAAACAACACTGGTTCCTGGCTAACAACTCCAATATTCTGTCTCAACCATGGCAGACATAATTCCTTCACATTGTATCCTCCAACTTGTACCTGGTAGGTGAAGGAGCAAGTTACAAGAGATATAAACACTTCCAGATGGTTACCTGTCCTTCAGATACATCATAGAATCTCTGTACTAATTGTACTACTGTGCTTTTGCCACAACCACTGGGCCCAACTAGAGCCAAAGTTTGTCCAGGACTGACACTAATGTTTAGTCCATCTAACACCTGAAGAAAAGTACGTTTATTAATAATAGAACATAACAATCAGATCATAAAAATTCACCTGTACATCTGGCCTGGATGGATAAGTGAAATGAACATTAGACAATGTAACATCACTGTCAAATTTCTCTGGTTGAAGACCCTGATCTGTATCTGTACTGTCTATCTCTGGTACCTACACAAAGATGTGAGTAATACCATGCTTGCAAGATAGGCACTGTTGGTTTACATATAAATGGCACACTTCAACATACAAAAAAAAAAACACTCAACTTGCAGCACACACACACAAACACATCAGACCAGCAGTCAGCACACACACACACACACACACACACACACACACACACACACACACACACACACACACACACACACACACACACACACACACACACACACACACACACACTAGCAATTTACTCTGTCTATTGTATCAAATATCTCTCCAGCTGCACCTCTTGCAGCAGCAAAATCTTGGAAGTTAGGAGAAGCATGACCAAGAACTTGTGCCCCCATTATCATTGTAAAGAAGGTCTACGTGGTATCTCATAAACCCAACCAGCAAGAGTTATGCTTAATTTCACTTACAATCAACACATCTCCAGTTGAAACACCCGACATGTTAGTGATTAGGTAGGCACAGAACCTAGCCAATATGTTAGCATAATTAAGTACCATAATAATTTTCTAGTCTTACCAATAAGCAAGTCCTGCTACAGAAAATAGAATTGTTAAGTTAATCCCAATTCCAATTCCAGATATCACTTCTTTCTTTATTCCCAACTTCTTTGCAATTTTCAACAGTCCAGCATAACTACATAAAAATACATACTAAATTTATACTTCAAACATATATTATTATACCGTGATACTTCTTTGTGTTGTCCACCATAAACTACAACAGTACGAATTGATCCAATCACTTCCTCAGCAACTGCACCAGCCTCTGCATACTGTGCTTGTTCATTGGCTGTAAACCTTGAAACAAGCTAGGGAAGATAAAACACAGGGAATTTCCATACAAAGTAACTCCATCAAAAATTTATGCATAAAGTAATTTTAAATATTTTTACTTACTTTTTGTCCGATACCTCCCACCACAATGACAATTGGCATACATCCAAGTATCAGTAGTCCCAGTTGCCATATATACAAAAATCCTATTATTATTCCACAAAAAAATGATCCCAGTGCCTGAAAAATGAATGCCAGCTTGTCACCCAATCCAGTACCGACTTTCTCCAAGTCACTATTTAAAAATGTATTTGTTTATGACTGAATGAAATAAATATTGCTTACTCGTTGAGTCGTGAATTGATTTCTCCAGTAGGGTTGAGATCAAACCAAGCTATCTCCTGCTTCAGAATTGATTGGAAATATGCCACACGTATCTTCTTGACTTGACGGTTAGCGGCAAACTGGAAAAACATTACTTGAATCCACCCAGTCAAAAAGTTTATCACTCCCAGCATACAGTACTGGTACACAATGGGGTGGTTGATTGTGTCTATGAGCTGGTCCTCAGCGTCACTACGATTAGTACAGTTTGTGGTCATGTTTCCTCCACAAAATGTACTACCAGCAAATGTTGCAAATTCGTCAAGAGTATTCCCAAATACAACGAGGAGAAATACAAAAGCAACTCCATGTGCTATTGCTGCCACTGCACCAACTAATATAAACAGCAAGTCCAACTTTGTTGCAAATCGGAACTACCAAGGTATGCATTCACATAAAACAGTATATCTGAAGTGAATAATCTCCTTACCAGTTCAAATGCACCAGCAACTCTCTTGCTTTTCTCTTCATCTGTTGATTTTGCTCCATCCTCATTTTCACCGTTCTTATTGGCGCCATCCCTGGATAGTGCAATGGTTAAATAAACAAATGAATTATTAGTGTGCTTTAGACGTACTTTACAGCCGAGTCCATTTGAATTCTTATTTTGTCATCTTCTGAGATCATCAGTATTTCTTCGCGAATAGGACTCGTCGATCTATCCTTTTCCGCCATCTCCAACGAGCTATCAAAAAATCTTCTTTACAGCGCAAAATTCTACAAAACTTTTAACAACAATCGTTTGTCTTCTACTTGAGCCATGGAGGTCAGCCGGCCCCTTTTATACACCCTCACACACGCGCCAAAGACTTGCGCAAATAATGTACGGAGAATTACTGTGAATTACTAGTACACCGATATCGTTTTATTTCCTTATTTGAAGATACGCGCTTATATGATGTAACAGCTAAAAATGGAATTAATCAACCACATCCCGTGTTCTGCAACATCGTTGCACAATCATTACGTAATGGCTAAAAATAGAATTATTGAGATCACTCATTCAATGCTCAGCGTCTTTATAGCGCCATGTAAGGTAAGGGGTTGGAGATGGTGCGCGCTGATGCCATGAATATTACTATGCAATAAAAGGTCAAACACTCAAACAGTTGAGACCAGCGTAGTAGTGGATCTCAGTTAGCTATAGGTGAACATTACAAAAAAAGTTAGCCACATCATGACTAGCCAGCTAGCTATAGCTAGAAGGTTTACAAAAAGCTCAGGCTGTAGGCCTAAGCTAAGAACATATAATTATTGGCAGAACTGAAACTGATGTTGGCAGGGTGAAAGTGGTGTGACAACTAACAAACAAACAACAACAATATAATTGGATAGCTAAATTAAAAACAGGCTATGGTTAGGGAGAAGCCTGGTTTGGCTGATCAAGTAGCCGGCCCCATATTAGCTAGCAATTGTTTGCAAGCATGAAATTACCTAGGCTATACTGGCAACTCCTGATGAATTGTATTGGCGCTAGTACTTTAGCCTATAGCTCAGAGTGCTATATTTAACTATGTATATGTTATGAGTGTACTTTGCTGAGTAACAGCTTAATCATTACTGTGTGACTGGCCTACATCTACTTCATTGTCATCATGCATAGCTAGTTGGGCCGGGCTGCTGACTTGTATTATGTTGTATGTAGTGTCCCTTACAGTAGAAATTTTGGTATTTGAGAACTCTCTATTGTTAAGTACTCACACATGTTCAACATGCTCCGCTATACTGGGCCATATATAGAGTCTATACATGCAGTGGTTTACGAGTAGTACAATGATACATACACCACACTGAAGCACAATACAGTGTATCTGATCACGACAGGCAAAGTGCATTAAACTCTACAGACTTCATGGAGTCCTTGATGGTGTCACTCCTTGATGACAAACACAGTGCATCATGTGAGCTCATAATGGTATGATCTCAATGAGTACTCAAGTACTATAATCTTACTATCCAAATACCACAATCTGTATAACTATAATGCCTTAATCATGGGGAACCATCAAATGGTAACAAATTGGAGCAAAGTAGAACTGCCAACACTTTCATTAGAGAACACCATATAGGTATGTAATTATTATCTTCCTTCAGCATTTTATTTATTTATTTATTTATTAGTTATTTATTATTTATTTATTAGTGCTTTATGGCAAGTTTGCCAAGGGTCTGCAAGCAACTGGTGCTTTCAGCCTGAAACACAATTATAGCAACTATTAATTAGCAACTTAGCTAAAATGTCTGAAAGTTTGATGTTGGTAGGAGATCATGACATTTGCTGCACGGACAAAGAAAATGGTAGGTACAGTGATTGTTATCGTCGAAGTGATCCACAAAATGATTCCACATAAATTTCAGTCTTCAGTTTAGCCTTGACAGTTGTAATAGATTCAATTACAGGAAGAGCTAGCATGCATTCCACAAACGAGGAAGACGATGAAAACAAGAGTTTCTATTTAACCTGAGTTGTTGGTGTGAAGATGATGTTTGAGTTTGTTTACTTTGTTATGTGTAGAGGATCTGGTGTGTCCCTGAGTAAATGTAATGTAGCTATCTGTTGATGTCAAAGTGTGATTTGAGTGACTTGTTTGCAAACAAAACATCCTGGATCTCAAAGATACATTAATGGTAAGAGATAGAGTAATAGCCTGGAATTACTCAATTGCATTGCTCAACATTGAATACGCTCAAAAGATAAGATGTCCTTGATTGGGTACAGTCGCCATTTAACTGAGAGCAATAGATGAGATGAGGACGAACTAGAGTAACATACAGATGTAGTTTGACTGATGAGCAGTGCTTGGAACAAAATGTACACCGTATCAAAGCCAATGATTTGTATGCTTTGGATATTATAGAATTGTAATGATTTGACCACATCAAGTCACTGGAGACAATCACTCCCAGGTCCGACTTTTGAGACTCTTGAAAATTGATTTCAGTGCTGGAAATAAGATATCTGGTGTTGGAGATTGGAACATGAACACATTTGGTAAAGTTGATGGTTAGATGGGAAAGAGATGTTTGATGAATAATGGAGTCAATATCTTGCTGGAGCTCATGATCCTCATCACATGAAATGGTCATAAAACATTTCATGTCATCAGCAAACTTCAATATTTTGCTAACTTCTATACTGGAAGAGATACTGTTCATATAAACTAAAAATAATAGGGGGCCTAAAATACTCCCCTGGGGGATGCCAGATATAACTGGTAGTACACTGACTGATAAAGTGTTGTTGATAGATACCTGCTGTACTCGATCAGTGAGATAGCATTTAAACCATGACCATAGTGTGCCGGTAGTGCCAAAAGACCAAAGGTAATTTAGTAGAATACCATTTGAAACAGTGTCAAAGGCATTACTGGCACACATGGTAGATGGTAGATGGTAGATGAATTCTACAGAGATGGCTATTGATGTGCCTTAATATAACTTTTCCTGGCATAATCATGCAAAGTAGCTACTAGTATAGTCATTATTTTTGTGCATAGCATCAGTTTCAAATATCAGTAGGTGAAAGCTACCCTATGTGTCGATTAGGTAGCAATTAGTTACACTGACAAGAACAGTGGCTGAGAATTGATTCATTGTATTTGACAGGCCCATGCTCTGATCTGTGGACCTTTTGGGGATTCAGTGTCCCATCAAAAGGTTACAGGTGGTTATGTTTTGGAGAGTATCTATTAATTACCATCACGTGAGTAATTAAAACAAACTTACTTTGATTTTCACCGGATATTTCAGTGAACCAACCGGAAATTGACTGCAAAAAGCGAGGTCAAAGGAGGGTGTGGTCTAGTGGTGCAACGGATTTGCCATGCAAAACAACAATTGATTGGAGGATTGAGCATGTTTATTTTGTTGCCAGTTGAATTGATACTTCTTATACTATCATTTCTGCCCGCTGTGCGTGACAAGATAAGATTGAGATGTGTTTCGAGGAAGCTACGTAGTATCTGTGAAACGCCATCATTGTGGCGCAAGTTTGAATGGTCTTGTTACGAGGATCGCGAGTGTGAAGAAGTGTGTGTACACAGTGTATTAAAGTCATGTGGTGAACATGTTAAACTACTGTCTTTCCCGGATCACGTGCCACCTTCAAAGCTTGGTAAGATGTTGGACTACTGCTGTAATGTAAATGATCTTAATATACCAACAACCCAACTAAACCTGGAACAAATACGGAGTGTTTTAGATTGCATGAAATCTCTACAGAAGCTTGACGTTCAGTGGAACCGTGAGACTTGGCGTCTTTTGAAGTTAACATTCAACACTAACCTAAAAGAGCTAACAATACGAGTGATGATGAATACAAAGGGTGAGAATAGAGGCTATGAAATAGTCAACACTGGCCCATTTGTAGCTCCAATATATGCTTGGATAAAAGAATGGATGAGTAAAGAATTTGTTCCACAAACTATTAATTTTGTCACTTCAGAATTTGATGCTGACTATCACACATTAGTTAGTGAACTATTTAGGGTGTGGTTAAGATTAAATTGTGACTCACCAGCTGGGCATACAGGTTTCCTTGCGTTCTATGCTAAGACGTCTCTTAACCTTTTTCCTGCTATTCCAGATTTCCAAATAGAGTTTGGTCAAGCAGCTGTTCTTCCAATAGTAAAAACTAGTGATTTTGCAGTGCTAGGCTTGGATGGAGAGTGGGTGTATCTAACTCACTCTGTTTACAAGGGTAATACAGTATACAAGGCAGCATGTATGGATTGTTGTAAAGAAGTGACATTAAAGTACGTTGGTCTTTCAAATTTCAAGTCAGTGGTCCATTTTGACTTATCGGGTTGTCGTCGTTTGCTTTCTGGTCACTTGGAACAAGTAGCCATTGCATGTCCTAATCTTCAACGACTAAGCTTGCAGTGTAACAAGAGATGTTTGAGAAAATTACAAGGCCTGCGATCTATTGCTACTCACTGTGTCCAATTGAGAGGGCTTAATTTAGTAACTATTAGCAAGGTAGAAAACCAGGTACAGTTTTGGGAGATTCTGAGTAGTATGAGACTGACACACTTGGCATTAGATATTTGTTTAATGGAACCAGCTACTACTGTTGATGACCGAGAGTGTCTGATCAACTTATACCAGAAATTTGTGAAGTTAACTGCAATAGAATTAAACTCTGCTTTGTTTTGTGAAGCATATAACAGTTTAAAAGATAAGCAGGCTCTTTTGCTCCCCTACTTCCCATCACTTGAATTCTGTATGATATCCAATATTCACCCCATGGCTTTGGTAGGTATTATCAATAGCTGTAAGGAGCTGAAGTATTTTAGCTGTGGTTATGTTAGTGGAGAATCGCCTTCATCAGTTTGTAGCTATAGTTTACAGGAGATATATTTTGCTTCAGATGATCTCAACCTTACTGACGCTTTTATGAGTGCGATATCAGCTCATGGTGGACTAGTTCATGTAGTCTCAGATGTGAGGTCGGTAACCAGTGAAGGCATCACTGCGCTTGTGATGAATTCTCCTAATTTACTGACATTTCATATTTTTGTTGAAGTTGTTGAACATGACCAAGGCAATCTTTTTTGTGCACTTAAAGAAAAGTTTTACAACAGAAAATTGTTCACTATGGGAAGTTACAAACTAGTCCAGGGAGAGCAAGAAGAGTATGAACATAATGCAAACTTTCTTTCCTTGTGGAAGTATCCATTTTGGGCAGATATTGAAGTTGAGAATACCCCAAGTCACACTGATGTTCTTACAACTGCTGACTTTGATAAGCATCCAGATCCATACATCACTGAAGAGTTTGGGTTGTCCTGGTGACTACATACTGGCACTACATTAAACATTGTTCGAGTATAATAATAAAGTATTATACTTTTGCAGTTCTTATACATATGACTGTTCAACGTACGTATATTAGTACCCATGCATCTGTTTGCATTGTACATAAATATAATATTATGCAGTTTGATAATGTAGCTAGCTAAAAACAAAAATACCAATGGTACACTCATGTTACTGTTAAACCAAAACTGCATGTAAACAACGTCATCAATCAGTATTTATTTAAAACATTAAGCTGAATGCTCCACACATGATGATGGCTACCAAGTTAGCAGTACTGGTCACTTCTCCACCACCGCCACCTGTACATAAGCATTAATGACAACAAATTATAATATAACTAGCCAAGAGTATATAAATACCACAAACAAATGAAGTGCATGTGTAAAATGATCGGTGCTTTAGATTTGATAATCGTAGTCTATCTGACTCTAGGATTGGTTCAAGTTACACCAAAGGCCTCCTCTGGTGCACTATCAAGAAATACATACCTTATTATAGCTAGAGAATTTGTGTGACTCCTTGCATATTGGCTAGCAAAAAAGATGGATATTTCTTGTCTACAATTATATGTACCGTACAACAGGAAATTTTGATGGAAGGTTGGACTGCATCAGTTAGCAACGAATTAAACTTTGATGTAAACCATGGAATTATAGGCTTTTGAAGGATTTTATCAGAAGCTATACGAGTTAAATTTTACTGAAGATATAGTAGAGCCACCTTTCAAAATATCTAGAGTACAAGAAGCAGCCTCTACAATTTCCCATGCACCATTTGTGATATGGTTTTTCAAGACTGGTGCTGCATGGTGTTCACATTGGGGTGGTGAGGTGGAAATCAGCTGTTACTTTTGTGAAAGTTTGCAAGCAGGCCAAGCCAGCAAAGTGTTGTGCGGACGTTTGACCTAACAAGTTTACAGCAAACTAATTTTGAAAATTGTTAGCCAGATGGTGCGCACATAGCCATTTCATGCCAATATTGTTGACTTACAGATATCATGTTGGCTGTAGTATCATTTATAGCTTTGTTCCCAGGGTGTCTACCAAGTTGGAAAAGGTCCTTTTATTGTTGTGGGTGTGTTCTGTGGAACCAAACTGCTGTGGAGGCTACTACTCTTTGTCATTCAAGAAATAGTATATTAATCCATGCAAAAAAACAGCTAAACTGTATAAAAAGGGTGTCCACTGAAAATCAGTATTAAATTTTGGTTACTCAGTGGACTCCCTGTACAAACACTACAAATACAATTACAATCATACACACACCAACAGTGAAGACTAAACACAGCTTACCATTACATTCACGTTGGGTACATAAAATATTGTCTGAATCAACACAAGTACTAAATGATGAAAAATCAATTGTTATCATCCTTACACTTTTAACATAAACTACATACATATAAATGTGTGCCCCAACTATATTTACTGAAGAAGTAAAGTGGCCATTATTTAGCAGCACTACATATATTCATCAGCATTACAAATGAAGAACAGTACGAGAAGCACTTCTGCAATCAGGTTGAAGGGACATCCAACAGTGAAAAAATTAAGCCCATTGCCTTGAGTTACACTTGTCCGAAGGAATCAGTCAGTTATTTAGTCAGTCAATCAACAGAAAAAATCTGCTGGAAGCATTCTGGGTCAATATCTTTTTGTGAGAAAGTGCAAACATACTGTCGTTCTGTGTGATATAATTTATCATTCAGACATAAGGTTAATTTTGTGATATGTCTGGTACCATTCTTTTTTTTTGATGTGGTGTGCATGAGTTCACCAGTCATTCTTATTGCCATAACATAACAATTTTGGTGAATGCTCTATTAGAGTCAGTGGATACAGTCATTATACAGAACATTTCAAGAATACAAAAATGCTTAGCACAGTGCTATACACCATAGGGACTAATAAATAATGAATCACATTATAGAAGTCAAACGTGTCAGAAGGTCGCCAGTAGCTGTGTGAAGATAGTTTACAATTGTAGGGATTTCATTAGCTAAATAAAATAAATAGCCATCTAACCACTCAATATGTCAAAGCAAATCAAGTGATTGTAAGTATATAACTGCTGCTGATATGAGCGCAATAATTTTGAGGTACTCTAATAAAAAAGTCACCCACTTTTAGATTTATTTTTGTTACAGCACACAGCAGTCCTTTGACATTTATAGCATTATTGGCAGTACTGTATGGACTAATGAATTCACTGCAACTATGAATCTTGTTTAAGATATTAGTGGCGACATAGTCCAGACTAAATGACACTAATAACCATATGAATAAAATCTGCATTTGTATGGATTTCAATAGATAGATAAGCGACTGGTTGATCAATTTGTGATTTATGACAAAGCCATTTTAAAACTTTCTAATAAAGCAGTCTTTTGTTTTCAAGTATTAAATAGTTAGTAATGGCATTAAAATGTAAACAAACAAGTATAAGGGAAAAAATTGAATTTTACGTTTGATTAGGAATCATACATACCTATGTACACCTGCAGATATACTAGTGGACATTTAATCTCTAAAAATAGCCACTAGTATATCTGCAAGTTAGATCCTTTTTGTGGTGGATTTGGTGGATTTTTGAGGTGTCTAAGTTACTTAAACTCTTTTCATGTTTACTTAGACCCTTTTATGTTTACTATGTGCACCTGCGCTGGAAACGCATCACCAGAGAGGTAGGTAACGACCTGAAATTTTGTAATGAAATTATTTCTGAAAGATGAAATATTGGCTGGAATTTTGTACATTTGAAAGATTGAAAATTGATGATCGAGCAGATGTAACAGGAATTTACGGAATTTTATGGAAATATAAAATTACGGATTTTGTAAATTTAAATCACTGAATTTTAAGGATTTTTAATTTTAGAATTACTGAGTTTTACGGAAAATATGAATTGAAATAATGAAATATGGGCACCCATATTTCAAAATTTGAAATTTCGTAGACAATTTTGGCTTGTTACCTACCCCTCGGCATCACCTCCTGAAAATTAATTTCAAACTCATCAGTAACTGTTGTTACAGGTGGAGTGATGGCGTGTTTCTACTAATTAATGATACATTTCTCTGTTACAAGCAGCTGTCAACAGTGTTAAGGTACGACTATTTAAACGGTCTAAATAAGTTAGACTTCAGACAACAGGGGTCTAAGTAATTTAGTAACCCTCAGGCCTTGTAGTAGCGCCTTTGCTTCGCTCAGGCACCACCGCGACACAGGGCTATCAGGTTACTAAATTACTTAGACCCCTGTGGTCTGAAGTCGAACTATTACGTAGGCAACCTCCCTTGGTTTTTATTGCTATGATCCCTAATTGAAACTCCCTAACTTTTCCTTATACTTGTAAGTATAAATTGTTGACATTTATGCTTTACAATGTTTGCTATAACATATGTAGCTCACCACGTGCTTTTGCACGTGGTTACTTGAGCAGCCACCCGAGGGAACTTGCGTGTCGTGGCTACACATGGTGAGTTAGCTAGCACACACATGCCTAAGAAACTCTTGGGTCAACAATGGGCTACGTGAGTGTCAACTGCTCACAAGTGTAACGTTACCTCTGGGCGGTATTGTATGCTTTTTTATTTGCATGTCAATGTTCTGTCTCTATATAAGGTATTTCATATGACACCTCTAGTAATGAACAGCTCACACGATAAAATTTATTTAATCTTATTAGTGTGATCAGGAGTTCAAAAGCGCTGCAGAGTTTATAAGATAAACAAATATTTTACTGAGTTTAAATATTCTTTGCAATGTTCCACAACATTTCTTCCAATTTTGTAAGTTACTGACTTGAGTATTTAATTTGTGCAGTTAATTGTGTATTGTCTCAGTCCCATGTAATGAACTTACCTACTCTGCTGTGTTATTTGTAGATTTTTAATTGTATTTTAAGAGTGTGAATTTAATTGCTGCTTAGAGGTAAAAGTATGTATTCAATCAATGGGTGGCACACCATTATATCCTGTACTCCAATCTTCATCCTTGGTCAAAATGGTCAACCTCAAAAGTAAGCCTAAACCCTTGACTTTTACTGAACAATTGCACTTGACTACAGATCAAATTCTAGTACATGTACATTTTTGTGAATTTATGTTCACATTATTATTCTAAAAGTATTGATTGTAGTAGTCACTTTACGAACTGCTCTGTTTATTCTTTGACCAACTGCAAATTTCTAGTTTGATATTGCTTTGACCAAGCAGAGTACAGGACATATTGGAGTGCCACTCCCTTGTCAATTAAAGCATGTTAGATGTACTCTAGTTTGTCCATTAACCGTTATGAGATGTCCATTGCAAATACTAGATACTTATTGGTTGACAATTGATGACCTACATCATAGCATAGAGTAAATCCTGATCGCAAGAATGAAACTTCTTAAATTTATGTCTCCCGTCAGTCCCGTGAAACTTTAATGCTTGTATTTTAACAAGCTAAAAGAAGCACAAGACACCCTTTATACTGCTTCTAGACCTAGCTCACATGCTTACAATGATCCACACTATCTTGTAAAATTCCTAATTTTTTCTTGCACTTGTTTCTTAACTTTTTAAACTAATTTTCATCATTAGTAAACTCCAATTTACCACATATAAATGAAAGAGAGGAACCAAACAAATTAGAGACAACAAACACATGTCTTATTGGTAATTTACTAGCTATTGAGCAGTCATTTATGCATGCATCTCTATAGTTGTGAATGAGTAGCATATGCACGTGACCAAGTCTTGAAATTTGTTGATGCAAGCACATTACTCTAATATCCATCTACAATGTTAATTGTCATGTAAAACACTGTACACGTAGCTGTGAAAATAACTGCTAAGGCATTTTTGGTCACCTATGACAAATAGCTGACTGCTCTATTAGAGTATCTATTAGTGCTCTGTGCTTGCATGACAGCATTCGATTATTAACCAATCCATGGGGATATTACACATTCAGCCCTCTTGTAAATATACTGAACATGCTTTGGGAGTTCCTTATGTGGGACTTGGTGAATACAACATCTTCACTCTAGCTGCAACCTCTAGACTGTCCATTACGCTCTATTCAACTCTCAGAATCTAATAATTGTGCGCTTTACTAGATCTAGAATCTTTACTTTTTCTTCACAAGACAGTAAGTATTTTCATACCAAGTGTTGCAGTCATCCTGGTAAGTGCCTCCTATTTCAATAATCCTCCCATCATTCAGAGCACAGTCTACAGTGTTGATACATCATGATTTCAAGTGCTCCACAATCTATAAACTTACTGTTACAAGGTATAGAAGAACATGATATGGATCCATCACTGTAGCAAATACTAATCAAACAGCATAACAATTATATATAATCACTTGACATACATACATATTACATACAGACATGTATACCCAGTTTACCCAATACCCAGGTATTCATTGATGTTACAGCTGGGTGGGCTGCTTCCCCACTTGGTACTAGGCTACCCATTTTAACAGCTGGATAAACTGGAGCAATGTGGGTAAAATTTCTTGCTCAAGGAAACAACAACACCAAAGTGACATAATACACACACACACACACACACACACACACACGCACACGCACGCACGCACGCACGCACGCACACACGCAAGTGCACACACACACATACCATCGATTATCACATTCACCAAATTCAACACCAAAATTGACCAGGCTACCATTTGGTGCGATGCAGTTTGGTAGTGACACTGTATAATAGTTTATAGCTTGTTAATTGAGATCACTACTGACCATAATACACAGTCAGACTAGGGCATGAACAAATATTAAATTAAACATTCGATCACCTAAATTAAAATTTTGTTAACGAATGTTTGTTACACTCATTCAGTTAGTCTAATCATTGACAATAATGATAGTTTTGTATTATGGACATGTACTACAGTTTACAAAAGATAGGCGTGCATATGTTTGCGAAATGTTTTACCTAAATAAATCACAGTAAAATTAAGCTATAGTAAGACACTCCAAACTAGTATCTTCAAAGTATAAATGTCTTAGGAGGAGGTGTCAGAATGATGCAATGTCCGCTGAGATTTTTATTGTGTCATTCTGACACCGACTCTGAGGATATTTAAATTTCAAAGGTGCTAGTTTGGAGTGTCTTGCTGTTTTAGAAAATGGTCTGCCAGCAGTGAAAAGGACATTGTAGCTATGCCTCGTGCCATTGCTAGTGATGGTGTCCCACACAAGGCTGCATGGGAAGGCTCCGCTCGAATATTTACTTTCCTCTCAAGGATTAGTTGCTGAAACAGCACTTCTATTGGTGATACACACTGGTATCAACAAGCATTGCATCTGTTTGAATAAGAGAAATCTGTGATACTTATAATTTCATTACTTCGTTGTAGCTAGGCATTACACAGTGGATTACTAACGAGATTAGTTACTTGTAGTAATAATATTATGCAATATTAGACTCATTACAGTAACTATATTACTTAGGTCACGTAACGCATTACATTAGTAATTAAAGTAACTTGAGTTATATTACCTGTTTTTAAAGGGTATTTCGTTATATTACTTAGTTACCACAAAAGTAATAATATTACATAATGCGTTACTTATGAAACACGTTACTCCCAACACTGACTACAGGACAACAAAAAATTATTGTTTGACTGTTGAAATTTACGTACATTCGAATGCTAATGTCATTTGTTCATGCCCTAAGTTGGACAACATGGAATATGAACTACTATAAAACATGTATTCTATTAGACTACAGGTATAATAAGACTTTGACACATGCAACATACTGTAACATTTCACTTACTGCACACTGGACAACATTCTCTTGGGAATGTCACAGCAACTTCAGGTAGCTCACATGAGATGTTTGAACATGACACATCCTATATAGTGCACAAATTCTATGTGATGACTGCTCTAGTAGTCTGTATTAAAGTACTGGTGTACAAAATAATAATTGCATCATTACTGCCGTTACTACATTTTAAAATCTTTATTATTAAACATTTTAATGCCACAGCAACAAGTTCACATGTGACATGTGCCCTTATGGGTTCCAACAAATGCTTGCTCTCTGTGCCTCCAATCTTTTATCTCCAACCTTAACTTCTCACTCCCTCCCACATCATTTTTCACCCTACTGACTCAAATTCATTATTAGTGTTATCAATCACATGCACCTGTATGCTGACCATTGTCTAGTAAGCAATGTTGGTGCAATTACTTTTTAAAAGTAACTTGTTACATACTACATATTACTTGCAGCTGAACTATTTAGTTACAGTTACATATTACCCATAAAATAAAGTAACTGTAATAATATTACATATTATATTACTTTGTGCCGACAGCCTTAAGATGTCACGTGTGATTGCAATGTGCAAATCTTGGTTATAAGTGTGAATAAGCTTCATTCAGTAGGTTTTATAACTTCATTGTGGCTAGGCATTACTCAGCAGATTACTAATGAGATTTAGTAACTTCGTTACTTGTAGTCATAATATTAGACTCATTACAGTAACGTCATTACTTAGATAACGCGTTACATTTGTAAGTAAAATAAGTTGAGTTATATTACCTGTTTTTATAGCGTATTTCGTTATATTACTTTGTTACCACAAAAGTAACAATTATTACGTAACGCGTTACCCCCAACACTGCTAGTAAGTCCCTTGCTGCTCAACCAAAGTAGTAAACTGTAAGTAACAGATAGCTGTGGCCTTGCCCACATAAAAGTTCAAACATTTTTTGATGATAAACAACTAATCAAGTTTACCTGGCCTTATATTCACTATTAAGCAAGTAAACCATACTTAGACATTAGTTTCCGTATATACTCTTTCTTTACAGGTGCATATATACCAGCGTTGAAACCGGGTCGGGTCATCCGGGTCACATTTTCTCCGGGTCATCCGGATCTGACCCAGTTTACAAATTATCCAGGTCTGACCAGGATTGGATCACGTGAGAAACAAAATTGATCATTTGACGATGTGAACCTATAAACACTAGTCACGTAGCTCTTTCATGAGCCACGCCCACTTATCGCATTACAAACATACGTTCAGCCACGCCCATTTGCAAGCTTACGTAGCACTAATCAATTATTGTATGAGTTGTATATAGTCTAAGTCTAGTCTTGCAGCAGGATAAGTACTTTTGTGAGCCACACCCATTTTAATATATTGGGAAATTGCAATACCAAGTATGTACAAAGCCACACCCAATTGCTGTTTGTAAACTCACAGTAGCTACAAACCCACTGACTGATTTTAACTTATAAACTTACCGACTTAGTTATAATATTATTATTATTTGTATTTACTGTGCAGAAATCACAAATGATTATAATGCACAGATATAGTTACTTAAGTTGTTATAAAAATTATCCAGGGAAGGGGAATTAACTATATAGGGGGGGAGGGGGTTCCAAAGTTTAATCACAGAGGGGGAAAAGGAAAATTTATACGAGTCAATATTTGTTGTCAGTTACCTGTAGTATCCTTTTCTTAATCGCGAATCATTAGGGGTAAAGTAATCTTTGGGGATATCAATAAGATCATTAATAATTTTATACCTCATTATAAGTTTAGCTCTCTCTCTTCTTTGTTGTAAATGAGGTAAGTTAAGTGTGCTTAGCATGCTAGTAACACTAGAGTTTCTTGAAAACTCATTTAGGCAAAATCTGGCTGCTCTTCTCTGTACTGCTTCAATACTATTAAGAATATTTAAGGTATGGGGATCCCATACAGATGATGCATATTCAAGCACTGGCCTGACCATACTTCTGTAGCAGTTACATTTCACAGTGCTTGGACAGTGGCGCAGGTTTCTGTAAATAAAGGCATAGCTTTATTGGTGATTGTTTGGATATGGTCATTGAAGGTAAGCTTGTTGTTGATGGTATCACATAACTACTCGTTAACTCAACACGAATTGAACGCTCAAAACGTAGTCTCGCTCGCTCGAGAATACCCGAAACATAGCTCTTATTGCGTGCCTCGGCTTGATTTAATCTGGGTCAATCCGGGTCACATCCGGGTCGGTCATCCGGGTCAGCAGTAGTGACCCGGTTTCAATGCTGATATATAAGTAGATACCACATAAATTTTTGCAAGGCAAAGCCATACTCTTTAATGATCAATCATGTAGGATACCTGTACCTCTACTACAGAGTCTCACTTGAGACCAGCAATGGATCGAGGTACTCTAATAAAGAAGTCACTCTAATGCAACAACCACATAATGTGTGTACATCGATCATAGCTATGCTAAAATGTAAACAACAACTAACACATTAATTTTAATGGTGGTATTATTGTAATAACATGATGGGAGTGGTGGAGAAGGATGGGGTGGGCTATAGTCACAGTTAATTAGCCCCCCCCTCCCCTAAAAATATCTAGCTGTTATCAGACATGGAGCCAAGTACATGAGTATACTTACACTCAAGCACAGACTTGAAAATGTACTTGTACTTTATTTAAATACTTTCTTAGTTTTCCCAATGTACTTGTACTTAAGTACTTTGCTAAGTACTTGTATGTACTTGAGTACTTAAAGTACTTGTAAGTACTGCAAACATTGTACGTAGTTTGTAAGCAATGGGTGTACAATAAGAATAACAAAATTATATGAAGGTGCAGTTTACGACTTCTTGCAATTCTTCTAGTGCCTTCGCCAACCTTACTATGTGTCATCTAGCCATGATTAATGATCTCATAGCTATAGCATTCTGGCAAACAAAAACAATTCTACTGTTCAAGTCAGTGCATTTTAAGAGTTTAAGAGGGAGAATGGTTGACAAAAGCCTGAAAGTACCAACCCCCTGAGGCACACTTACATTCTATAATACACTGAATACAGTGCATATTTTGCTACAGAAAAATGTAACTGTACTTTACTTAAGTATTTCCAGCCTGTACTTGTACTTTACTTAAGTACTCTCTTGATTGCTGCTGGAGTACTTGTACTTGGAAAATTCTAAAGTACTTGTATTTTACTTAAGTACTTTTAAATGTACTTGGTCCCATGTCTGGCTGCTGTTGAAAATAAAACAATTGACAGAATGTGCTATAAGCTTACTATTGTAGACTAATGTAGTTGTAGAAAATTGCATGTGCATGTGTGATTTTAATTAATGATCACCTGTAAAATTATGGCGGAGCGTAAAGTTTGTCACACTTATTACAAGAACACATAGTTACTTGTAATCAGCTGGATAAACATTAAGATCAAATTCATCAGTAAAGCAAACAATAACAGTATATACTGAGCTATGCCACTCTATCCTGCACAATAAAACGTGATGTGATTAATAGAGGATACGCATACTGAAAATGTTCTAATAAGCACATAATTTTTTAAACACGTTATGAATAAATGTATTGTGGCATGTGGCTAGTATAAATCAATCCAGTAATTGGCCACATCAAATTTTTCTACCTAGGAAGTAGTGCAACTGGTGGGAGAAGACTTGCCCATAGTTTTAGTGGTGAGTTATAGCCCAGGACCCAAACATTTATATGGGATTTTTGACAGTCACTCACCATCAACTTTTTGGAAAACAACACCACACCATATATAATTGATCATTTTTCATTCGAATAATTAGTGTGCATATCCTGTATTATTCACTATCCCACTAGGGACTTACAAAAGAAGGCTAAAAAACTTTCTGATACAGTGATGTATTTCAAATCAATTCTCATCAAATACAATATCCTTCACTAGACATGTTCATAATATACATTGCTTTAACTCACAGCACAGTTATCCACTGGGCCCACACAGGCTCAACCACACCCATTACTGCAGCACAATTGTCCATTGTTACACTCACTGTTGTCAGTACACTCCACAGCACAAGTCCCACTAGTGCCCGGAGGAACCGTTGGACACATCTGACCCATGATCACATGAGCTGCATAATGGATGAAACTACTTGTAGACCATACATTTTAGTTGGTAGTCCACTACTAATTATACACAAGAGCATCTATTGTACAGCTACAGTGATATTTGTAATGTGTATTTGAAAATGAGATAATCTGAAAATGAGAATACTTACATAATCCCAACAAGCCATGGACTTAAGCTAGGTATAAAGAAAAGTAGAAACAAGCTATATGCCATCCATGTAGGGATGGAAGAAGGGGGCTGCGATGAGAGCCGTCTACTTCAAGCCAGGATTGCCAAACAGCGGAGCGATACAATCACGCCGGATACAACACTCTAACGCACACTACTCAATCTCACGTGAACTACAACAATATGTTCTATAAATATAGCCTAAGCATGTGGTGTGTATGCATATGTAAGTATTCAGTGTTCTACTTCATGACAATCCAGTTATATAAATGCCCATGCATTGCCAATGTTACAAGTATGTAAATGCCTTGCCCTAGAGACAGGGATCTATTGAGACAAAAACAAGGGATCTATCTACAAGGATTAGATCCCAAGTTATATTTCTGTTGTGGTCAATTTTATAATCATTTTTGCAATACTTTGAAAGTGCTTAATTTTCGTGGATTTCTAATAGCACACACATAGTATGTTCTAGAAGAATACATTTTCAATTGTTGACCTTTTAAAAACATTTATAAGGTAGAACTGAGCAACTGACAAAAGTGGTTCAGTGGTGATCGGTTTGAAAGCTCATAAGGAGGTCCCTGGTTCGAACTCCCTGAACAAGTTTTTTGTTGTTGACATTTTCGTGTACTTAAAAAAAACTATCTAATAACTGTTCTATCAGAGTATTTCGACTCTACATTTTACACTTTACACCAAGTTGGTTGAAACTCTGTAGTTCTGTCACCGCGATTTCATTACACTACCAATGATTTGGTTTACCTATATTACTATTATTTACATGAAATAAAAAGGCCGAAGCCTGTAAAGTTCCTGATCCTATGATACAACTATGTATTATAAAAAATATTACCATGAAAACTATCGAATTGTCTCTTAAAAACACTTAAGGTGGGTGCAGTGACCAGTTCAGTAGGGAGCTCATTCCAGGAGTTTACAATCCGTTGACTGAACGAGTGAGCTTGTAAGACATCTTACTTACCAGCAGATTTAGAAGCACTCAGTTTACCATCAGACTAAGTTTCAAGTTATTTATCTAGTTGGTCTCAAAGATTACAGAATGTCTTGTTCAGTTGGTCTTGTTTCATCTTTGAGACAACTAGATACTGACTGAATAACTTGAAACTAAAGTTAAATGTTACTGTTTATATGATAAAGAGCTATTTACAACAGAAGAATGGCTAACTCAGCTAGCATCACTTTTAAAAGTGAAATTCTGAAAGGGGGTTTCTGTCGAAACTACGAAACCTGAAACGAAACCCTTCTAGATCCGCCGCCTGCACAGCAGCGATCGATGGATCACTGGATATTAGGCCAATGAAACTTGATTACCAGTTTCTCGCTCAGATTTTTGAAAATTTGATGCGGGCGGGCGGTTATTATTCATTATTCATTATTTTTCCAAAAGCACAACACACATCCAAACATGAAGATTCCTGCCAAAAAACAGTGAGATCTACACTGATTACTCTTGCATTAAATAGCTAAGGTACGTTACTAATCTATAACAAGTGATTTTTCCATTATAGTATAGCTGATTGCTCTATTAGAGTAAAAGTGACCGTTCTATTAGAGTATTTCGATCTGAAATACCAATAATGAAATTCCATGCGGGTGTATCAAAAGCATGCGGGCGATGACGCGAAACTGCTAATCAAGTTTCATTGGCCTTATACATACTACTCACCAGTTGCTAACAGGAGAAAACAGCAAAATTCAAGGTGCCTCGCAGCTGACTACAGTGCATCATATCTCATTCGATGTAACTGTAAACTAAACGTGTGCTTACCATCATCCTCACCACCATCATTAGATACTCGTAATCCTCCGTAATCTTAAGGCGTGGTCAACGGGATTGAACGTTGTGAGTTGTTACAGCTCGCAAGATTGATTTCCGCGGAGCACCCAAATCTCGACAAAAATACTGACATGTTAAACCTTCCGACGGAGTTATTGGTTTATATAGTATCGTTTTTACCATCACTACGTGACAGGGTGACACTATTGTACGTTTCACGAAGGCTACGAAGTGTTGTAAGCGAATCACCGTTACTGTGGAGGGACTTTGTGTGGAATACTGGTGATGAAGGGTCTGTGAATAAAGTGTTGAAGATGTGTGGACAACATGTGAAACGTCTATCCTTTCCACATTACGTGACACCATCAAAACTAGTAGGGATGTCAGAGTATTGTAAGAACGTGATCCAACTTGGTTTACCGTCAACCAAGTTACACCCTGAGCAACTAGGAAGGATTTTATTGCACATGGAACATCTACAAAGACTGGATATTCAGTGGGATACTGAAGTCAAACAGTTACTTGATGAGGTAGTAGGTATGAATCTGACAGAACTAACAATCCGATTATGGGTGGAAAGTTATGATGCTTTTTATCATAATAATAAACTCCGTCAATCGTTGAGTTTATTTCTAGATGATTGGATACTGTTAGGATTTGTACCTCAAAATGTAAACTTGTTTACTGCAATGATGACACCATTAAATGGATGGCAAAAACTTTTATTAGATATCTGGTACAAGGCAAAGTCTACTTCACCAGTTGGCTGTACTGGTTATTTCAAGTGGTATGTTAATCACAAAATACCATTGAATCTCTTTCCAATGTTACTACCAGTATTTCAACTAGAATTTGGTCAGACAACTTTTCTTCCATTTGTGAGTACCAGTAATTGTGGGCTACCAGAATTAGAGAATGATTTACTACGGTTAACTAACTGTGTTTCTGATAGTAATTTGGTATACCAAGTAACAAATGCGTTTATGGAATATGAGCAATGGATCAAATTTTCAAGCTTTTTTTGTAGCAGCAGAAATCTTGGCTGTGCAATAATTCAACTCTTCCTTCAAGGTTGTGATTTATCCTCTAATCAGTTGGGACAAATTGGTACTGCATTTCCCAACCTTCAGCGACTTGACATATCAAACAATGAGGATTGCTTGGAAAGATTACAAGGTCTGTGTACCATTGCTAGTTCTTGTCATCATCTACAAGGACTAAACTTGTTGGGTGTACCACTCTACAACTTGGAAAATCAGTTAAAGTTATGGGAAATATTAAGTGATATGAAGTTGACCCACCTAGCAATTGATTTGTCTCTTTTATTACCATCTAGTGAAGATGCCAAACAAAAGATGATTAGTTTATTCAAGAAATATGCAAGTCTACGAGCACTAGAATCTGAGTTTATATTTTACAACAGCTATAAAGGAAATTTAAAACCAACAATTTTATCACATTTCTCTTCACTAATTTTTTATAGAACTGATTCTTGCTTTGTAACCACTTTACAAGACCTACTTACTAGTTGTAAAGGGTTGACATGCTTGAGTGTTTGTTCTAGACAGATAGTTGTTTTACGGTCACTTACATTGATATCTCACTGCAATTTACTGCAATTGTCTATTAGCTCAGGTGCTACAGATCTTCCCAACAACTTCATGAACATGGTATCTGCTCATGGCAGACTTGAACATGTGGTGCTCTATGTGAATTCAGTGACCAGTGAAGGTATTGCTATGTTAGTAAGCAACTCTCCTAATTTGGTGACATTTCATCTTATTGTGAAGAATGAGATTTGTCAGCACACGGGAGCACACGAAAGAGTCAACTCAAACGTTTTAGATATGAGACTAAAGCAAGAGTACTCCCATCACCGACTATTTCTATTAGGCAGTTTTATAGTAAAAGTGGCTAATTATGGAACAGTAAACTTGAATAAACTAAACCTACTGTTTGACCATCTAGGTAACACTGACCTAATTTCAATGTGGTAAAAGTATTCCATGCCATATTATTTTATATTGCTTATCCTGATAAGATTAATGGCTCTCATATTGTACATACAATCTGCCACAAATCTACACATGCTTGATTTACTTTCTGTGTACTGCAAACATGTTTAATTTCAATAGCTATACACTCAAAAGGTATAGTATAGCACCTACAACATAATAACTCACTACCAAGCACCTTGGAAAAGAGCTAAACATCCTCATGTGCACACCAATTGCACTGAGAAAAGAAGTATGTAGCGTGCAGGGTCTGGGGGCTAAACTGTAACAGCATGATTATATATGTATATAACCTTCAGATTGAAGTCCTGCAGTAAATAAAATTAGTTGCCAGCTACGTAGTTATAGCTATAATGCTATGTATTCACATGTACTAATCTTCTCCACACAGTGCACTTATCAATTAGAAATTATATAAACGCCTGTTCCAAAGGGTCCGGAAACTCTACACAATAGGCTGGAAAATTATCACTGGGAGCATTGATTGGCCCTACCATGCACCCCAAGGAAATAGTATAGTCCTTTTGGTTCTTTGTGAAATTTTTGTGGGATATAGCTACAGCCCTTGTTTCACAGAAGTTTTATGAAGATGAGGCCAGCTGTTCAAGAGATATTCAGGTTAGACACAAACGCATATTAGTTTCTAATACAAATTTGTTTTAACATAATTATCCAGCTGGCATAGCTGATAGACCACTTTAGCTACAATAACTACTAAGCGAAAACAATTGTAAGAAATGTATTAGAGGGTATATGTATAGCCCACAGTGTTAATTCTGTATACTCCTTAGTCTGTATACTTTACAAGTGCTGATTATAGGTACCTGCTGATAAAAATATTTGCTGAAATTTTCAAGGTTATAGCATGATGGCACAAAACGTTGTGGGCACATGCCCTATTTGCACTGGAAGTTTTAAATTTTATGTGCCCACATGATGATGCATAGACAAATATAATGGTCGGTCACCAGACATTTGCCGTCCAAATAGTCTGCATGTCTGACCATAACTCAGTTTTCTCAGACATAATGTCTAGCTAAGCCTAAGGAATACAATTTATTTATTTGGTTTATGGCTTGTACTGCTAATCATAACTACCACTTGGTTGCTAGGAGACACTACATTCTTACAACCCAAGGTGGCCATGAATGTACTAGGCCTACTCCCATTCAATTAGCAACAGTTGTTAGCTCACAACAACCACTGATAGATACAAGTGTTAATGGTATTGAGGCCACATGCCCTATTTTCGCAGGTCCAGTTACATTTATAGCCTTCAGTACATGACCAAGATAATATCTCTACATTAACTCTTGATGCGATCATGTGCAATGTCAACTTTTTAAAAACATGCATGGACTGAATTTTATGATATGATTTGCAAAGGTTGTGTAGGTAGATAGCTATAACCTTCTGTTATAATGATACTTGCTGTTAGCTACATAGTGCTACAATGTGCTGAACACAGTAGTCATGCATCCACATATAATATAATAATTCATTATTCTACAATGAGTTGATTATCAGTGGTGTAACCATTAGTGACATCATCATCACTATTCCATTTACTACCAATCCACTTGCTGCACCACTGTTACCATCACCGCCACAGTTACTGCCACCTAGTCCAGTGAGAGGTCTCCCCCGGGTAATTGACACATAATTTAAAGCGATCAATAGTTCACTTACCAATCTTTTATAAGACCAATATATAAAATTAGCTAATTATTTCCATACAATAAAAATATTACATTACACTTTTATGCTACAATACACTTACATCACATGTCTGCAGAACTCTCAGGTTGTGCAGTACACTTTGTGAGCAAATTCATATATTACATATTAAGTCTCTACTACTGGAAGGGGACCTGCAGGATGGTCAATGAGAACAAGTTGTGAAAAAATACATAAGGAGCATAAATTAATTATTACATATTTTCTCATCCTCCAATACTTATAATAGCAAAGTGGAAAGATCTGTTCATTTCAATTTTTTTTCAAACTGGATAGCTGAACTATCTAGCTAAAGTGACTCAGAATGCAATTGTTTTAGAATGTTCTTTATAGCTAACTCCTACACTGGATGGTGTGGTACAAAACAAATCCTTGATGTGGTAAGGAAGATGGCACTGAGTGTGGGCAGGGATGAGCCACTAATAAATAAGTTTGTGTAGATATTGATGAAGTAAGATCCAAATTTACAAATTTAAGTCAAGAATTTATTAACCATCATACCATTGACACGCCAATTGAAGACTTATGGAATTCATTATGCCATATACTTAAATCAGTTCTCAATGAGTGTGTTCCCTCTAAAATAATAACAGGCACTCCCAAGTAAAGCAATTACGTCGAAGAAAACAGAAACAATACAACTTGGCAAAACAAACAAATCTTGATAGCCATTGGAAATATTACAAAACATTGAAAAAACTTATGCAAAAAGAATGTCGAAAAGCTTATAATGACTATATGCACCATACGATATATGATCCTTATCAAAATGGCAGGAAAAAGAAATTTTTTCAACATGTGAAGTCTTTACGCAGAGATTCTGCAGGAATCCCTATGCTTGAGAAAGATGGCATTACGTACTCCACTGACATCTCTAAAGCAAATAAACTAAATGAGCATTTTTACTCTGTATTTACCAAAGATCACAATGCCATAATACCAGAAATGCCAGATAGTACATACCCTGCCATGCCTAGCATCGAAATAAATAATGAAGGAATTGCTCAGCTGCTTTGTAATATTGACCCATTTAAAGCAATGGGACCAGATGGGTTACAATCTAGACTGCTTAAGGAATTATCAAATGAATTAGCTCCTTGCTTGTCTACCTTGTTCAGGGCTTCCCTACACCAAAGTACCATCCCTGGGGATTGGAGGACAGCACTAGTTACTCCACTTCATAAAAAGGGCAGTCATAGCGACCCAAGCAATTACCGCCCAATTTCCCTTACCAGTATCTGTTGCAAGGTGCTTGAACATATTATTTACTCAAATGTCATGTTACACCTAGAAAAACTACTCTGTAAACCAATTTGGATTCCATGCAAGACGCCCTGTTGAACAGAAGTTACTTCATACTATTCACGATCTTACACTAAATTTAAACAACAAAATGCAAACAGATGTAATTCTGCTCGACTTTTGCAAAGCTTTTGACAAAGTACCACATCATCTATTATTGCATAAATTAGATCATCATGGTATCAGAGGCTCAACTATTAAATGGATATCTTCATTCCTAAGTGGACGTAGTCAACGGGTGGTCTGTAATGGTTACACATCTGCACCAGTAAATGTTACAAGTGGTGTTCCCCAAGGAACTGTATTAGGATCATTGTTATTTCTTGTTTACATAAATGATTTACCCGATACTATTTCTTCATGTTGTAGTCTATTTGCTGACGACTGTTTGTTATATAGACAAATAAAAAACAAAAATGACCAGGAAATTCTCCAACATGATTTACACAATTTAGAGCAGTGGGCCAAGAAGTGGATGATGATCTTCAATGTCGATAAGTGCCAAGTATTACAGACATCACTAAGAAATATATTTGCTTTCTCCTATACATTGTATAATCACTTTCTTGAAAATGTAAATGAAGCTAAATATTTGGGAATTGTCATCGATTCCAAGCTAAATTTTAACAAGCATATCGACTCGGTGTGTAAAAAAAGCAAACAGTGCTCTAGCTTTCTTAAAGAGGATCTTGTCTTCATGTAAATGTGAAATGAAATCTGATGCTTATCTGATGTATGTTCGACCAATTTTAGAATATGCTGCTTGTTCCTGGGCCCCCCATACTAAATGTAACATCAATAAACTGGAATCAGTACAGCGACGAGCAGCAAGATTTGTAAATGGCGATTATCGATATACGAGTAGTGTTACTGAGATGATAAATACACTAAGATGGAACAGCCTGCACAGCCGTAGAGATGCTCTCAGATTACAAATGATGTATAAGATTACCCACCATATAATAGACTTAAAACTACCGGTGGGGACTATTCTACGGAACGGAAAGGAACGGAATGATGGACTAAACCACGGAACGGAACGCTTTCTCAAATTGAAGCTTGCAACTTACCATTGCTGAAACTCCCCTTATAAGTTAGCAGTGGCATCTCCAGTGGGTGATTAAACATAAGACTAAAAGAATTAACGGATCGATTGTGGGTTTTTGTTGGTTGTCATTAGTAACGAAGTATTATTGTGGGATGAGCTGTATCAGTGATGTTCATCCATACGGAAGGGAACTTTATGTGAGCTGTTTTTCTTATTTAGACTTTAGAAAACAGTCTGGGCTGGTCTTTCAAGTCATAAGTCAGTGTATAAATAAAGCAAGCAGGAAGATAATGGTAACAGGAAAGAGCCAGCTGAATTAAAACTTGAAGAATTTTGTGCAGTGTGTGAGGAGCAAATATTTTGGCAGACCGCAAGGAGGGTATATTCTGCAAACATCACTGAAGTGTATGCATGGAGTTATATATTAACAGCTGGTGCAGTGGACTAATGCCGTATTCAATAGTGAGCTGATTTTATCTGTTGCACAATTCAAGGATGTGTCTGACTGCTAGCCTTGAATCAGGCTAAATGCCAAAACTCCAAGATCAGTCAAATCTCTATTATAAGCCGCATGTGAAACCATGCCCGTAGCCACCAGGCAAACGTGATTTGGACCAGGATGTGTGTGTAATTTCAATGTATCTAGTCAGACCTGAAATGGAGCACACATTAATTACATACCACCTAAGAATCCTAGGATTTCTTAAGTGTAACATTTCACATGCTTCACTTCAAACAAAACAGGTTAAATTTATTTGTCTATTTTCAGGTGATTCCCAGTCCAGCTGGTCCATGAAATTACAATGGGATCACATGTATTTGTTACAGTGCGGGCTGTCCTGTGTTGGATCTACTCTAGAGTTGAGATTTCAAGGTAGACTCACTGCCAATGTACTGACACTAGTACTGTTGTAGCATGTTTAAGTGGAGGACAAATGAAATAGTAATGCTAGATTATTTATGTATACAAATTTTTCATAATGAAATTGATATCCCATTTAGATTTGTACTTCCACTTTGCAACATATTCAAGAACAAGAAGCTACCACACTTAATCTCCAACCACTGTCATTAATTAACCAAGATCTCACTAGTCTGTAATTCACCTTACTGTAGTGATTTTATTGATTCATCTGTATGTTTTCTTCATTTTCCTTTGAAGTTGTACCAAGAGTTCATAATAAGGTGGAGAGTGTCTAACTTGAATGCATTCATCAAACACCCTGCTTAAAGTAACACCTCGGCCTTATTTCAGAACAAAGGCTTTACCTTCTTCAGCAACACTAATCAGCAGTTTTCTACCCCCCAGTACAGGTGTTGATTTGATGAAAGGTGAACTTTACGCAGGGTGTTTGTACAGGCCATACTGAGAGTTAGACACTCTCCCCCATACAAATCAGTATTACGAACTCTTGGTTGTACAGTATAGGTAAACAAAGATAAGTTTCTCTCCAATCTTATTCTAGGATTTCTATTGACAAGGAAAATTCAATTATTTGTATACAGGCTCAAAATTGAGAAAATATAAAGAAAGTGAATTAATATTATAGTCAGTTTGCGTTTGGATATTTAATGTCTCCAACCACAACAAAAATTCAATGAATCCATGCATCTCATCACTAGTCGTCTGAACATTCTGAAAGTGATACCTCACTCAATCAACCATATATTCTGTTTATTAGACTGAATAAAGTCATGATTACCTAAACAATCACTTAATTATCCTATTCCATTTTCCTGGAGGTTCCACTGATAAAATGCTATTTCAGCAATGATAGCAGCTAGCCAAGCTGCAAGTTGATTCAGAAAGCATTCCATTCTGTAAAATAGACCCCATACAGAATTCAACTCAGTACTCAGGTTGAGATATCTGACAATACTCCACTACCCTGTTAATGAATCATTGATGTTCACACAATATAGCCTCCTTGAGGTATCTGAATGTTTGCTCCTCACACACTGCACAAAATTCCTATAGATTCTGCTTAGACTGAGTTGATTCAGCTTGTCACCATACTTGTTTCCTTTGTAGTGTAGCTATACACATACTGATTTATGCCGATTAGAAAGGCTGGGCCTCAGACTGTACATTCTAGTCAAGTAAGTAAAAATACTAGTAAAAACAAGTCATGCATTAAGTTCCCCTACTTGGTATATCCGAAGATGAACACACTGAGTCAGCTATTCCCACAATTAGTACTTCGTTACTAATAGTGTTGGGCGATATATCGATATTATATCGTATCGTTTGATTTTTTGCTGATATCGAAAAGTATCGATATATTTTACAGAATCCGATATTTCGATACGATACATCACGTGATCTGAATTTAATTTTAAAAGCATTTTAGCTTATTTAATTGTTAATTGTAGCTTTCCATTACCTTCAGCAATTTTCAAATCACTATTACTCTTGTGTATGTGGGCGGGGAATCTCCATTGTGTATAGCTATAGCTACCTACTATCAAATTATGTAAGAAAACTGGCAATTTACATGAACAAATAATGTTACAATATCGTATCGAAAAGTATCAATATCGGTCAATTTTAGTCAATATCGTATCGATATCGTATCGTTCTGAAAATCCTGATATCGCCCATCACTAGTTACTAATGACAACCAACAAGAACCCACAATCGATCCTTAAATTCGTTTTATCTTTCTTGGGGTACGTTTGATTACCTGCTGGAAGTGCCACTGATAACTTGTACAGCAATGGTAAGCTGCAAGCTTCAATCTGAGAAAGCATTCCGTTCCGCAGTTTAGTCCATCATTCCGTTCCGTTCCGTTCCGTTCCGTTCCGTAGAATAGACCCCACCAAACTACCTAACTATATCAACTACAATCCAGGAATTACTAGAGGCCATGATTACAAACTTACTGTACCCTTTACACGGATTGATCCATACAAATTTAGCTTTTTCCCAGCTACCATTGCATTATGGAACAAATTACCAACTGAAATAGTTAACGCTACTTCAACTGACTCTTTTACTTACTTACTTAATATTAATTAATTTTGTACATATATTGCACTTACATACTCACTTGCGAGGTTTTTGCAATTATCATAATAATAATAATAATATTATCTGTGTGGTAGAAATTTAATATTTATTGAAACCAGTCTAGCATTAATTTTGTGCAGGTCACCAATAGGGCTACAAGGTGCATGTATAGCCAGAGGAAGCGGTCCGGCCAGTCAGGCCATAGCCTGACCACTTTTTCAGCATTAATTTAAAATATATATATATATATAGACCTATATATATATCTGAGTTGCTGATAGGCACTGGTCGATTATACTGGCGTGTTTTTGGGAATGATAGATGCCTAAAGCATCATGCAAGCATTGTGATATAAAGCCAATAGTCTAAGAAGATTTACCTGTCAAATCCTTCCCCATGACAATCAATCATGGAAAAGATCGAAACACTCTAATAGAACAGTCACCCTAATAGAGCACTCAGGCAGGTACTTACTGATTTATTAGTCAAACGCTTTATGAAGCTAGCAAATAAGAAATATATATAGCTTATAAGCATGGAAGAATACATAATTGGAAGAATATTTGAGCACTGCAGCATAGCATGATAGAGTAAAGATTAAGCATATAGCTTAGTGCCCAGCTAGTCTTTCACTGATTGTGACTTCATCACATTAAAATTAGTTATAAGTTATATAGCTGTCAGTTTCAAATGTTAGACTCATGCTGCATGTGTATGGCTATAACAAAAGGGAACAACACTGTATTTACATGTGTTGCAACTGTATAATGTAAGAAATTAATGTGAACACATGATGTAGGCCTGCCTAAGCTACATGCAGTGTGTTTAACACATAATGTTAGTCAATAATTTGCTAAGGAATTTACAGCTGAAAATAATCTCAGATTTAATCCCAGAGCTAGGGACCCGCCGATTATGCTGGCATAATTATGAGCATAATAGGTGCCTGAAAGCATTGAGCATAATGCTAGCATAATAGGTAGAATATTTGTGTAATAGTATGAATCCTTAGCAGCTATCACAGAAAGATCGATATACTCTAATAGAACAGTCAGTAACTCTAATAGAACAATCATATAGCTGACTGTTCTATTAGAGTATATCGATATTTTCTGTAATATGCAGTTTGACAAGTAAGTTTATGCTTCAGCCACTTATTATCTATCCATAAAATGGAAATTATTAGTAGAGCATGAGAACTGAGGCATAAATAATTGGGCATAATTTGAGCATAATAGGTAAGTATTGAGCATAATTTAAGCATAATAGGTAAATTTTTGAGCAGTGCAGCATAGCATAATAGGTAAAATTATGAGCATAATCGGCGGATCCCTACCCAGAGCATGCAATTTTGAAAATTTTCCTGGGGAAGCATGCCCCCATGCAGACCCCCTAGTATTCACACAAGTGCTCAGCATTTCACTGCCTACCCCTTGGCCTGACTACTTTTGAATTGCTTCTTCTGGCCCTGCTTCAATGTAAAGCAGAGACATTTCTAGTTATTTCAATTACCAGTGAAAATGTCAGATAATACAAGGCATTACCTGACGTGGATTCAACAATTTAACTGCACTTCTTATTGGACACACTACAACCTACAACCGTGTATTTTATCTAACAATTTGTCAGGCAGCTGTACATGTGTCAGATAGTTGTATTTGACACTGATTTAGTGGCCTCGTGTCAAGTATAGGTCCCAAACATAGCTTTGCACTTCATGACCTTATTAATAAGACCACCTCAAGCTCATTGACTTCATGATTATAGACTGCTTCTTATGAATCTGTATTGCATTACTTGAGCATATACAGTCACATTGAGACACTATTATCCTTTACAACATTGTTGACTTACACTGGATCCCAGTATACTGATTCATCCAACATCTAGTTTGTTCTATAGCACTATTCCAACCCAGCAAAATTCAAAATTAATAACATTATCATAATGATCACGCTGAATGCAATAATACAGCTACTAATTATAATATAATACATTCAGTTGATTGAGTGTATACAATGACTCACTTGAGAACACTCAGCAGGACACTCTCCAGTGGTGTTGACTGTGGTACAATTAGCCTGCATGTAGTTTAGTACATGTACAAAGCAACATGATCCTTACAAGGGTAAAGTTTGAATTCTAAATCATTATGTACACAATGCAAGTATGCATATATACGTACACACAGCTAGTAAAATTGCATCTTTTTAATTGTACACAGGTAACTTTGAATTTACTATAAATTAATGATTTTAATTTTGGAATACTATTCATTGCCCTAGCAGAGGTATGGTCAATCACTCGACAACAATTCCTACCACTTGAATGTCTGACACACTATTAATAGTTGTTAATACATATATAGTGATAGTAACTGACAATAACTAATATATGATACTTACATTATCTCCTACTAGGCACTACTGAAGCACTTGATAGACAAGTGCTTCAGCAGCCATTGACGCTTGCATATGCTTACAGATAAAGTGCACGCTCACACAAACATGCTTCAATTAATCTAGTGCCTTTGGACAATTTGCTTAAACAAGCAAACAAACAAACAAAAATAAATTGCAAACAAAAATAAATTGCACATAAGGTAATTCACTGACACACGTACGTACCTTCACCTCAATATTAGCTGTACAATAAAGGAACCTGACCGCTTTTCAATGATATCCCTATCTCAGTAGATGATCTTTATCATTAAGTCAACAACTACTTCAATTTAACTTCATCCCTGTTAAATTAATGTCTTGACTACTCAACTATCACTAAAGACAGCCATAGTCTTACCTGAGCCACACCTTATTAAGACATGGCTCCAACTGTACACAATTCAAAGTTCACACACTTACACAGCCAATACTGCAAAGCACATGACCATAATGAAGACACACTTTCAAAATTCTCACACTTACATACGTACCAGGTAGCTTGTTCTTTTTTATTTTAATACACAACATTATATTACCTCCTACTTTACCTTCCCCCATCCACAGCTCAACACCTCCATCACATGATCATATGGGGTGTAACTATGTACTTTGCATCTATACCCTTGTACACATGGGTACATATACAGGCTACTGCTAGTATGACAACAGCAGCATGTGGGAGGTGTACAGGACTCTTACAATGAAGACTTACATTCAGAACTGCTTGGGTGGAAAGGTTAGCTCAAGATGTAACCTTCCATATGGCATCTAGTGAAAAGGAAATTGTGGGTGAGAAACTTCCTTCACCTCCAATTTCTTTCTTGCACCCAAGCATAGCAACAAAGTTTGTACTTTGGCCATGATATTTCAAATTTTCTAGGCTTCCCATGCAGCGGTCGAGGCTCTGTACACCAACCAAACCCCCTTTAATCACCAGATTGCAAGGGGACTGAAGCTTTCTGCTTATGATACTGGGATCATCAAAGTAATAGAGGTGAGTGTTAAACATTAATTACTTATTATGCACATACTTCTTATTATGAGCTTAAACAAATTATGTTCCATTTCCTATATTTGTATCTGTTTTTTAAAAGACATGCTTATTTTGTGTGTTGAGTATAACTGATCCCACAATGTAATGTTACACTTGTTGATCAGGTTTTTCATACATTTTGCAAACACTGTTATAGTGAAGAACCACTGTAGTTGATGATTATTTGTATGGACTATAGCAATTACATTAATCATAATGATGATATTACTTACATTCTTAAGATTCCTACAGTTTTAGGCTTTTCAATCTTAGAAGTTAGACTTTAAATTTAGAGTGACACAAATGTCCTCTAATTTTAGGACTTTCTTCTGAATATATCTTCTACATTCAAGATACCCTACTTAAAATCAGGGATAGTCTGCAATTTACACTAAATATTAAAAAAAGATACTCAAAACTAGAAAATTTTATTTGCTGTGTGACTCGCAGATAGTATGGAGGACTTCCTACCATTTGGAATAGATGGAAACGTGGTTGAATTAAATGATGACAACAAAAAGTTCAGACAGAACTTTACAAAGACAAGGTACACCTTGTCTTAACACTGAAGCATTTGAATGGAGAAGATTTACTCCACTTAACAATGCACACATACCACTTACCTCTCCACCTGTGTGGAACACGAACTGTTGATGCTTTCAAAATCAAGATTATGCTCTAGAGTTGGCTGTTTTATTAGGGTATATCAGTCTTTCCTGACTGTTGTATTAGAGTAAGTGACTACTCTATTAAAGTTTCTTAATCTTTTTCCGTGAAGTGTAAATAATCAGCCAAGAAACAATAAAAGTAATAACATTGCACATTTTCTTGATATAAAATGCAGTATTAAGGCATAGTGTGTTTATGTTTTGCTGTATTTTTGGTGCTTGCATTGCGCATTTAATTAAAAATCTTGAAAATCGTCCTATTATGCTGGCATAATGCTTGATGCTTTTGCTAGCCTAATATGCTCAAAATTATGCTGGTATAATTGGCACAAGCCTAGAACTGTAGCACATTTACAAGATAGAGCAGATTGTCACCAGTATGAAAGTACTTCAGAAAAAAATTGTACTAATGACTATTTTGAATTTGATACCAAATTTGTGAGTTCTTGTACTGCATACATGGAAAACATGTAGTACTTAACAACCCAACTTCACCACAAAAGCTGAACTGTCATCAACACTGAACTGTATGTACATGTTTAGTCAGTGGCTTGTGGCTTTAGCCATGTCAACAGTTATTTCAAGTATCCTTTTGATGTGGTTAACACTCCAATCGATGAGGTATAAATTACCATGATTAAACCATACATTAGCAGTCGCACCCACGCATGCACTATTACTCACATATGTGATATTAAAAAGCTACTTGCACTCAGTACATATGGGTGTGCACACACACACACACACCTACAAAGCAAAAGCAAAGACTTCAGCAGCTACAGTACTACACGGTCACGCTACCCAGTGGCCAGTACTGGGGGGCACCAGTGTGCTACTCAGGTGTTATGAGTCAGTGCAGGCATGCCCTCCTGGGGCAGGACTAGTAACCCACAGGAGGCTGTACCATGTCTCACAGTTGAAGGTGTGGGTACCCAAAGTCCCACCTGGACCTTCAACTGCTATATGAGACATGGATAGTTGAGCATTTGCTTCCCCAGTTTACACTAGGTGCCCATTGATGTTACAGCTGGGTGGGCTGCTTCCCCAGCTGAAGATCTCTTCCACACACACCTACACATGTACACACACACACACACACACACACACACACACACACACACACACACACACACACACACACACAAACACACACACAACACACACAAAGCAAAAGCCTTCAGCTGCCGCTACGTGGTCACGCTTCCCAGTGGCCAGCACTGGGGCACCTGTGCGCTACTCAGGTACTATGAGTCAGCGCATGCATGCCCTTCTGGGGCAGGACTAGTAACCTGCAGGAGGCTGTACCAGGCCTCACAGTTGAAGGTTTGGGCACCCAAAGTCCCACCTGGACCTTCAACTGCTATATATATATGACAGTTGAGCATTTGCTTCCCGAGGTACCCATTGATGTTACAGTTGGGTGGGCTGCTTCCCCAGTTGGCACCAGGCCATCAGGTCCCCATTTTAACAGCTGGGTAGACTGGAGCAATGTGAGTAAAGTTTCTTGCTCAAGGAAACAACAGCAACACCAAAGTGGCCCAGCTGGGAATCAAACCTGGAACCTTTCAATTACCAGGCAGAGACACCCTAACCACTTGGCTGCACACACACACGCACACACACACACACACACACACACACACACACACACACACACACACACACACACACTCACTTTCAACTTACCATATGAGTGGTAATCAGATGTGGTCAAGCACACAGCAACATCGTGGTTTGAAGAGTAAAGGGTATCTGTGGTAAGGAATTTAATGGCAATACATAATTACTGAGTCCACAAGGTGAACAAAAGAACAGTTTATAAAACAACACAGAAAATAGAATTTTTAGGCCATGCATATGCACAGAGAACCATTCTTTGCAGAGGTGGATCCAGAGTTTGGAAAGGGGGGTGCACTTGGCTGAAAAAAAAGTTGAAGACCAAAAAAAAGGTCGCAGCAATAATGGCCATCCTATACTAAATGTATATCCTATAAAGTATATAAAGATCCTTATTCATAGCTTCATAGTTAAGCTACACTGCCTCATGAATACTGTGACTACTTTATTAGAGTGACTGCTCTATTAGAGTATCTCGATCTTGCATGCACTTATTTTCTTAAAGGTGGATCCGCCACTGCCTAGCCAGCCCTTACATTTCACACATACAACAGTAATTAAATTAAAGCTTTCCTCCAGCTACACACACACACACACACACGTTTAGCTACATGTCTGAAATATATATACACAATTGTTGCCTATGCATTGATGTATCAAAATTCAAGCACAACTATCCCCACCACACCCTTCCCTGCCACACTCTTCCCTTTCCCTACCGCTTCTGGTGGACTGTGTTAATGTACTGTACTATTGTTTGCATATTACGTATAACTTAATCAAGATGCTGTATTATGTATCAAGACACACGATAGTGTGTCGTGTGGCCCAAGAAGCCGGTGCGCCACACCGTGGGTATATTGACAGGAAGAAAGAAAACTTCATTTTCACACTTTTGTATCTCGGTGATCCATTATCCGATTGGAACCAAATTTGCAACAGAGTTGCCCGCCAGCCAGGGGAGTCTACATACCAAATGTGAAGGAAATCGCTCTAGGAATGTCCAAGATACGAGCTGCCAAAGTTTGGTTTTTTTTCTTCGTTTTTTTTCTTCTTCGTGTTTTACTTGCAAAAATTGCTATAAAACGCAAGCGCGTACTCCAATCGCCTTGAAATTTAGCACACAGAAAGGGAGTCCTAAGGCGAATCCTAGCATCAACTTTGGTGCAAATCCGATGAATGGTTCGAGAGTTATGTCCGATTATTCGCGTAAAACAAGATCGATTTGTTGTCACGCCTACAGGGTAAACCGCTCCATGGAATGAATTGAAAATTGCTATGTAGATGGAGTAACCATCGTAGGAGTGCCTTTTGGTGGTTTGTAGATGGTTTGAAAGGAATCGAGATAAAGACCATGGAGATATGACACAAAACCCAACCCTCTGATCCTTAATGCAGTCTTGCACTGCATTAAAAAGCATTCAAAATACAAATAAAATAATAAATGGCTAGCTGGATCAAGCTTATGTAAGCAGCTAGCTACCTTCAGTGCTGGTCAATATAGGCGGTCCTTTAGATACGCCCCTGCTATACTTGAAGGATGCAGGGATCTTTCCGCCATCCAAATACTATATCTATGCAAAGCATAAAACTTTAGCGCTTGGCGCGCGCAGCGCGCCAAGCGCTAAAGTTTTATGCTTTGCATAGATATAGTATTTGGAAGTTGGAATTAATGAATTCCAATTTGCAAAGTTTATATTTTTAAGTGCTTCCAGCTTTTAATGCGATGGTTACGGTGGTTGCTGTGGCTTATAGGCGATAATTGAAGCCATTGAATATAGACATTACTGTAAGATTTACTCTCTACGATATGGTTTCCTTGTGGCTATTGCTTTAAGGAAGCATGCTAAATGTATTATCTACATTATATATCTATATTATACAGGTAGCCCTTGCTAAAGATCGAACTACCCTAATAGAACAGTCGGTATATTCGTAAATGACCAATCACTGAGTTTAATGATTTAACTATAACTTGCATGATCTAATTGCAGAAGTGGTCACTAAATGAGGTCTCAGTGTACTGTATAGTAGTGACTCCCTAAAGTAACACCCCACCACCCCCCTTCCAAATGGACATCCCCTTAAAACTACACCATAGAAGCATCTTACAAAATTTTTATCTACAAGCCTCTATATGATCACAACAAGGCTAGAATTTAAGCAACACAGTATATGGTCACCGTATTCTGCCTGTGGGATATACCTTCCAGCCCTGCATATATATATTTATAATGCTGAATATTTAGCTTCGGTAACAAAGCCTTACTGTGTTCAATATTAAGATTGCCACTACATTATTTATGCACACGCAGTATGCCTCAGAACTTGTGAATCTTGTATCAACCAGCTAGGAGCAAGATGACCACGTCTTTTGATAATCAATTAATGCTTACGCAGCACAATCACAAGTTGACCTCATCTCCTTGGCATTGGTGACTGGTAAGAATAAAGAGACACAGAGAAACCCCACTGCGTGTAATGACGTACAGATCAGTTGTGTAAGGTCCGCTTGAAATACACTGACAATCAGTCACCCTAATTACCCAATTGCAACAGTCAAGCATGCATAGTATCCTAATAGAACACTCACCATATAGCTATATAAAGAAAGTAAAGAAATTGAAGTAGTATTTTGGTAGTATGTAGGATACAAGTGATAAAAGTTTCTAGTAAAAGCAAGTGATATTCTTGGGACATTCCTTGGACCAAGACAAGTCCGTCACCTCATTTGAACACAGTAACTTATTCATTCCGAATTCTGGGATGAAGACCAGCTTGACTTCCATATCGTACAATGGAGACCAAGAACAATCCAACAGGTCATTCATTTTTTAACATATATTATTATATTAAAGTAGCTACATGTATAAGTTAGGGACTATGACTTTTTATAAACTATTCACGGATGTAATTATCACATTGTATGACCAACTGTTGGTATAATCCATGGACCATACGAACATCCTGAACATCCTTAAATCACTATAGAAGGCAAAATTGTATCTACGAATGTGGCAATGATAAGAGGACTTGAAGAGATAGCTGAATGGACAGTACAGAACCCCTGCCGAAGTGCTGATGATGACAAATACTTGCTAATCCAACTCTCTCTATTCTATTATTTTGTCTACAATAATTGAACTAGGCTCTGTATAAGTATGGGTCACGGCTACTTTTGAGATGATGAGATATGGATTCGAAGCCTGTTAGGCCTACTAAATTCTAATAAAGATGCAAAGATTAAATGCATTTCTATAATTATTCTTTTTTTATAACCTAATCCCCTGAGTAGTGGGCCCCTAGTGCACAGTGTTCTATTGTTATTTTTATAATACCAATCGTCCATTGTTTTCCCAGTTATTTTCGGTCTAAAAGTAGTTCAGTGTCCCAAGTACAGTTTAGGTTACGTTATGTAGCTAAGGATGTAGAATATTTTGCAGTCAGACCTTCAGTGCTGGCCAATGTAAAGTATACTAACAAACAAATTTTGTTTTCTGGAGGGAGTACACAGAAGGTAGAGCCTGTAAGAAGTATTTACCCATAGCCCAGGCGCCTAAGTGAAAATCTTAGAGCTAAATCACTTTAAGTGAAAAGGGACAAATATCTCAGAAGGGGTGCATGTAAAAAAACCAACCAAATCTCCACACCATGCACCCAGAGAATTAATTTGTCTGAAGTATTCTGTATCTTCTGCAATTAGATGCAATTGTAAGGTAATGACAGATGGTAAATCATTACCGTCCATTATATGCTTCCATATATATAGTACACCAGAATTAAAGGCAGACGCATATAGTCCATAGAAACACACTGGGGTGTGTTGTTTAAGTATGAATGGAACCATGCATGCAGTTTGATAAGAAGCATTGATTCTTAAATAGTTCTAACAACAGGTGATAATTTAGAATGCCATTTAATGTTTACAAGAATGTAGATATCAGCACTTTTATGTAATTTTTTTTCCGGCCCACCATGTATATACAAACCGTGTTAAACTTTACAAGCTCCATGTAATAGTATGCACAATGTAACCAAACTACACTCAACATTTGCAATACTAGTTGTAGGAACTCTGTAATTAGAACATGAACAATGAAAATCATAGATGCACACACATTTGTAAACGTATTCATATTGTATGTACTTTCACATGATTCAATGATATGCTCTGTGTCGTTCTTACATGATGCTACAAGCAGGGTAATGTCGTTCATACACTTGTAATCACAGAACTTAATAAAATGACATTGTTGTGATATTGGACCAGCAATCGTCTTTGAATTATGCATGTACACCTTGCAGTTGGATGTTGGCGGTTCATGATTCCCTCCTTAAAACCCCATATATGGCGGACGTCAAATTTATTAAATCACATGTACAGGGGGTCAATATTTATCTAAAGTTTTTAAAGGTGTGAATAACGTCAATATCACTATTGTATTGTACATATGTATGTATTAATCACACAGCCCTGCATAACCATATTCATGTCATTATAAAGCACATGTACAGTTTCAATTAAGATCACTCCTGCAGGCATTACTATTAAGGCTGTGGGTTGTCACCATCACAATTATAGTATGTTCACTATACGTTATGTTCACTATACGTTATGTTCACTATACGTTATATACATACGTTAGGTTGGTACTCCACATATACGTATACTCCATTAAGGTAAATACAGGTATATACTCTCTAATACAACATTCTTACAGATGATGCCACTTTTAATACAATTATCACTAGATGTTAATTTCTGTGACATTCGTTCAGTAACAATCAGTATGTGCATGTGTGTGTGTGTGTGAGTGTGTCTTAATACGTCCTTGTGGTCGCAGTTTGTGGAGGAAGAGTAGACATCGCAACTTTTGTGGAGCTACCAATTTGTCACTGGTTCAGGAGGAATCATAGAACTCTGCTATAGCAGTGCACTGTACAGCGGGAAGCTACCAAGTACCAAGTGTCTTAATACGTCCTTGTAACTGCAGACTGCATGCAGTGAGGAATTGCATGGAGGCTTGTTGATCAGATTATGAATCACATCACTCGTGTCACCCTAGCTGAATTAATTCCCACACTTTACTGGCAAATCCATTAGCTGCATGTGTTATTGAGTGTATCATCATTACCCTCTGCATTCCACTTTATGTATGTTATGTTGGTGTGGTTTGTGGTCAAGCTGTTAAAACCCCAAACTTTCCAAAAAAAATTAATTATATGCCTGTGTATACTGTTCTTTAAAATCCATGTATAGTCATGGCATGCTGCTTTAACATACTACTGTACGTTAATGTTGGACAAGTTTTGCATACCCCATTAGCAACAATATACCCTATAGTGTATAGGCAATATTATGCGTAAATACATATTCTCACATTCACGAAGGTAGTTTTCACTTTAGCTCTTCTAGATCTAAACTAGAGTTTGATATCCAAGGATTTGTCATTTCAAAACACTAGCTATAGCCTCCCCCTTAATAGTGAAGATAAACACGTTACATAACAGAGTGACAGACATGCACAGATGGATGGTCTGATGTTCATGTAATAAAAAAGAGGGGGCATACACTATAACAAAATATCCCATATATATGTGCCTATACCTTTATTTAATATGCCCCCAACCACTCCAATAAAATCATTCCAATACAATATTTATTTTGTCGCGTTCTACACTGTATATACAATTTGTTATTTTGTCAATGTTGGTGAGTTCACAGCAGGGGTTATGCTTTAGCAGTTAGCTATCAACCGTCAATCAATTCACAACACATTTAAATGTAACTGTGACAATAGCTCATCTCACATTGCTTAAAATCAGTACACACCCTCCACCCACTCCCACAACAGACTTTAGAGTACACCAGCACTGTCTGGTCACCAAACTATCTAAATAATATCCAGAGAAGATCAGCTAGGTTTACTGTTAACTGCTACTAGATATACGAGTGTGTTACAAGCATCTTACAACAGCTAGATTGCATTTGGCCCATTTTATATTGAAGAAGAGATAAGATGAAACTGATAATGTTGTACAGAATCATCCATATACTTGCATATAGTCAGCACAATTTACCATTAAACCATAATAACATCTCTCGGCACCATTCATGCAGATTCATTTAGCCAGCTACCAGGCTATAGACTGATACAAATATTAATATTGATTCTCTCTTTCAACCATTCTTACGTGGAATAGCCAGTTACCAAATCAAGCAGCAATACTGTATCATAAACATCCCTCACATTTATAAGAACAGTTTAAGCGATAATTAAATTAAATTTGTACTTTTATGCTCAATTCTAAGTCTTGTACAGTAACTTCTCATTATATAAATGAAATTATACACCATAATGTTGTATAGTTGGGAACCCAGAAGTAATAGGATTTATTGTGGAAACTTTGTTATGCTCTTCACCAACATTATTTTGAGGTTTAATCCCTACAACAGAATATTGGTATATCACTTCAAGTGTTTTTTTATGCAAAAAAAACTGATAACTAGCCTACTATACAGAGATGGAACCATTTATGCAAGCATCAAACATGCAAAATACAAGTGTCAATAACCATAACATGATATATCTTAGCAACAGATAAATAGAAATGAAGTAAATAAAGTTAACAATAAAATACAATTGCATGTAAAACTCTCTCACAGCTGTGCTGTTAGTTGCATGCTTATATTAATAAAACATAGCAGTCCATCATGGAACATTGTATTGTCACCATTTACAAGTGAATGAAAAATATTGCCAAAGCTTGGCCATTGCTCAGCAAATCGTTCCTTTCTAATGGTTATTAACTCTTGTCTTCCTCTTAAAGGGTCTTGTCCAAACTCATTGAATATAGTTATATGTCCTCATACATTCTAACAGCTTCATCTGCTGCTGGAACCAGAGTGTTATCAATTTGCTTGGTCTGATTATTTCGTGCCATCATCACATTCGGGATGCCTTTGTTTGTACCTAAAGTAACGGTGATAAAAATTTCATAAAGTAGCTAGCTATCTATAGTGAAATATACTTGATATGCGATGCTCGTTCCAGGCTGTCACAAACATTGTAGTCCCAACTTGGCTGACGTGTAAAGTGTACCAGGAGACGCAATGTTTAATGTGATCGTCTTCCAGGTTGAAATCGCCATTTTCTTGCATTTCTATTAGAGCGGCCTTTATGGGGTAGTTGACCCTTCCGTTGACCTCTACCCATATCCTTTCGATCACATGATTCTATTACAAGACACCAAAGCAAATCAGTATGAACATCACATGAAATGAAACAACAGTTATTGTATGTGTGTCCCACTCTTATATCATTGTTTTAGAATGTCATCTAGTCAGCATTAATATATTGTTTTTTTTTTAATTTGGGGGTTTACCCTGCTTATCCAACTACAATAGCTGCTGCTAAACATCAGTAGTCCACTATAGGTTATTCTTGTTACATCATGATAATGTGACAAATACAATCTCACTTGAGTAGAGGATGTCTGCAGGTGAGGTGGTCCAGAAGGGTTTCGTCTATATCCTGCCAGGTGTTCTTGGATGTACAACATAAGATACCACTCCCTTCCATGGTCAACCCTGATCTGATCCCACATACCATACTGGCATATGGTTTGCCTAAACAATTCAAATGCTAATAATTAAAAGAAATGTGATTCTAACAATACTTCATAGAATTTTAATAATCACTGTTAACGTTATGGATGAATGTGTGGGTAGTAATGCAGTGCTAGTGTAGTTGCTACAAGTAATGAAGTACCTGTACACTGTATCATAAATCACACTGTTGTTTTTAATAGGCATAGTGCTAAATGCCACAATTTTCCAGCTAAAGCCATCCACTGCACATATGTGGGTCACACCAAACATAACATTTTTTTCATTTTGGTCGATGTGTAGTTTGTGACCAAAATAATCTGCCCTGTATGTTGTAGGATTTGTCATCCTGGCAGTGGAGTTTGTACGGGCACGGCAGTACACAGGTGAGACATATCTCAATGATTCGCCAATTCTCTTTTCTCCTGTTCTGATTCCCCTTGATGCCAATACCCCTGTAAATGTTCTGCGTCCATACACAGGACCCACCTATATGTATATAACACATAGTATGGTTTTAAATAAATGGTTATATCATGTTGTACCTCACTGACAGCAGCGGCTACGACCTCATCTAACTCAGGTTTTGTCAGCCGGCTTGTTTTGTGAATGTTCCTTTCACGGCAGAACCTATATATAGGATGAACCAATCTAAGGACTATATTACTTTTGTATGCTGATTATTCATAAACATATATGCAAACCCTATATATAGCTACAGTGTACATTGAATGAAGCCTACATTTGGGTCTCTAAAATTTTGCCATGCATTATATAGCAATGTAGCTATACTATTAAATAAACTGGTAGTGAATTACTACACATATATGATTCTCAGTCTTAAATTACTTAGCCAGTAATAATTGGAATCAGTGTATTAGTTAGACTATTCATGATCATAATAATGGTGATCGTCTGGTCTGGTATACAATATAGTACCTAATGTTTGCGCTTCAATGTGGGGCTAGACTGGTGATATTCACTGTAGAGCATGCATGCATGTATACATACAAGCTACACAAACACATGTGGACAAGTAGGTAAAAAAAAATTACTAGCTACTTACGCGGTAATCTAGCTTGTTAGCCCGTCTCAATCAAACATGATGCAATTAATTATTGTTGAAAACTGAATGCACGGACCCTTTATATAGCTAGTTATATTATCTATAGTTATATACCCATAGCTATTACTTACGTATGCAGCACTAGTGAGCTCTTTTTACAACTGTAAGTAACTATATCAAGACACACGGTAGTGTGTCGTGCGGCCCAAGAAGCCGGCGCGCCACACCGTGAGTATATTGACAGGAAGAACGAAAACGTCATTTTCACACCTTTGTATCTCGGTGATCACTTATCTGATTGGAACCAAATTTGCTACACAGTTGCCCGCCAGCCAAGGGAGTCTACATTCCAAATTTGAAGGAAATCGCTCCAGCCATTTCCGAGATACGAGCTGCCAAAGTTTCGTTTTTTTTTTCTTCGTTTTTTTTTCTTCTTCTTCTTCGTCTTTTCGCACACTTGCAAAAATTGCTATAACAAGCAAACGCGTACTCCGATCGCCTTGAAATTTGGCACACAGAAAGGGAGTCCAAAGGCAAATCCTAGCATCAAATTTGGTACAAATCCGATGAATGGTTCAGGAGTTATGACCGATTATTCGCGTAAAACAAGATCGATTTGTTGTCACGCCTACAGGGTAAACCGCTTCATGGAATCAGTTGAAAATTGCTATGTAGATGGAGTAACCATCGTAGGAGTGCCTTTTGGTTGTTTGAAAGGAATCGAGATAAAGACCACGGAGATATGACACAAAACCCAACCTGTGTCACAATTACGCGATCGATTTTTATGAATAAAAAAGTATTAGTTTTCACGCCTACTAGGCAAACCGCTTAGAGCAATGAGCTGAAAATCGGTGTATAGCTGGAATCATCTTCATAGAAAGTCCTTGCAGTAGTACAGAAGAATCGGATTACAAACCACTGAGTTATGATTCGAAAGCCAACTCCGTGTAGCAAATGCGAGATCGAGATACTCTAATAGAACAGTCACCCTAATAGAGCATTCGGCTAATTTATTTACTCCATTATAGAATTTTATTGCATCACAAGTTATTCTGTAGGGAGTTCAGCTGCAAACAGTTAATCTTATAGACAGTTCAGCAAGAAGACAGTCACCATGAGGAGAGCTAAGCAAATATATCACTATAGAGATTCAGACCATTACAAGTCACACTGAAGAAAGTTCAGCTATAAACAAGTCATGCACTGTGTAGAGAATTCAGCTACAATTAAGTCACTCTCTAGAGAATTCAGTTACACAGAATTCAGCTACACACAAGTCACTGTGGAGAGAGTTCAGCTACAAACAAATTACCCTTTAGAGTGATCAGCTACAAACAAAACACTTTGCAGGGTGTTCAGCTGCAACAAATCAACCTTTAGAGCGATCAGCAATGAACAAATCAACACAAATCTACCTGTAGAGAGATCAGCTAGAAACAAATCACCCTGAAGAGAGTTCAGCTACAAAATATCACCCTGTAGAGACATCAGCTAGAAACTAGACACAATGTAAGGAGTTCAGCTACAAGCAATCACCCTGTAGAGAGTTCAGCTAAAACAAATCAACCTGCAGAGAGATCAGCTACAAACAAATCACCTTATAGAGAGTTCAGCTACAAACAGATTACCTGTAGAGAGATCGGCTACAAACAAATCAACCTGCAGAGAGATCAGCTACACACAAATCAACTTGTAGAGAGATCAGCTACAAACAAATCACCCTGTAGAGAGATCAGCTAGAAACTACACACAATGTAAGGAGTTCAGTACAAATAAATCACCCTGTAGAGAGTTCAGCTAAAACAAATCAACCTGCAGCGAGATCAGCTACAAATAAATCACCTTTTAAACAGTTCAGCTACAAACAAATTACCTTGTAGAGAGATCGGCTACAAACAAATCAACCTGCAGAGAGATCAGCTACACACAATTCAACTTGTAGAGAGATCAGCTACAAACAAATCACCCTGTAGAGAGATCAGCTAGAAACTAGACACAATGTAAGGAGTTCAGCTACAAGCAAATCACCGTGTTGAGAGTTCAGCTACAAACAAACCAACCTGTAGAGCGATCAGCTAGAAACAAATCACCCTGAAGAGAAGTCAGCTACAAAAATCACCCTGTAGAGATATCAGCTAGAAACAAATCACCCTGAAGAGAGGTCAGCTACAAAAAAATCACCTTGTAGAGAGATCAACTACAAACAAAACATTTTGCAGAGAGTTCAGCTACAAACAAATCAACCTTTAGAGCGATCAGCAACAAACAAATCAATCTGCAGAGAGATCATCTAGAAACAAATCAACCTGCAGAGTGATCAGCTACAAACAAATCAGCTTGTAGAGAGATCAGTTACACACAAATCAACCTGTACAGAGATAAGCTAAAAACAAATCAGAGTTCAGCTAAAACAAATCAATCTGCAGAGAGATTAGCTACATACAAATCACCTTATAGATAGTTCAGCTACAAACAAATTACCTTGTACAGAGATCGGCTACAAACAAATCACCCTGCAGAGAGATCAGCTACACACAATCAACTTGTATAGAGATCAGCTACAAACAAATCACCCTGTAGAGAGATCAGCTAGAAACTACACACAATGTAAGGAGTTCAGCTACAAACAAATCACCCTGTAGTAAGAGAGATCAGCTACAAACTAGACACAAAGTAAGGAGTTCAGCTACAAGTAAGTTACCCTGTAGAGAGTTCATCTACAAGCAAATCAACCTGCAGAGCAATCAGCTAGAAACAAATCACCCTGAAGAGAGGTCAGCTACAAAAATCACCCTGTAGAGAGATCAGCTAGAAACAAATCACCCTGAAGAGAGGTCAGCTACAAAAAAATCACCCTGTAGAGAGATCAACTATAAACAATCACCCTGAAGAGAGGTCAGCTACAAACAAAACACTTTGCAGAGAATTCAGCTACAAACAAATCAGCTTGTAGAGAGATCAGTTACACACAAATCAACCTGTAGAGAGATAAGCTAGAAACAAATCACCCTGCAGAGAGTTCAGCTACAAGCAAAACACCCTGTAGAGAGTTCAGCAACAAAGAAACCACCATGTAGAGAGTTCAGCTGCAAACAAATCACCTTATAGAGAGTTCAGCTACAAACAAATCACTCTGTAGAGAGATCAGCTAGAAACTGGACACAATGTAAGGAGTTCAGCTACAAGCAAATCACCCTTTAGTAAGTTCAGCTACAAACAAATCAACCTGCAGTGAGATCACCTACAAAAAAGCACCTTGTACAGAGTTCAGCTACAAACAAATTACCCTGTAGAGAGATCAGCTACAAACAAATCAACCAGTTGAAAGATCAGCTACACACAAATCAACTTGTAGAGAGATCAGCTACAAACAAATCACCCTGTAGAGAGATCAGCTACAAACTACACACAATGTAAGGAGTTCAGCTACAAGTATATCACCCTGTAGAGAGTTCAGCTAAAACAAATCAACCTGCAGAGAGATCAGCTACAAATAAATCACTTTATAGACAGTTCAGCTACAAACAAATTACCTTGTAGAGAGATCGGCTGCAAATTAATCAACCTGCAGAGAGATCAGCTACACACAAATCAACTTGTAGAGAGATCAGCTACAAACAAATCACCCTGTAGAGAGATCAGCTAGAAACTAGATACAATGCAAGGAGTTCAGCTACAAGCAAAATCACCCTTTAGTGAGTTCAGCTACAAACAAATCAACCTGCAGTGAGATCACCCACAAAAATGCACTTGTACAGAGTTCAGTTACAAACAAATTACCCTGTAGAGAGATCAGGTAGAAGAATTCACCTTGTAGAGAGTTCAGCAACAAAGAAACCACCATGTAGAGAGTTCAGCTGCAAACAAATCACCCAGTAGAAAGATCAGCTAGAAGAAGTTACCTTGTAGAGAGTTCAGTTACAAAGAAACCATCATATAGAGAGTTCAGCTACAAAGAAATTACCCCATAGAGAGTTCAGCTAGAAGAAGTCACCTTGTAAAGAGTTTAGCTACAAAGAAACCATCATGTACAGAGTTCAGCTACAAAGAAACCACCTGTAGAGAATTCAACTACAAACAAATCACCCTGTATAGAGATCAGCTAGAAGAAGTTACCTTGTAGATAGTTCAGCTACAACAATTCACCCTGTAGAAAGATCAGCTAGAAGAAGTCACCTCGTAGAGTGTTCAGTTACAAAGAAACCATCATGTAGAGAGTTCAGCTGCAAACAAATCACCCTGCAGAGAGTTCAGCTACAAAAAAATCACCCTGTAGAGAGTTCAGCTAGACGAAGTCACCTTATAGAGAGTTCAGCTACAAAGAAACCATCATGTAGAGAGTTCGGCTACAAAGACACCACCATGTAGAGAGTTTAGCTGCAAACAAATCACCTGTAGAGAGTTCAGCTAGAAACAAAATACCCTCGGTGTAGAGAGATCAGCTAGAAGAGGTTACCTTGTAGAGAGTTCAGCTACAAAGCAACCATCCTGTATATAGTTCAGCTACATTTCAAGTCACCCAGTAGAGAGATCAGCTGCAAAAAAAATCCTGTGGGGAATAATGGGCATGTAATAAATATATGTATATAATTTGTATAATTACTAATAAAATCAAAAATAATTGAAGTACTAAAATTCTTCTTTAAGTTCTTTTCTTCTTCCTGTGTTAAAGAAAAAAGCACATGGGTTAAAAAAGCCCCAAAGCCAGCCATAGGCCGGCTTTGCAGTATACAAATACAAAAAGAAGTGATATCTAATCAAAAACAGCCAAGCTGTAAAAAAAGGTGCGGCCCCCAAAAAGGCCATGGTGAAAAAAGATGTGAAATCCAAGGTGGCAGCCAAGAAATGGCTGTGATGGTAGGTTAATGGTTACATTTTAATAACGACAATTCAGGAGAATTTTGTGCCGCTTAGTCTTGGCACCAAATTCACCTGAATTGTTGTTATTAAAATGTAACCATTAACCTACCATCACAGCCATTTCTTGGCCGCCACCTTGGATTTCACATCTTTTTTCACCATGGCCTTTTTGGGGGCCGCACCTTTTTTTACAGCTTGGCTGTTTTTGATTAGATATATAATACAGTTCTGACTCTGCAACGGCCTTGCAGCTGTTTGTAGCTATATACAGTAGGTTCATGTACCAAGCTACTTAGCTAGCTATATGTATACAAACCTCTCCAATGAGCGAACACTCAGTCCTTTCCTGCTAGGATATTTGTATTTATTTATTTATTTATTATTATTGATTAGCAAAACCCATTGGGTAAATCGCTAATGTACAAAAACAAAATTTTAGTGTCTATGCATTTTGCAAATGGTTTTTGAAAGTAAGTAAGTCTATATTGTCAAGATCTTCCATATCTAAATTGTTCCAGTCTGGTATTGATCTTGGTAAGAAAGAGTTACTATATCGATTTGTTCTGGCATACAACTGTAATAGCTTCAAGGGATGGTTTGCCCTGGTACTTGTTGCAGGAGATAACACTGGCAGATACTGATTTGGAACATAAATTAATTTGTTTACAAACTTAAACAACAGCATCAGACGTGCCTGTTTCCTACGATCTTCCAGTGTTGGCCATTTTAATTCCACTAACATTTCAGTTATACTGTCCCTATGATTCCTTCTCCAAGGTCTATTTAACACGAAACGTGCAGCACGATGTTGTATCATCTCTAACTTGTGAATGAGTGATTGTTGATGTGGATCCCAGATAGAAGAGCAGTATTCAATAGATGGCAAGACAATCTGTTTATATGCATGTTCTTTTAAGTGAGGTGGACAATGGTGGAGAGTTCTTCGCAAAAATCCCAGTAGACGATTAGCTTTATTGCACACTGAATTTATGTGAGGGGTCCATGACAACTTGTTATCTAAAAGTACTCCCAAATAGTGATGTCTCTCAACAACTTCTAAGGGGATTTTGTACATTGTATAGGAGAACTCACTAGCAGAATGTAGTGTAGATATCTGCATGATGCAACATTTTGAAACATTAAATTCCATTTGCCAAATATCAGCCCATGATGATAATGTGTCAAGATCACTTTGGAGTATCTTATGATCTTCGGGTGAGTAGATAGAACGATAAACTAAACAATCATCTGCAAAAAGTCTCAACTGACTGTGGATGTTAGTTACAATATCATTTATATATATCAGAAACAACACTGGACCGAGCACTGATCCTTGTGGTACACCTGATGTTACACTGCAAGGTGAAGACTGCCTACCATCAATGATTACTTTTTGTGTACGATTTGTAAGAAACGATTGTAGCCACTGTAACAATTCACCTCTTATACCATAGAAATTCAGTTTGTGAGCTGTATTGCAGGTGAAGACTCATACGTTTGTGGGTCCATCGCTCCTTCTCTATTTTCTCCCTTATGAACTCTTCCAACTCATCCAGCAAGCGTATCCCAGCCATGGCTATATATTCGAGGCTATATACCTGTAGCTACTTATTTGCATGGTGCCAACCAATTAGCTATTGTTGAACTGCGCCTCTCGCGTCTATACAATGAGTGTAAGCGGCTGGCCCTGAGGCTAACTATTAAACTATCTGTACATTATAATTAGCGCATCCCCTCTAGTTGAGATTAATTAACAAGCAATGATAGCTAGCTAGATAAGATCTAATCTTCACATAACAATAGAGCTAAGTAGCTAATTGCAGTTAGTATAATTATATTGCTAGTGGAGGCCTGCACTGAGCATTTCAATACTTGCTACACAGTACTGAATCACGTAATCATGCACTGACCTATCAATGTCAACCCCACTCCCACCAAGCCAGTACGGGATATGTGGGGGTTGGGCAGCACAAGTACTTTTTTGTGTCAAATCCCCTTCGTCACATGGTGCATGGGACTATATGTGGGATTTGACCTAATAATTATATAATTCGTCCCAGCTAGGTAGGGGAATTTGACTTTCCACTTCATCAAATCCCCACTATATCCACCCTACTGGGGGTGGGGCTTGACATTTATAGGTGCAACAAAAAATACACTTCAATTAGCTTCTTATGTAGCTACAGTGAAACTGTATACATCTGTACACACACATATGTACACATACACAAACATACACACACAACAAAAAAATGGTATTATTTTTAACATCATTAGCTATATATAATTATAACTACAGTTAATTGCATCCATGTGAGTTAATTGTATCCATGTGTTTTAGGCCAGTAGCCTGTAACAACAGCAAGCATAAGCAAATAAAACACAGCCCGTATGCTAATCACTACTACTCACTTTGGTCTCCTTCTGTACAGCTACACTTTAATTTTCTCTTGATACAATGTAAAGCAATCCATGAGCAGGTTGTAATCTTATGGTAAATTAGCTATCTATAAAAAAAAAAGTAATATTGTTAATTCATCTAGAAGAATGAAACAAATATAATGTAATGTTTAATTATGTCTACAGGGAATCTATAGTTACATGGTGCTATAGAGTATCAGTGCAAAGGCACTCTGGGAATACTGAGTGCCTGGGTCATATTACATAAACTACCAATGCCTCCTCCCCACTGCCCAGGGTTATAGTCATATTGGCTAGTGAGGTGTCATGTGCCCCTATTATTTGTCTAGCAGCTACATGATCATGATACACACACACACACACACACACACACATGCACACACACACACACACACACACACACACACACACACACACACACACACACACACACACACACACACATACATACACACACGAACACGCACACACGCATGCACACGCACACACGCACGCACACGCACGCACACACACACACACACACACACATGATACATGGCACAATCACACTGCAATTGTTAAACAATCGAAATAAAATAAAATATATATGTACCACATGGATTGCAGAATGGAAATAGAAGGGTGGTCATAGTATAGTTCAGTCCAGTGGTTCGATGCACACATATGGTAATCCCAAATGAAACAAAACCACACTGGTTAAATGGTACAATGGTTGGTTGAACAATAGAAGTTATATTTATGTACCACATGGATTGCATAATAGAAAAAGGAGTGGTATTTTTTGTGTGTGTGTCTGGCTGTTTAATTTAGAAATCAATGAAGTAGCAATGGTTATAATTAGCACTGGTCACTTCCATTGTTTGAGGCTTGGTCTAATTGTTTTGCATGTCTTCCATCTAAAAAAAAAAGTATCCTGCCTGCTTTAATTTTGACTGAGACAACATGCACGACTTGTACATTTCATCTACACCACAATCTAGCCATCTATATATCAACTGCATGTATTGTTAGCTTGTAGCTGTACCATGACTGTCAAATCGATAATTTTTTTTTAAAACAAAAAAATGAATAAACAAAAATAAATCAACTGGCTAATAACTATATAGCAGACGATATGCTGGGGAAGACAAAGGAAAATTATTTTTAAATTAATTAATAAAAATATCATATAATTGTCATATGGTCTGGCTGTATAGCTACACTGACTACAAGCCTGGCTAGATTTGAAATTGTTTGGACGTATGAAGCGATATGATTGTAAAACGATCATATAATTATAGCCATAAAGTGGTTGTATGCACCTTTTGATGTACTGCACAAACTATATATCCTCTCCTCCACCGGTACTTTACTTGTGCTAGTCATGATTCCCCCCCCCCCCCTTTTTCACACACTCTCCACATGTTTGCCGTACTTGCACGCACACACACACACACACACACACACATGATACATGGCACAATCACACTGCAATTGTTAAACAATCGAAATTAAATAAAATATATATGTACCACACGGATTATTGCAGAATGGAAATAGAAGGGTGGTCATAGTATAATTCAGTCCAGTGGTTCGATGCACACATATGGTAATCCCAAATGAAACAAAACCACACTGGTTAAATGGTACAATGGTTGGTTGAACAATAGAAGTTATATTTATGTACCACATGGATTGCATAATAGAAAAAGGAGTGGTTTTTTGTTGCTGTTGTTGTTGTTCTAGCAATTTATTTTAGAAGCCAATGTGGTAGCACTGGTTATAATTAGCACTGGTCACTTCCATTGTTTGAGGTCTGGTCTAATTGTTTTGAATGTCTTCCATCTAAAATTTTTTTTTCCACTTGTTTTTTACTTTAAGTAGCCTTTCTCCTTTGACACTAGGGGATTTGACAAATAAATTCACATTTGTACTTAGCTAGCTAGCTATAGATACACATGACACGGCAACTGAGCTCTGCAGCCTTCAGTCCTGGTTGGTTAGCTAGCTACGTAGCTTGGGAACATGCGTGCATGTATATGCATATACTGTAGAATACGGAACACTTACTAGTGTATTTCATAGTCCATGGTCCATGTCTGTTGCAAATCTTCACTGCTTCTTCTCCAGTCATGCCGGATCACTCGTGAAAACCGCTATAATTTTGAATTTGTCACGTGATCGTGAGACTTGGTTGATCATGCGCGTTGCTACGTAACCTGTATTATACATGTAAGCACTTTCATGTCAACAGTCATATACGGCCAGATATCATCTAGTTTTATTTTAGTTTTTCTAAACCCCATCCCCATCCTCTCCTTGACTTTCAACTTGTTTGTTTTAAATTTAATGTCAATTTAAAGATTGCATGTGACCACTTACAATACAAATAATAAATATTATGAGCAATGTAGCTAGATAGCTACAATGACTACAATAACAAATATTAATTCAAGTGAAATATACCTGTAATTATAATAATGAAGAAGGTTACAACAAACTACTAGCTAGCTATACAGTTTAACTTTGGTCAACTCTCATCTCCAGCAGTGTCAGTCTCATCTTCTAAGTAACTGCTTACAGCAGTAATCAAGCCATCAAGACCGAGAACTTTGACAGTCTCAAAGTCCGTGTCCCTGCACAGCGGGCAATTTGCTGAATGACTGGTTTCACTCTAGGGATGAGTCTATTTTGCTTTTTTTCTCACCTATTTTTCTTTCCAGCAATTCTTTTTTACCTACCTATTTTGCTCAATATTTTGCTTGTCAACAATCTATTTTGCTCCATAGTTGGTGTACAATGTAATAATAATAATTACATGTAATAATCAATAAGCACTGTTTACATACACTATGGTGTTTAGATATTAGTGATTGTATCTTAGCATGATTGATGCCTCCATATAATCCTTTAGTGAATTTCCTTGTAGGTCACCAAATCCTGAATTCAATAGTGAGAACACCCTTTCTGCAGCAGCCGAGGAGGGCTGTATGGTCAAGACCTTCTTTACAGCATTTGACCATAAAGGCAAATCAGTTGCATTGAGCTTCCACCATTCCAGAGCAGCAAGTTCATCACTAATACCATCCGCCTTAGCTACATAAGAAGGAAGTTCAGCCTTCAAATTTTCAAGCTCGTCATCCTTAAAGAAGGGAACAACCTGCAATGCATTTACATGAGAAACATCTGGCTTAAGCATTACTATCTTGTGCGGATTGAAAACTCTCACAGCCTTAAAAACTAAAATTTGCTCCTTTAAGGAAGAATCTAGCAGTTCTTGAAAGTAATCTAGAGCTGGTTGCATACAGCTTCGAGCATAGCTGCGATGCCTCTGCTGTGCAGTTGATTGAGCAGTGATACTGCGAATAACAGCTTCAGTGTTTGGAGTATGAGCTGCCCTGACTGCTGCAACAACAGTCTGTACTATTTCATAAGCTGTGAAACTCAGTGGCCCATCTCCTTCAAGGTTATATGTAGCCTTAACAAACACCTCCCCCCAATCAATAACAGCAGCAAGCTCAAGCTTTAAGTGTTCAAGCTTTTCACGGTCAGTTAAAATAGCTAGTAACTTTGGACGAGATGCAGGGCCTAAGTCTGTATTTTCACTTAGGAATGGTTCGATATCACCAAACTGGAGCATTATTTGCTTAAAAATTTCCCATTTGCTCCACCACCTGGTAGCACTATACGATGCCATTGCCTTTCCTGTTTGTTGTTTCCATAGAAATTTGGCTTTAATGCTATGTGAAAAAAGTGCTAGCCAATTACCAATAAACTCAGTCAGGGTTGGTACTTTGAAGTGCTCTCCAACACGATCAAAAGCATGGCTGAAGCATCCAATATCTATTACATTAGGGTAAACAATCTTCAATGTCCTCATTGCTACACTGTTAACAGATGCTCTATCTCGCATAGCAGCAATAAGATGGCTGGAAGAAATGCTGTAGAACACTGAAAGCACTTGTACCAATTCGTGTGCAATTTCTTCCCCAGTGAGAGATTTTGAAAGCAGTTGGATGGCTAGAAGCTGCTGTTGAATTTCAAAAGAATCATTTACAAAGCGCACTAAGACTGCTAATGCCTCTCCACTATGAGAGGTACCATCAAAAATGACACTCAAGAACTGACCCTGGAGTGATTGCTTAATACGTGCCTTTTCTTCTTCTAAAATAAAAGGAATAAGGTCAAACATAAATCTGCGATCTGTAAGGCGATAGCCTGTCTCCTCAAAAAGACTACGAAACTGGTCAACCTTACTTAGTGGTACACCCGCTTGAAGAAATGTTTTGACCACTTTGACTCGGAAAACCTGCTGTTGTTCCGGAAGAGTCTCACCTCGCCCATGAGCTTCTGCATTATACCTTTGCAGAGATTGTGCAATGTCTGAGTCTTTAACATTCCTTTGTTGCAGCTTTTTCTTTCCATTAGCATGTTTAGTAGACTTTAAGTGATACTCAATACTGCTCTTTTTGAGGGGTAACTCTTCCCGGCATCCTTGGCAAAAAAGCTTTCCAGTAGCTACAGTAAAGGGTTCCTTGGAATATTCGGTTACTCTTTGCTGGGGCTTGATCGTTTTTGGGTTGCTCTGCGAATTCGAATGTAATGCTCTCTTCCTGCCAGCTGGTGGATTTTTGGCAATTTTTCTCTTACGAGAGAAGTCAGATGCACTTGGTGCCTTTAGCACACTAAGCAAGGACACTCCACTAGACGTTGGCGTCGTTGAGTTGCTGGCACTTCCGGTAGAACGAGTCCTCGAAGTTGTACTAGTCGAAGTTGTTGTAACATCTGACTCGCGAGACGATTCACGGTCATCATCATTACTAACAATGCTAAGACTGTCATCTACTTCACTAACATCGCTTTCAGCACTTGAACTGTAGTCAATGCGTTCTATCACATCCATTGTAGACACTATTTCACACGTGATTATTCGCTAACATGTATTGTGGGTTCGCCTTCGGGTCAAAGTTCAGCTAGAGCCATACTCATTTAACGTACGAGTGTTAAACGTAGCTATGGTAAGTTGTTACTTGTGTTAGTTATGCAGTTACATTCACACTGTCTGAAACAGATCTGAGATTAACAAATTTTGCTTATTTTGCGCCTATTTTGCTCGATTTTGCTCCTATTTTGCTCGATTTTGCTCCTATTTTGCCAGCATTTTGCTTGTTGCTCTTGTATTCCTATTATTCCAATAATTTTGCTGGCGAAATCGACGCATCCCTATTTCACTCCTCCCCTGGATCAGCAGACTGCACTAGAAAGTGTTCCTGAAGTTGTTAGGAGGTGGATGGAGGATTACGTGTTGATGGCTAAAGTTATGAAACCGTTCACTGCTAACAGTGGAACTACTGGGGTGTGTAGTATTGTGCTGTATTGATATAACAACATATTGCATGTGGCCTGTTAACAGGATTTTAATCAAATTATTGTACATGAAATGAATGGTATTTAGTTGCAGGTGAATATGTCTACACATTGTATTGTTGCTATTCTAGTGTGTAGTGTAGTGTTGTCAACCTGCTACATGGCTTATATTATCCACTAGACATCCACAACTTGTTACTATGCAGTCATCCGTAGTGACAAAAAAGATCACTGCCAGCGTTGAAAAGATCTGTGCTCACCTGGAGACCAGCGCCAGGCAATGTCAGGTACTGTTGAACTTCCCATGTAATCTTTGTCAGCAAATAAATTTACTGCACTGTATGTGGAAAAGACCATACACTGGCCATGTTAAATAGTCACAGTGTTTTGCAAAGCTCTAGAGTGGTTCTGTCTGGTGACATCTCAGCACAGTTCCTAATAGTCCATGGTAATAACAACTATTGTGTTCTTGTTGTAGTCACTGAAGAAAAAGTTTGCTGAAATCACATTCTTGTGGGACCAAGATGTGAAGCATACGTTTGATGACTTTCTCCAAGGTAACACATTGCCGCGGCCACGGATGGTGCCACGACCAGAGTCTGTCAAGCCCCGACCATCCTTCATATCAAATCGAAGATCACGATCAAGATCATCAACTAGGTAGAGTGTGATGTTGTCTGTTATATGATAAGCAGCCTTGCTATGCTCCAGCAAAATTTTGGCCAAGTTTATATATTATGTTTTCTTGTTTTAGAGAAGACCTGTAAAGACCAAATCTTTTTTCTTTTGAGGCTTCCCGTGTTGTGAAGGGTTTAATAATACTTCCTGATTCCATACCATTCATTGTTAGCTTGATTTGTGTGCATACATCACTGATTCATCTTCTCCTCAGCCGATCTCACTCGATGATAGCCAGTGCATCACACAGAGTTGGCAGCAGTAAGTCTGCTGTTGGTGCTACTGATTATGGTTTCCTTTACTCGGCAACAAGCAGTATTGGTCACATGAGTACCTATAGGGTACGATCGGTGTTGAGTCGTGAAGGAGAGGATGAGAATAATAAGCCATCTATTGATGACTTTGATGGGGAAATCTCCATTTTTAAGGTTTGTGTGTGATGTGTTACCAATATATCTGTCTACCGTGAAGAAGAGTGTACTAGGCTACTGATTGTCAAATTTTTAGATGACAAAAAGCACTACAATTGACCAAGCTGTGTTCAAATACTCTAATAGAACAGTCACTTAATCATAGATACTATTGTGATAGCAAGGGAGAGATTGGAAACTCCATTGGTAGACTCAATACTATGCAAATTCTGATTACACACTCCTACAGTTAGGGCAAAATTATCCCTCTCTCTTCCTCCTAGGGGCTTGTTGTATGCCAAGACATTTGTAGCGAACAATGAGGTCTTTCCCTTCCCATGCTCACCTTAGGTAGCCATCATGTGATATTTCAATGATGGAATGAGTGCCACACCCTGGCTTGCACAAGGTCTATATGCTACTGCACATTATGTTCTTCTTGTACAACAAAGAGTGCCGGTGCACGAAACAAGACCTCTAATCACGTGTTGTTAATATATACCATGGGATGATTATTTGATAACCTTTGAAGTCATGGTATCCATCATGTTGGTGTGCTACATGTTCTGCTTATAGTATCACCATCCATGACATCATGTGTAACACTTGCAGGATATCCATGATCAGATATATGAAGTTGATGACTTTGTTAGTGTTAGTTGGATTGGTGTGAATATAAAGCCTGCCAAGCACCTTGTGTGTGCCTTTATTACCAAGTGGATACACACGTATACTAGCTTCTTGACCAAACAGATTGTGTGTGTGTGTTTGTGTGGGTGGGTGTGTACATGCATGTGTGCGTGCATGCATGTGTGTAGCGTGGGTGTATACATTTACATTTAGTGTCCAGTAAAGTGTTATTAGTGTTGATATATGATTTTACACGATCTACTTCACTACTAGACAAAGTTAGCACTGGATGCACTGGGCAAGTTCCTGGAGGAGACAGAACCAGTAGTGGAGCACTTGTCCTATGATCACCACAGCATGGAGTCCTTTATGAAGTTGATGAAGGTGTTCACTAAGGTGTGCTACGGCTCTACTATTCTATTGTGTTAATGTTTTTGCATGATTTTATTTGCTTAATATAATTTATGTGGTGTGTGTTCACCACAACATCATTACAGGTTGGCTCCCAACAGAAAGTTGTTGATTACACGTTTGGTGCTGTCCACCGTACACAAGTGATACTGGAGAAATATGGCTACCCTCTGTCTCATGATCAAGTCCAGTTCTTCCATCATCTGCCGCAAAGGTGACCTATATGTGGAACTGACTGACTGACTAACTGACTGACTGACTGACTGACTGACTGACTGACTGACTGACTGACTGACTGACTGACTGACTGACTGACTGACTGACTGACTGACTGACTGATAGATGGACAGTGGTATCTTGGTTATCAGTTAGGAAAGCGAAACAAAAAAATATTTTTCTCACCATAAAGAGACGGATCCACTGGTTTATTAGTTACAACAACTCCATTATTGCTTTGCTGTTTATCCAAATGGTCTAAAATGCATCTAAAGTATTTTTGTATATGCTGTAGTATGTGTTGTTTACCTGTGTAGTGTGTTTTAATAATATCGCAATAGCCATCAAGTTAGGTTTTTGCTCAGCAGGTCACATTAACTACTCTAATAGAACACTCACTTTAATGTACATATAACTGATGGTCAACATAGCTGAGGTTTCAGGTGTATCATATCATATCTTATTACTAGGTGGAACAACTTGGAGAACAAGGTGTCACTGGCTAAACAAAGAATTAGTCCTCATGTACAGGAACAAGCTGAAATTGTCATGGAGGTACGTAGTCTTGGCTGATTGTCATTGTTAAGTGACAGTCTTCCTCAGAGAGAGATACTTCTTTACCTAACATATTTTTTAGTTGTACACCACTACAATTATACGATTATTAACTTAGTTGTCATCATGTAAACTCTACCACTGGTTGTTGTTGATTTTGGTATTTACTGTATTATCGATAGCTTTTTGGATGAGGCTGTGAGCTTGATTTCTTGACTGTTTGGTGTTGTGCGTAGCCATTGGCGTATTGTGCCTTAACCTTTATTACCCATGCTGGGTAGACATTCTACCATCTCGTCACTGTCTCTATGGTAATGTTATAGTTACCATTCCTAATTAGTTTATATTTCTATTAGACATTTCTCATTCAGAAATAGAACTTTTATTTTACTGACTGTTGCTCAAATGTTTTGCCTTCAAAGTTGTTTCCTAATATGGTGTTGTTGTTGTTGTTGTGTTTACATGTTATTGTGTCCTTGTTAGGAACTGGAGAAGTTTAGTAAAGTGTGTGTTGATCTTCACGAGGAGTTCTTGGTCAGTCCTTGTCTAAACTATGAGTGTTCTGACGAAGAAGCTGACCCTCTGATCAACCAGTATTACACTAAAGTGAAGGAGTTGAAGGTCACCGCTCAGGTGAGCATGGGAATATGAAGGGATGGTCAATGACCTGGGACCAGAGGAGGTTGAGCATGCATCTTGAGAGCTGCTTTTGAACTAGTGCAACTTTGTCACCTCATGAAGTTCTAAAAGGATACTTTAAATATTCATATCAGTGTGTCTGAAGTCATTATACTTAGTATCCCGAGATACCTGAGTATATCCCAGGACGTCTCATAGCATGGATCCACTAGATCCTACAATACAAAGTATGCCGAGATACCTGAGTACATCCCAGGATGTCTGATAGTGGGAAGCTTCTATATCCTATAATAGTTAGTATCCCAAGGCGAATTTTTTTTTGGGCACACTTTGGACTTAGAAAATTTTCACGAAATATTTTTTTCCGGATAATGTTGTGTACGTATCCTGGATACTGACATGTTCAAGACCAGTTAGCAGTGCCAACATAGATAATATACACCCCCTATGGTGCCAACAACGTCGTGCTCTCCGCCAGGCTGGCAGCCGCTAGAAAAGAAGGGCGAAAAAATTGAGCCAGTTTAGAAGAACTCTTAGTTTCTCCTGCCGTTTTTTCAGAAGGACTGTTCTTACCTTGTTTCTCTCACTGGCTGCCTTGCTGGCTGCCTCATCATTATGAACTGATTTGTCAGTGGCGTCTCGCATTATCTGGCAGCACAGAGCTATTCACAGGTATTGGTGAAACTGATTATGTGAGTGTGAAGCAGCTTGTGTTTTATTCTTGTGACACCACTATGTGATTCTTGTGACACCACTATGTGTGTGTGTGTGTGTGTGTGTGTGTGTCTCGTTTTTGTGCTACGTAATGTACCTATCAATGTCACGCCCCACCTACCCCAGGTCGGGAAGCAGGTGGGGATTTGTAGGGGATTTGTCACCCAAGCTCGTCCCCAGGGTAGGGGCATTTGCAACACGAATATCCGTACTTTTCCATACTGTTGTGATTCCCGGGATAATTAGTAGGGGATTCGTAACTCAAAGTTGTCCCCAGGGTTGGGGAATTTGCATTCTCGCATTTGCAAATCCCCAACAGTCCCCACCTCTGCCCGACCTGGGGTAGGTGGGGCTTGGCATTGATAGGTGCATAACTGTTTGTACCTCCTGCAAGGAAGAACAGCTTAAGCCGATTGCATTGAGTTTAAACAATAAATCAAATCTGTGCGTGCATGTGCTTGTGTGTGCGTGTGTGTCAATATAGGTGTTACAAATTCTCTCATGGAAGAACGGCTCTGCCGAATGTGTTGAGTTTAAATTCAAAAAAATTCTGACATTTGTTAACTTATCTGCTTTACCAGTTATAACTGAACAAGGGATGGTCACTACCTATGTATGGTCCTGTAAAACCATCTGTGACTGTGATCAAGATATTTGATCAACCTTGATTTCATCTCAGGAAAAGGGGACAAAGCTTAATTTACTGTTTTGCTAATACAAGCCACTTGATTGCCTCTTTTAAGTCAGTAGAAATTAACATCACAGTGTTGATCTCTTGGTTGATCGCTGTCGTAGATAGTTTTACAGGAGTATTATATATGTGTGAACAAGCAGTTGTGCTTTTGATGGGTTTAATAAAGAGATGTTTTGGTCCTTGGACGCTATGATATTTGTTGTATTGGAGATAACTTTGCAGTTCTACGACTATGCTGCTGTAATCTATGGGCCTCATTATTAGGGTGACATTAACAGAGTTGAATCACTTAAACACAGAGCTTCAAAACTAGTTAGTGACTTTCATCGTTATGAAAGATTACAACCACCCACCTTAGTATACAGAAAATTTAGAGAGCCACATATCAAGAATTGAATGGTAACATGCACCAATCCTTGCAGCTTACCAGATCCACCATTTCCCATTGACATTCAATTGTACAAGCATGCAGTGCATGAAAACTTGTGAAGAAATAATTATTTTCTAAAGAATAATAATTGAACATTGGAATGCACTACCGAAACATGTTGTAATGGTTGACAATGTTAAGTATAAAAATTAAAAAATGTGATTTGAATTGATCAGCCATCTGTCTTAACCTTATTAAGTATTAAAGGAAGACATACAAAAGCATGATAATTATGTGTTTGTTATTTTATTGTTGTGACTACAAGTTTAAGACTGAATTGCATCACAATTCACAATATAAAGTAATATTTTTCCCTAATTTGCCACTCATATGTTCCTTGTACTACAGAAATGTTGCTGTTTTTATGTACATTATAGGTATATTATATTAGGTAATGATTCACTACTTTATTATGTGGTGATGATTTTGTGTGATGATCTATGATTGAGTGTAGTGTTCTTAATTTGTAGGTGGATTCACATTGTTATTGTGAATGATTTACTTCTCGTCTAAATGAGGTGTGGAACAATGAGTCCATACTATGGTGATCTTGTGAGATGACTGATCTATGTTTAATGATGAACAATTTGACTGTGAGCATTCAAGGGTAACAGCAACAACAAAAGACATGATTGAAGTTTTGCATTTAGGTGTATATTACAATAGCACCAGTGTGTGTATCGTAAAGCACCTTTACACAACTAATTTTTGTTGATGGCTACATGTTATTGATATCACCCTCTTTAAGAAAATGGTATATTCTTTTTGCCAGAGTGTAGCCAATCGTATTTTGCTGTACATAGAGTGTATGCTCACCTCAATATGCTAGCTGTATCCTCACACCTGAAGGCTGCATTAGTGTTAGTGTAGTAGATTTAGTGCAAGTTATTTGCTATTTTATCCAATGGTAAATTTGCAGAAGTACTTTTATTACTCCATGATTTATAAGGTAGTTGTGCTTGAAAACTTATTGTCCTTTACTGTCTAAATAATGCCTGCATGGCTGACAGCTGTAAAGAATTACTCGTACAGTGCTTCCTGACCCCTAGGTACCAAGACATGTTCAGATAATCAAAGCCTATTTTTATACAGAGTTACTCTAATGGAATGAACGCCTTAGACGAAATACTCTAATAGAACAGACACATCTACTGTAAGTAAGAGTGTTGATAGTCGAAGGTCAGATAATCAAGTATTCACTTCTATTAGGTGTGATATATTTAATCCATTGTTGTGACAGCTATAGTGGATACTTTATGTGTGTACTAATTGTGTCACCATATCATCTCTTGTACAACTAATGATAGCCTAAAGAATTAAGGGGATAAAAAATGAAGTTGTGAAGTTTACTCCCATATACTACTGGTATCAGTTCTCAGGTGCTATAATATAAGAGCACATGTCATTCATAATTTCCGCAATAAAAATCAATGCATCCTCGTCAATTTTATAGAGTACATCTACTGTCCTTTATGCATGTATGAACTTGAAGTGCTATTGTTATTAACACTTTACAGTGACCAGCACTGAAGGTCTATTAGTGTGTTAGTGTCAGGTCATTTGGGTTGCATTTCAAGGGACTTAATGTGGAGCTGTACTCATGCACCATTTGAGAATGTTTTTGGTGTCTTAAGTGATATATGGAGCCACACCCACATCCTCTATGGTATTATGCCCACTTATTGGGTTTGTGTTGTTGTACGCAACAAGTTTGCATGGCATCAAGAAAAGTGCTATGCCTGCTTATGGGAGCCTGTAGACTACCATGGAACCACACCCACTTATTGATCATTGAATATGTGTGTTTTGATACCTGTAGCTACTTGTTCATTTTCTTTTGCATACAATTCTTCCTGTTGGTCGACAACCTTGACTTGCACCATGTAACTCTTACTCCTGAATTTAAAAAGCATTGATGGATTATCTAACTGTAGAACCTCTTAAAGTACCCTCCACTATAAAGAAAAATTTCTGTGGTTCCTATAGAATACAATTTAAAGGACAAACTCTCAGTAAGATTTCATCAGTTGGTCTCAAACTGTTCGTTACATACGTACGTAGTGGTTCGTTACATAGTGGTTCCAATAGATAAGTTTATATATATGTACATAATTATACCATACATACACTAGGTCATTCAACATATGCTTGACTCATACTGTACGGGAGCAGTTCTAATTACCAATAATATTAGAAATGTTCCTGTACAATAACCTGTATAAGAGATAGCACTGAGAATTTACAAATTTGTCTATATACAATGAAACCTCTTAAAGATTGGTAATTTTTGTCCTTTATAAAAAAGATGTACCTTAACTGTATGGTTGAGTCATATACGTAGAACTATGTACTACATTAGCCAGCAAGTAGACTGTCAGTCATTCAATTAAATGGTTAACAGTATTACAGTAATCACATCTGTGGATCACAATTCCTGCACAGTATGTAACATAGTTATTAGAAACTACAGTGAGTTTCTTTTCTGTTTCCCACATATTTACCCATTATTGCAGATTTAACAATTATTTTGTCTGAATAACAAAAAACTTGAATATGCAGCAAAAGTACAACATTTGTATATAGGTACCTAACTAGTCTCATATGCCAGACAGTTTGTGTGGGGGCGAGAAATAAACAGTCTGATCACTGTTGTACACTTTCCATGAATAAACTGACATGCAATTAGATTACATCACGCTATTGTTTTGTGGCAAGGATGAATCGTGCCAGTCACGTCTGAGCAAGCTGAGGCAAAACTTGTACTGGTAATGTCATGATGTATTTGAAACATTGCTGAAGGTCTTCCTCAACAATTCCACTACTTCACAAATCCAATGATTATAAGAGCTCTGTACAAGGGGAACAAATATCCTAAGCCTATGGCATTGTTAAACTTCAGTCCTTTATTACAGTAAGAATTTGAATAATTGGTGTTTGTTTTATAGAGCCCGCAAGGCAATCTGATTGGCTCTGCCAACATTCCACAGTGGTCACAGAATGTGTGCAACAGTGACTAGAAGCTTATTTGCCACCCCCACACAAACCGTCTGGCATGGAGACTACTTGGAACAATGAGTCCTTATTCTCACAGTGATTACATAAAGATGAGATGACTTCGATCCAATAAGCATTTCTTGGCATTCTGTAGTGTGTTAGGTTACCTCATTAGACGTTGAATTCCCTAGCCAGTTGCTTGCAATATCTGAGTTTCCACCTACAAATAAGAACATCATACCCAATACACACAACATCACACAAAATCATGACCACGTTACCACATAATAAAGTGGTGATGAAAATTAAAATATCTATAATACACCTATCAATGTATTTACAGGGAGAATTGACACAAAACTGTTGCCGCGCTATAGGGCATTAATTTTGATAATCATTCATTAAGCACACAAGTATACTTTTTCTTGTAACTTGTCATATCTCTGTGTGGATAAGTGAGGATTTGACACAATAGGTTTGCCCTTCTATGGGTCATTTGACATTCAGCTGTTTGAAATCCCCATATATGCCCAAGGGCAGGATAGTAGGGTAATACATTGATAGGTGAATTAACGTATATAACAGTAGCATCTCTATAGGGCAAGGAACATCTCTAAGTAGCGAAATGTTATTTTCTATTGGGACTTATTGTCACTACAAATATCAGTCACTTGATTGTTACTACAATAGAATAGCAAATAATTTTTCATATTTCTTTCTGAGAAAGTAGAATTTGGTAATACTAATAAGATGACAAAAACCACAACTGACGTTCAGCAACATAATATTATAGTTCCAATACTCAGTAGGACCATCTGCACAGTCGTAGATGGTTTTACAGAACCACACATAGGTAGTGACCATTTATAACTGGTACAACAGATAAAAACAAACAAGTTATCTAATGTCAGATTTTTAAAAAAAAATTTAAACTCAACACATTCGATAGAGCCGTTCTTCCATGAGAGAATTCATAACACCTATAGTGACACACACACACACACACACACACACACACACACACACACACACACACACACACACACACACACACACACACACACACACACACACACACACACACACACACACACACACACACACACACACACACACACACACACACACACACACACACACACACACACACACACACACACACACACACACACACACACACACACACACACACACACACACACACACACACACACACACACACACACACTTGATTTATTGTTTAACCTCAATGCAATCGGCTTAAGTTGTTCTTCCTTGCAGGAGGTACAAACAGTTTAATACATAGCACAAAAACAAGACACACACACACAGTGGTGTCAAGAATAAAACACAAGCTGCTTCACACTCACATAATCAGTTTCACCAACCTGTGAATAGCTCTGTGCTGCCAGGTAATGCGAGACGCCACTGACAAATCAGTTCATAGTGATGAGGCAGCCAGCAAGGCAGCCAGCAAGGCAGCCAGTGAGAGAAACAAGGTAAGAATAGTCCTCCTGAAAAAACGGCAGGAGGAAAGAGTTATTCTAAACTGGCTCAATTTTTTCGCCCTTCTTTTCTAGCGGCTGCCAGCCTGGCGGAGAACACGACGTTGTTGGCCCTGCTAACTAGTCGGCTTCAACATGTCAGTATCCAGGATACGTACACAACATCATCCGGAAAAAAATATTTCGTGAAAATTTTCTAAGTCCAAAGTGTGCCCAAAAAAAAAAATTCGCTATCCCAAGATACCTGGGTACATTCTGGATGTCTGATAGCAGGGTGTCTGATAGCAGGGAGCCTCTAGATCTTGCAATACTTAGTATCCCGTAATGTGCATGAGCATGATCTCCCCACACGAAGTTCTTTATATTATGTATGTATAACATCTTGCCACATACAGTATGAAAAATTCTGTTTCGTGTTAGGTATTACAGTTGGCATTTGGCTACACCAATCTATTTTACTATTTCAACAACCACTTCCATCGGTATGTTATAGCAGTGTGTCAGTATGCACTTTGTGGTAATGTCTTTACTGCATTTAGTTTGTACAAGAACCTTATGCCCAAAGAAAGTTCAAACAAGATTTTCATGGTTATGGTGTCGATCTCAGGACAGCAGTATGGATAAAAAGGAGGTAACACATACAGTGACTATTAATTTTGTGAAACACTTGCTATCATAAATACTCTAGACGAACAGTCAAAGTCACTCTGCTGAAACATTTGTAGGATGACATGCCCGCTATTCGTCATCAACTCTCTGCTAGTATGTCAAGTGACAAATAAAAGGCAAGTGCGAGGCAGGGGTCAATAAGAGAAGGAGAGGTCAATGAAGAGGAGACACCACAAGTAGTTATGCCTTACATCTGACCAACTGGTATGTGGGTAAGCGACATAAAACAAGTTTTATGTGTATTCTGATCTTAACGTTTAGGTTTAAAAGATGGAAAACCAGATTTTCACTGACAACTAAAATTAAAGTAACACACACATTAGGATAGTCAATGTGATTGTATACATTTAAATGTTGTAATTGCATATGATGTAATCTTCTATTGATGTAAGTGTGTGTAACTGATTTACAATATATTCTGTATGTGTGCTTGTAATATAATATTTAGAATTTGTACATGTTATGGCTCTGTGTTAACTATCTATTCATACATCTTGTTCGTTAACTTAAAATGTAACAAATGGCGAGGAGTAGTTTAGTTGGTTTGCAACAATTGCAAGCGCTTTCGCACAGACCACATTGCTAAAGCTGGCAGAAGCAAAGCTCCTGGAAAGAGGAGGACACAGCAGAGTCACAACAGTCATAAGAAAGAGTCCTCAGAAACAAAGTCTGGCAAATGCAATGGATGGAGTGGATCACATTAACAATGATGACCTCCGACAGCTGAACACTGAGCCTTCAGATGAAGATTCCACTGCCGACATAATCCATGTACATTCAGTCTCATCAACAGTTCCTGAAAGCTACAAAGTGCCTGTTTAACTGAATGGCAATCACCTAGTGATGGAACTTGACACAGGAGCAGCAGTATATATCTTTGGTCAGTGAGAAGACATGGTCCAATAAATTGAACAGTCCTACATGTACACTGAAAACCACCTCGCTTAAATTGCATAGTTATCCTGACAGGAAGCTGCAAGTGTTGGGCTACTGCAAGCAATGTAACGCTGATTAGATGACTAGTCTCTGTCTTCACATCTTGCAATTGCAAGCCTTCATGATCATGCTTCCAAACATATTATTTTGTGGTTATAGCTATAGCCAAATCATTAATCACAATGACTTCATTTTTATGAATAATTGTACTGACTGTTCTATTAGGATAGTTCGACGTTTAGCAGGAGCTAGTGCTGCAGCTCAAAGCCTGTATCTTGTAGCTTTGTAATGTAGATAATGCATTTAGCATGCTTCCTTTAAACAATACCCACACAGAAAACCTAGAAAATCTTACAGTAAGGTCTGTATACAATGGCTTCAATTATCGCCTATAAGCCACAGCAACCACCGTAACCATCGCATTAAAAGCTGGAAGCACTTAAAAATATAAACTTTGCAAATTGGAATTCATTAATTCCAACTTCCAAATACTATATCTATGCAAAGCATAAAACTTTAGCGCTTGGCGCGCGCAGCGCGCCAAGCGCTAAAGTTTTATGCTTTGCATAGATATAGTATTTGGATGGCGGAGAGATCCCTGCATCTTGAAGGACACACTTTGCCACTTTGCATGGCAGTGAAAACATTCTGTAGTAGCTACTGAGAAATAGATTCATATGAGCTAAAGACGGACTTGTGCTCCAATATTTTAAATCACACACAGGCATGTTTAGTTGAAGCTTATTTTAAAGTCAGAGGAAGACAGATGATATAGCTACTATTGGCAAGTTAGAAGAGGAGGAATAACATACTTTCTTATCAAATAAATTGCATGGGTTATAGAAGTATGGGCGGTGCCCATGCAAGCACCCATTAACCCCTTAATTAAGCCCAAAAACCATGCATCATTGCTGCACGCCGGACACTAAAGTTATTGGATAGCTAACAATCAGAAACTCGCCATGCTATATAGCTAGCATGCAGCGCCACGGTATATACGTATTAGCTATAGTTCCCGGTACAGTTCTTCGCAACTTGCTAACTAAAATCCCCAAAAACCAGCCTTGTTGGCATTCCAAGTGTTAAAACTCCAACTGAACACCCAAAGTTACCTTAGCTAATTTCTGTGCATGTTATAGCTACGCGGGGTCAGCAGCTGTTAGCTACCGAATTTTCCTCCGGATCAGTGCTGCATGGAGACGATTCGGAGTCAGTAGAAAGGAGCCGGACAGCGGGAGGCATTGTAGATGGAGTGGAGTCACACCTGTTAGTTTCCAATACAAGCTACACTCAGGATAAGATCCGTAGCTAGCTGCAAAATTGTGAAAACCCAAAAACCTATAAAACCGGGTTTTTCGGTACTTTATATACTAATGTTCCCCCTATATATCGCCTCATATGATTTTCAGCTCCTATACATGAAGGAGATGCAAAAAAGTGAAAAACGAAGTAAGGAGAAGCAACCTCCTGACCATGCATCCCTATATGTTAGTCTAGGTAGCCCACCAAAAATACAACCATAAAATTTAAGGGCGTTGCTTTATCTACCTTATATATGGGTGCATAAAGTAGCGAAATTTCGACAAAGCGTGCATCTTTTTGCGCCCATATAAGGTAGAAAAAAGAAAGCCCCTCATGTTTTATGATGATATTTGTAGTGGGCCACCTAGACTAACATATAGGGATGGTCAGGAGGTTGCTTCTCCCCACTTCGTTTTTTCACTTTTTTGAATCTTCTTCACTATGTAGGAGCTGAAAATGAGTGTAACAACGAAAATATCCTTGATGTCACATTCACAGTACAATTCTATACATGCTGGTGTTTATTTACCGGTTTCTATACTTTAGCACTGGTGTAATTCTTGCAGAAGCATAAAATCTACTGGTGGGCATGATTAAATAAAAAAATTATGGCGTTCGAAAATACCGCCAAATATCGTAAGGCTCGTACTCCCTCTATGCTACAGATATCGAAACCATTTTCTGGTCATTGGTAGCTAATGAACGCAGGTATATTATAAATAATTTTTTTAAAAATTGTGCATTGTTTTCTGGTAGTAAAACGCAATGTTCGTAAATGGATGGTTTTGTTTGAACCTGGAATTTATCGAACCTTGCATACTATTAGCTGCAGCACTCACACTATTAATCTTACATATCTGATTATTGGAGGATACTGAATTGCTGTTTAGTGTAGGCTACTTTGTGGTATAATAACCTAAGCTGTTGGATTTCTATGAAGTGAGTGGCAGCTGTTCGAAAACCATAGTGCCCGTTAATTGATAGGCCAATGAAACTTGATTAGCAGTTTCGCGTCATCGCCCGCATGCTTTTGATACACCCGCATGGAATTTCATTATTGGTATTTCAGATCGAAATACTCTAATAGAACGGTCACTTTTACTCTAATAGAGCAATCAGCTATACTCTAATGGAAAAATCACTTGTTATAGATTAGTAACGTACCTTAGCTATTTAATGCAAGAGTAATCAGTGTAGATCTCACTTTTTTTGGCAGGAATCTTCATGTTTGGATGTGTGTTGTGCTTTTGGAAAAATAATGAATAATGAATAATAACCGCCCGCCCGCATCAAATTTTCAAAAATCTGAGCGAGAAACTGGTAATCAAGTTTCATTGGCCATAGTTGACTCTAGCTCTTTTTTTATTATTATTAATTAGCAAAGCAAACTAGGGGAAACACGCTAATGAGCATTACAATCACATATTATATTACTTACAGCGTTCTTAAATGTTTCAAGATCTATTGTGTCGATGTTAGGAATTTGAAGGGAGTTCCATTGAATAATTGTTCGAGGGAGGAAGGAGTATTTGTACACATCAACTCTTGTTTGCAATTGAGTTAGCTTGAGAGAATGTTGAGCACTGTGATGCCAGGTAATGCGAGATGCCACTGACAAATCAGTTCATAGTGATGAGGCAGCCAGTGAGAGAAACAAGGTAAGAACAGTCCTCCTGAAAAACGGCAGGGGAAAAGAGTTCTTCTAAACTGGCTCAATTTTTTCGCCCTTCTTTTCTAGCGGCTGCCAGCTTGGCGGAGAACACGACGTTGTTGGCCCTGCTAATTAATCTTCAACATGTCAGTATCCGGGATACGTACACAACATTATCCGGAAAAAAATATTTCGTGTAAATTTTCTAAGTCCAAAGTGTGGCGAAAATCGCTGTGGCAATTGACACCGATCGTCAGTGTCAATAAGGGCCACAACGAACTATTGACACCGGCAGTAAATCACGTGATATGTACAGACGTGAATTATCGCGCCCACACTTGATTGTTGGCATTTCTGGAGTAATGTCTTCGTTGGTGGATTCTGAGGACGACCCAGCGGATTCAGGAAATGATGTAGTGGACAGCAATGGTGAATTGATGAATGATGTTCAGGTTGGCAGAAAGTTCAACTTGTTCGAAGAAGTGCAGGAACTACTTAAGAAGTTAAGAGCGTATAATCACCCTATGCGCGTGTTTAATAGTCAAAGCGTAGATGATTACAACAAGAGACGTGCAAAGGCCAGGGTACCTTTAGAACCCATTGATAGTAAATGGAAATTCGTCTATTATGTAATTGCACGTGTCCACTTCGGCCAGCCCAGGAAAAAAAGCAAAGGAATCAGATGCAACCAGCGCCATTTAGCTAGCCATAAAGTGCACTGCAAAGATCACCATATCATATGATAAGGAATTCAAATGCCTTGTTCTTAAGCATTGTACACTGGAACATAGCCAAGGGCGTAGGCAGGGGCAGCGGCGGAGGAAGTAGTTGATATGAGGGGGGCTCCGCTGAGCTGACCCAGACTTATTTCTATAGTTTGGTAAGGTGAGACCAAAAAAAAAAAAAAGGTCACAACCAACTGACAAGAGCTTTCCACCTCACCAGCTACCATTTCTAGCTGATAAACTACATAAAAATCCTTACATAGCTCGCTACACACTGACTACTTTATTAGAGTGACTGCTCTATTAGAGTATCTCGATCTTTATCACGGTTTTCAGCCCCACTCCAAGAAAGATAATTTCGGTGTGATATCATTCTGAGGGGGGCTTTAGCCCCCCCCCCCCCTTTCCGCCGCCTATGGGCAGGGGGGGGGGGGGTTCGGACGAACCCCCCTTTCAGAGGCAGATTTTTTTTTAAATAAAAAATCATACCAAATCTTACAGCTCTATAGAGCTCTCCGGTAGCTACTTGCCCACTGGCGCTCCACTGTACTACTTTTGAGGGTCACATCACTGAACCATTGCATAGCATATCTATTGCATCACGTGATCAATTGCGCACGTGATGCATGGTTGAAATGGCGCGAGTGAAATAGCGAAGGACTGTTCAATAGTCGGTTGAGACATATTACGAGGCAACAGCTGCTAAACTTGAGTGGCCGTGTTATACATGTGTCAGGTTAGCACAAACTGTGAATTGTTGATGTTTATTTACTTAATGAATGGTTTGTTTATTTGTTACATGTTGTGGGCACGTGATGTCTCGAACATATTGGAGTACAAGCCAAGTCTGAAGTTATTGACCATCAACAGGAGGACCGGCCAAGAAAAATGTATAGCTGGAAGAAGTATTGCCAACTAGGGACTCGAGTGTGGAAGGCTTCCGTGTGCTAGGAAATTGAAGTTGGCTGTCAGTATGTTGTCTGGAAGTGAAGATTAGTTGCTTTTACAATAGGTTTATAGTTTCTATTATTATTATTATTATTTGTTTACTGTACAGAAACCTCCATAGTACAACAGATTAAATTAAGAATAAATTGTAGTGATTGTACTTAGCTATAATTAATACATTGTTTAAATGTGACCGGGCCTGCGAAAATAGGGCATGTGGGCACAAACTACACCCTGTCACATAACATCTCATATCTCTCTACTGGAATAGAATATGTTCAGTCTGTTACTGGTATTTTAATGCCAGCTAAATGTTGTATAAGTGCTGAAAATTTCATAGCCACACAACAACGGAATACTAAGTTATGACATTCTGAAGTTTGAAACAGTAGGCAATTTTTATGTGCCCACATGCCCTATTTTTGCAGGCCTGGTCACAAATGTGCTTAAGGTAGGTGATTCCACAGTACTTCTATAAGCTGCATAAACAGCAGTGTGTAGGTTTTAGCTGGTTAGATGCACAAACAGCAACTGTTACTGCCTAAGGGCACATTTTGTGTATGCATCACTTTCATCCAATCATGGTCTAGAGGAAGTACCCAGGCCTTCCCCTTAAGACATTCCACTTTCATTCGAACCTCCTTCAGAAAAATCCTGGCTACGCCCCTGATAGCCATCGAATCAACAATGAAATCATGAAGCATTATGCTTCAAATAGAAAATTGAGCATACAACAACAGCAGGAATTGGATGAAGTGCTCCAGCTCAGGCCGAATAACAAGCAACTAAAGGATTATATTCAAGCTAAATACAAGAAATTGGTTACACTAAAAGATATTCAGAATTTGAAGCTACTTATGAAAAAGATGAAAGCAGGTGGTAGAAGAGATGAACATATCCTGATTGATTATCTTGAAGATGCCTTGGAAAAGGACACAGGTGCCAAAGGTGGCATTACAGTGAATGAAAATAATGAGATTGCTACTGTGTCATATCAATCTGGACAAATGTCTGCCCTGTTTGAAAAGTTTCCTGAAATATTGTTGGTGGATGGTACCTATAATGTGAATAGAGCTAGGATGCCTCTTTATTGTTTTATGGTTGAAGATGGGTTTGGGAGTGGTAGGAACATATTTTACTCTGCTAATGCTGAGGAAAGTGCTGTGCACTTATTGCATATTATTCAGACATTTAAGTCGTTTAATCCCTCTTGGTTCAATGTTCGTGTGATAGTAATTGATAAAGACTTTACTGAGTTACCAGCACTACAACAGGAGTTCCCACAAGCAACAGTGCTTTTCTGCCAGTTTCATGTCATCAAGTATTTTTTTAAGCAGATTGTTGATCTTGATGTGGCCAAAGAAAGTTGGAGCAGGCCAGAGAAACCATCAGGAGGATTGTTAATGCTGACAGTGAAGAATCATATACTGTATTGAAGCAAGACCTCTTTGACAACACCAACACTGCATTTAAAGAATATTTTATCAAAAACTGGGATGTTTGCAGAGAAAAATGGGTAACTTTTCTTCGCGACAATCATCTTCATTTTGCCAATACAACAAATAATCAGCTTGAATGCCATAATCACAAGTTAAAAGATGTTGTTTCCCGATCAATGTCACTTTCTGAAATGTTTGAAAAGGTGCTTCTCTTCTGTAGAACGATTGCTGAAGAGTAGACACACAAGGTGTTTACTGAAGAATTTTCTACACATAGTACAGCCAATGATGGTATTAGTGATGTGTCAACAATTAATGCAGCTTGCACAGTGTATTCAGCTGAGAGGATTGTTGAACAGTTAAAGCTGTCACGTTCTGTGATGTATACTATTTCAAGTGGAGATGGTGATGGTGTTTTTAAGGCAGTTTATAAATCCCGGGAGCATTGTGTGTCTCTCATTGCTAATAACTGCTCTTGTGGTTTTTCAAAGGTGATGGGATTTCCCTGTCGACATATATTTGCAGTGAGAGCCACTCAAAATTTACCAGTATTTGAAGTGCAACTTGTAGCAAGAAGGTGGCACAAAGATTTTCAGTTATTGATGGATCCATCTGAAGTATCAGATGATTGTGATGAAGAAGGCAAAAGTGGTGCATTACAAGTGTCTTCACTTACCAATAATTTTCCATTGAAGAGCACACTTTCTAAAAATCAGAAGTATAAGAAAGCTCTGGGATTAGGTCTGAAGTTGGCAGCACTCAGTTCAGAGTGTGGCATGGCTGAATTTAGAAGAAAGGTTGTTGTTCTAGAGCCATTGCTAAGTTACTGGGAGAGAAATTGTGATGTAGAAATAGTCCCTGTTCAGTAGGATGAGGCAGTGGTTCTAGTAATTAAATATTTTATTTGCATTGCATATTTATTCATACCTTTAATACCACAGGAGAATGCAGTGCCACAGGAGAGTGAGAACATTTTGATACCCCAGGAGATTGAGAGTACTGCTATTCCACCGGAAGATGAGAGTACCTCCATGCCTGAGATCATTCCACAGGAGGCTGAAAGCACTCCAATGCCACAGAAAACTGTGAGTAGGACTATTCTTAACACCTTGATGCCCCAGGAAACTGAGAGTACAGTTTCACAAGAGACCGAGAGCACTTGTATACCACAGGATATTGAGAAGACAATGCATCATTTGCAAGAGCTACAGAATGCCACCAGTGTTAGCAATTCATCAGTACATAATGATGCTCAACTTCTTAAATCCACTGAAGGACATGTAAGTTTAACTACTTTACACTTGCCTAACTACTATTATATCTCTATGATAAAATACATGGGTATGTATTAATCGTGATTGTATGTAGTTCTTTAATGTATAGTGCTTAAATGTATAGTGCTTAATTATGTTCTCTCTTTGCAGGCTGATTGCAACTCTCTGTTCTGTGTGAGAATATTAAGATGAAAGAATATATAAAGCCAAAAGGTCGACCTAAGCAAAGCAGCAAGCTGTGGCCTTCCAAGAACAAAAAACGGCAGAGAGAAAAGGAGAACCAACCATGCGGTATTGCTCAGCCAGTAATACCAAGGCCAAAGAGACGGAAAACAATGTCAATCTGGAACGGCTGCTAATCAAATGAGAATTAAGAGGGAGTTAAAACGAAAGGAATCTGACAAGAGTGGTGAATCACTGAGTGATATTTGCATTGCACTAAGTTCAGATGATGAAGGAGCAGACAGCAGCAAAGAAGTCTTTCCTAATGTAAAGGTTTTTCCTTTAGATTTTGAGACATTGAAGTCTTCAACTGGCTGATAGATTGATAAATGCTAGACTGTCTCTAGTCAAGCAAAAGTTTCTGAACATAGTTGGATTAAAGAATGTGGTAAGTATTCGGACTTGTGGGTTTTCTAATGAGTCTGGTGAAGATGAATTTGTACAGATAATAAATTGTTTTGGCAACTACTGGATTTGCATCACCAACAAAAATTGTAAGCAAAATGAGGTGAAGGTTTATGACAGTTTGCGCACAGGTGACCTCTGTGTCAGTGGAAAAGAAATCATTACTTTACTAGTGAAGACATCAAGAAAATACTTATCATTGACTTTTCCAGATGTTCAGCAACAGCAAGGAGGATCAGATTGTGGCCTATGTGCCCTTGCATTCAGTTTCTCCTTGTGCTCTGGGACAGATCCAGCAAAGTTATTATATCACCAGGATGAATTTAGATCACACTATCTCCGTTGTCTAAAGAGCAAAGAAATTACCGACTTTCCACATGATAAAATTATGAAAAACCCTGGGAAATTACTATTGCGTAGAGTAAAGGTATATTGTACTTGTCACCTGCCAGATACTGGGGATAGCATGGTTCAGTGCTCAAAATGTCTGGAATGGTTTCACCAAACATGCTTAGAAAATGAATGGGAAGATGATAAACCTTTGCCTAAACTGTGGTATTGTCTAGACTGTAGGTAACTATGGACTGCAAGTCATATACATCTTTCATTGACTCTAAATATTGTATTAAGCTCATTATTTTAAGCTGCCACATTATCATGACAAACTTCTTTAGCGCATAGTACATGTAGCTAGTATGTACACATGTATGTGGTATGCTTGAAACATGAAGAGTGTAGTGTGCGTGTGTGCAGATGAAGTATTCATCCATGTACATATATTATGATAGTCTGCTGACCAGTGGCACTCAGGATGTACTGTCAGCACTTAGCTAGCTAGGAGTTTAAGCTGGTGACATGCATGAATGCATGCAGTGGCCGTTATTTCTACGTTGATGGCCTTTATTGATCAGTGTAGATAGTCATTGGCGGCTTCTTATTGCCACTTGTCAGTGTCAATAGTCATCTGTGGCTTTTTAATGCCACCTTATTGGGTACCACTAGTTATCATTTATTGGCTTCTTAACACTAGTCGGTGTCAGCAGTCTTTCGTGGCTTCTTATTGCCACCGATCGGTGTCAATAGTCATAATTATGTTGTTGTTGTTGTTTTTTTTTTTTTTTTATTTATTTATTTCTTTTTTTTTTCTTTTTCTAATAGTCATATGTGGCTTTTTTATTGCCACCGACGATCGGTGTCAATAGCCACGGCCAAAAAAATTCGCACGAACCTCTGCAACGAAAATTCACGTGATTTTAAGACACTTGTATCGTTTTCTACTAGAAGAAAGTGACAAACTTGGCCGCCACACTGGTGTTATTAAAGTTACACTTAGCCTAACACATGACAATAGTTAGGTAGTTGATTGGAGGATATCGATTTTTCGCATTGCGGACCCTACCATTCTGGTATTTGTTTGCAAAATCGCGTAATTTTGGCCGAATTTCAGCACAAAGATGGCTCAGCTAGATGGCTAACAAGCTTCAATTATAACCATACTCCGCATGCGGGTACTTTACCTAGTACTGGTCATTGCTGACCCACGGCGCAGTTGCTGCTCTACTTGTCCTGTGCTCCAGAGCAAGAAACATTTTGTCTGTCGCCAAAAAGCTGCACAGATCGGGCTGCCACTGGAAACTGATCAATAAAATCAAACCACCAATACTTTGAGTTGATGGTAGACTATACTTGAACAATGTTGAGAGTGAATATTGTGGCATACGAAGAACCCTACGAACTGCTGCAACGAAAAATCACGCGATTTAAAGACATTTGTATCGTTTTCTACCAGAAGAAAGTGAAAAACTTGGCTGCCACGCTGGTATTATTCTAGCTACACTTAGCCTAAAACATGACAATGGTTAGGTATAGTTGATTAGAGGATATAGATTTTTCGCGTTGCGGACCCTACCTTATTAAGTAGAAATTTCAGTGTTTACGTGCCAACGCAAACTGATTCCCTCGCAAACGATATGATTTAGAAACTCGCAGCATCTGTTTCACTAAGAATATGCATCCGTTTTCGATAGTATAATGACCACCATGTAATGTACCATTCATGGAACATTAAAGTGCATCGCTGATGCTGCTGCCCATTTTTATTTAAAAACTTGAAAAATCGCGAAAAATTTAAATGCGCGCTACAGAGACAATAAGGGGAGATGTAGAGTTGGGTAGGATTGATCACCCAGAGTCGTAGGAGAAACTATAGAGTTTGATTTTTTCATTGCCAACCCTACCGTCTTTGTGGTTGGGTGGGGTATCCCCAAAATGCAGAGGAAAACTGATGAGTTAATTCAGGAAGCACTTGAGCCTGAAACAATAAGAGGACAGACATGCTTGCTAATATGCAGGCAGACAATTGCCCAAGGGTAAAGTCTTGCAGGCTCGAGTGTCAGTTCAATCTATATACAGAGCATCCCATAATCCCATCTTTTATAATGCATAGCTTACACAGATACAGGTTCGGTGTTTGACTCATTGAATCCGGCATCTAGTTAAGTAGATGCATGGGTACTATTAGTACTAATATACGTGCGGTGAACAGTCATATGTAAGAACTATAAAAGTATAATATACTTATTATTATTAATGTTGTTTTAGCTAGCTCTATATAGTATAACTAAAACTAAAAGTACTTTAAGTAAGGAAAATATATATTAGTTAACTAAAACTATCACTAAAAGCAAATCCAAATTATAACTTAAACTATAAATCTATAACTAAAATACAACAGAATAGTTTACTAAAACTAAGAAAGATAACTAATACCAAAAGATTTTCTTGTGCACAGCTAAAACTATAACTAAAAGGTTTTCATGTTTTTAACTAAAACTATGACTAAAATAACAAAGACAATAACCATAACTAAATCTGTAACTATAAATGAATTAAGAAGGATTACTATAACTAAAACTAAAATTGTGACCTAATTTTAGAAAACCGTCGATATCCGCACAATTTCAAAATGCATTATATTTGTTCTTTGTTTTCTACAGGGACAGAGGAATGGACTAGCTAAGTTTTAGCTTCATAAGTTAAGCAGCGTTGGAAATACAGCACTAGACTGCCGGACGAGCAAATAAATTGATATGTATAGAAGCTATCGAGAAAAGAATCTCCAGACGTTTACATATTAAACCATCATAACTTACTGATACAACGGCGCACGGAATCGAATCTTGGCTCATTGTATTCGCCATGAATTTGTGCATCCACCAAGGTATAGTTTTTTCCCTAGGCATGCTTCTGTGTTCGAGAAGGAAGGCAAGTTCACTGAAAAACGATCGTCGGTAAATTCTTTCGTCACCGCAACATAAACAAACGTCTGTCACAGTAACTTTGAGATCTTTTCGTGTATGGAGATGAAACAAAGATGTTTGAACTCCCTATGAACAGGCGAACACGATGATGCCCAGGATTTATCGATTGGAGGCTGAATTCGCCCACCATTGAGGTTGCATATTTTTTTCTGGAACTTGCGTTTTTTACCCATAGTTTTTAAATGCGTTTTATTATAAAAGTACTATTGTGCGTACGTATATTGACGGTTTTTCAAAATTCGGTCACAATTATTGAAGAAACTAGCTATGACTGTAACTGTATCTAAAACTAAAATTCTTTACTAAAACAACACTATGCCACTGCACATATAAGTTCACACAGAATGAAACTGTACTGCTATATGTAGCATCCGAATATCAATATGCTATAGTTTGTGACTTGACGGCGGTTATAGCTAGCTATAACTAAAACTAAAATTACTTTTAGTAAGACAAATATATATTAATTAACTAAAACTATCACTAAAAGCAAATCCGTGTTATAACTAAAACTAAATCTATAACTAAAACACAACAGAATATTTTACCAAAACTAAATCTAAAACTAAAAAGTATACTGGAAAAGGTTACTAAAACTATAACTTAAACTAAAAGATTTTCTTATGTACAACTAAAACATTTTTAGAAATGTTACTATAACTCTAACTAAAAGATTTTCACATTTTAAACTAAAACTATAACTAAAATTAAAATAACACAGAGAATATAACTATAACTAATCAATAACTGTCATTGACCAGTTTGGTGATCATCTGCTGGGGTGCTCTCATGGTCCCTTGAGGATCCAGCATCATATGCTTTAGTGTCTGTTGTACACCATGCCTTGCTCCAAGATCACCCTGGTGTTCTTAGGGAGCAAGGAATTTCATCTGACCATTCTCGTCCTGGCAACATATACCACCCTGACTTTCATCTTGGTCGTCCTGCCTATTTTCATCTCTCCGTCAGGAGTACCACTCAGTCTGCTGTCATATCTTCTGCTTCTTCTCAGGCTGGAGTGGCCACTGCTGTTGGTGAGATAGCTAAGGACAACCAATACCAGGACATTGTGAATGATAATGGAGGAGATTTTATCCCTCTTGTATGTAAGACCTTTGGTGTTTGGTCACCATATGCCCTATCAATTTTAGGATCTATAGCTGACAGAACAACTGTTAGAAACGGTTTACCTCGAAAGTTTGCTAGGCACCAACTTCTCCAGCAACTGTCTGTGACTTTGTGGAGGTACAATGCGAAAATGATACTCTGCCAGTATTCGCTTACTGCTGAGGACGAATTTCCTGACTTTGACATTGGTTAAGTTAAGTACGTAGGTAGTAATAAGTATATAGTTAGGTAATAAGTAGTAGTATGGTGTAATTTTCAGTATGTACGTGTGTTATGTCCAATTTACGGTATAATAGTTATCAATAACTAAAAAGGAATTAAGAAAAATTACTATTACTATAACTAAAACTAAAATATTGGCAAAACTGACTATGATTGTAACTAAAACTAAAAGTCCTTACTAAAACAACACTAATTATTATTATATTCGAACAATGTTTAGTGCTAGTATGCATAGTCACCAGGAAAAACCAAACTGTTCAGTGATGTATGGATTTGGATGCCTATCAAAGTCAGCAGTTGTAAGAATATCAGTGTGACTTGGGGTATTCTCAATTTTAATACGTCCCCAAAATGGATACTTCCACAAGGAAAGAAAGTTTGCATTATGTTCATACTCTTCTTGGTGTCCCTGGACTAGTTTGCAACTTCCCATAGTGAACAATTTTCTGTTGTAAAGCTTTTCTTTAAGCACACAAAGAAGATTGTCTTGGTCATGTTTGACAACTTCAACAAAAATATGAAATGTCAGTAAATTAGGAGAATTCATCACAAGCGCAGTGATACCTTCACTGGTTACCGACCTCACATCTAAGACTACATGAACTAGTCCACCATGAGCTGATATCGCACTCATTAAAGCATTGGTAAGGTTGAGATCATTTGAAATAAAATATATCTCCTGTAAACTATAGCTACAAACTGATAAAGGCAATTTTCCACTAACATACTTACAGCTAAAATACTTCAGCTCCTTACAGGTATTGACAATACATATCAAAGCCATGGGGTGAATGTGAGATATCATACAGAATTCAAGTGATGGGAAGTAGGGAAGCAAAAGAGCATGTTTATCTTTTAAACTGTTACATGCTTCACAAAACAAAGCAGAGTTTAATTCTATTGCAGTTAATTCCACAAATTTTTGGTATAAGTTGATCAGACACTCTCGGTTATCAACAGTAGCTGGTTCCATTAAGCAAATATCTAATGCCAAGTGTGTCAGTCTCATAATACTCAGAATCTCCCAAAACTGTACCTGGTTTTCTACCTTGTCTATAGTTACTAAATCAAGCCCTCTCAATTGGACACAGTGAGTAGCAATAGATTGCAGGCCTTGTAATTTTCTCAAACATCTCTCGTTACACTCTAAGCTTAGTCGTTGAAGATTAGGACATGCAATGGCTACTTGTTCCAAGTGATCAGAAAGCAAATGACGACAAGCTGATAAGTCAAAATGGACCACTGAATTGAAATTTGAAAGACCGGCATACTTTAACGTTACTTCTTTACAGCAATCCATACATGCTGCCTTGTACACTGTATTACCCTTGTAAACAGAGTGTGTTAGATACACCCAATCTCTATCACTACCTTTTACTATTGGAAGAACAGCTGCTTGACCAAACTCTATTTGGAAATCTGGAATAGCAGGAAAAAGGTTAAGAGACGTCTTAGCATAGAACGCAAGGAAACCGGTATGCCCAGCTGGTGAGTCACAATTTAATCTTAACCATACCCTAAGTAGTTCATTAACTAATGTGTGATAGTCACAGTCAAATCCTGAAGTGATAAAATTAATAGTTTGTGGAACAAATTCTTTACTAATCCATTCTTTTATCCAAGCATATAATGGAGCTACAAATGGGCCAGTGTTTAGTATTTCATAGTTTGCAATCATACCCTTTATATTCATTGTCACTCGTATTGTTAGCTCTTTTATGTTAGTGTTGAATGTTAACTTCAAAAGACGCCAAGTCTCACGGTTCCACTGAATGTCAAGCTTCTGTAGAGATTTCATGTGGTCTAAAACACTCCGTGCTTGTTCCAGGTTTAGTTGGGTTGTTGGTACATTGAGGTGCATTGCATTACAGCAGTAGTCCAACATCTTAACAAGCTTTGAAGGTGGCACGTGATCTGGGAAAGACAGTAGTTTAACATGTTCACCACACGACTTTAATACACTGTGTACACACACTTCTTCACACTCGCGATCCTTGTAACAAGACCATTCAAACTTGCGCCACAATGATGGCGTTTCACACACACTACGTAGCTTACTCGAAACACATCTCAATCTTATCTTGTCACGCACAGTGGGCAGAAATGATAATATAAGAAGTATCAATTCAACTGGCAACAAAATAAACATGCTGAGCCCTGAATCAATTGCTGTTTTGCGCGGCAAGTCCGTTTCACAACTAGACCACACCTAGTCTCGGGTAGCCAAACCACTAAAAAAGCGGTCTGGCTACGCGAGACTAGACCACACCATAGATACTCCTTCCTCCCACGAACAATTATTCAATGGAACTCCCTTCAAATTCCTAACGTCGACACAATAGATCTCGAAACATTTAAGAACGCTGTAAGTAATATAATATGTGATTATAATGCTCATTAGCGTGTTGCCCCTAGTGGGCTTTGCTAATTAACAATAATAAATAAATAATAAATATTATAGTACGACCATATATCTATGACCACACCCTAGTCTGACAGCGCCCGCCCCTTCGATTGTGCGACCGGAATTCAATTGTGGTTTCAAATTGCGCGTGACGTAATAAATTACCTGTTCAGGCTGTGTAACTCATCGAAGAAAGCACAAAACTGTATACTTCTCAACGTAAGTCTTTGGGTATCTCGGAGTCTCACTCGCGGAGAGTATCAGCTTGACGCAAACTACATGTTTACGTCACAAATACTGGATACTGCGATTTGATTGGCTCTCAGCACTACAGCATCTTTCTTGGCCAAGCCTTCAGCTGAGACGTAAAATATCCAGATTACAAGCACTTTAAAATTATACATCAAGATTATTCACTGTCAATTCCTCCTCATTTTATTTCAATGACAAGATCCACCAGACTATATCACCCACATCGTTTTATTCTACCAAACTCATCCACCTATTCATACCAACAGAGCTTTTTCTCCAGATCAATTAAGGATTGGAACAACATACCATCTTCCATCATTGACAGCAACAATATTGACTCTTTTTCAGCGGAACTGCAAACATTGTATGGAACTCAATAACTGTAATCTTTGTAACTACGTAGCTAAATTCATTTTATGATTGCTTTTTTTCCTGAGCATATCAGCTGTGCTGTCTGCTCAGTAAAAATAATAATAATAATAACTACCATAAAAAATTACTACGGTCACCAGACCCTCACTCTAAAAGCGAAGGGGCGGGCGCTACCAGACTAACTACACCCTGTTTTGTCCTCGCTTTTTGCAGTAAATTCCAGTTGGTTCATAATGATTACATCATTGAGCATGACATTATGTCAAAGCGTTCCTAACTCCCGAATAAAATAATTGACGTGTTGCTAGCTCCCGGCAAAAATATTTAACTGACTGCTCAAGTTTATATTACTTTGTTCATAATTATTTGGTTTTGACAACTACTAAAGGGCTTACCTAGTTGACAGTGTGTAAATTGAAACCGAATAAAAAATTACACTTCATCTAATTTGATGGTTCCAAAAAACAAAAAAAATTATCATAATAATTATAATGTCAAGTTATACGTACGGATCTTGTTTCCCTATCCAGTGCAATTGGACCACCACTTAAGACTTTTATCAAGACACACGTTAGTGTGTCGTGCGGCCCAAGAAGCCGGCGCGCAATACCCGTGAGTATATTGACAGGAAGAATGCAAACGCAATTTTCGCACCTCCGTAGCTCTGTGCTGCCTTGATGAAACAAAACGATTTTTGCTGTGGACACGCCCTCCAACTTCAGTACTCCACCTTTCAAATTTGAACAAAATCGCTTCAAGCGTTCCCGAGATATGCGACTTCAAAAATAGGCTTAGTTTCTTCGTTTTTCTTATTTTTCTTCCTCTTTCCGCACACTTACAAAAACTGCTATAAGGCCCCATTTGGTGATTATTAGTCTCTCATCCACCGCCCGCATCCTTCTTAAGCTATCGCATGGTAAGCCATTATTTACTCTGTGCATGCTCAGAAGAACACGTGATACCAAACTGTTATAATTTTTTTGTTGATGAACGCTACAATGCGCTATGTATCGCCAGGAGAACTGTTATTTTCCTTAGCAAATTGCTGCAGTGCCAGTTGCAATCGTGTTCTATCGACTTCATCAAAGCAGGCTTTCAGTTGACTGTCTAAAAACAGTTGGCGATATCGAAAAGTAGAATCAGCTGGTGAAGGAAATGTTTGTAGTAAGAAAGAAAGACAATTTGGACAAGGTCTGTACATCAGTATGTTAATATTATAAAATAATGGCATAATGGTAATACCCTCCCGCCCGCATCATAATAATAAGAAAGGCTGGATGAGAAACTAATAATCACCGAATAGGGGCCTAAAACGCGAACGCAATATCCGATTGCCGTGAAATTTGGCACACAGAAGGAGGTATAAAGGCGCATCTCGGTACCAACTTTGGCTGGAATACGATAAACAGGCAAAGAGTTATTATCGATTATTTACGAAAAATAACACCAAAATGTTGTCTGGCCTACAGGGTAAAGTGCTTACGGGAAGAAACTGAAATTTGGTGGGTGAATAGGTTAACTATTGAACCTCAAACCTTTTGTGGTTTGAAAGAAATCGAGCTGAAAACCAGGAAGATGCAACGAAAAAACCAACAGTGTAACAATTACGCAATCGAGATTAGCTAATAAAGAACGACTATTTGTCACGCCTACCATAAAAAGCGCTTGGAGTAACAGTGGCGTAGCTACCATTGAGGCAACCGAGGCAGCTGCCTCGGTAAAAAATCAGCAACTCAGGCTGAGCAGGCCTGAGTTTTTAGTGGCACCTTGAATTTTCTACTCAAACGTTACTACTACAGCATTTAATACTGTATCACACATAATAGAATCTATATGGATGTAGCAGCGTAGCAGGGCCGGAGCCTACGATGGCAAGGTCCTGCAATGGCTGGACCACTTTTCAGCTACTTGAATTTGTATAAAAAGATCGAGATACTCTAATAGAGCAGTCATCGTATATTATTCTAATAGAGCATTAGTACAGATTATAGCCATGCATGTACTGTTCTCATTACACTGCTTGGTCTAATCATGTTAAAATGTCTTTAAATTACTTTTCAAAAGTTCCAGTGAGTCAACTGCATGGCATTGCATTGAACTACTGAATTGATCGTATCATGCATTAGCAGTTACAATCAAAAAAATGTGACCGGATTTGTGAAAAGGTACCTTTTCCACACATTTTACATATCAGCAAATAAAATGTTATAGCTGTTGACTTCCTATACTGATTAAGTTGCTCTTTGCATCAAAATGTAGCCAGATACTGTAGCTACACTCATGGAAATTTCAAGGCCCATAGGCGGTGGAAAGGGGGGCTAGAGGGCTAAAGCCCCCCTCAGAATGATACCACGCCGAAGTTATCCTTCTTGGTGGTTCTGAAAACCGCGATAAAGATCGAGATACTCTAATAGAGCAGTCACTCTAATAAAGCAGTCATAGTATTAGGGCAGTCTGTAGCGAGCTATGTAAGGATTTTTATGTAATTTATCAGCTGTGAATGCGTAGCTGGTGAGGTGGGCAGCTATTGTCAGCTGGTTGCGACCTTTTTTTTTTTTTTTTGGTCTCACCATACCAAACCAGAGACTAAGTCTGGGTCAGCCAAGCCCCCCCTCATATCAGCTACTTCCTCCGCCCCTGTAATTCAGGCAATAATATGTTATGATTAAAAAGTTATGAAGTTGTAAAGTTCAAAAAATGGGTCAAACTTTGTGTGTGAAAAAGGTGCCTTTTCGCAAATCCAGTCACAAATAGCTTCCACACTCCATTTTAAAGCATATATTTTCAAAAAGTTCTTGAGGGAGCATGCCCTCATACTCCCAACATGAAAGAGATAATTTGAGTTAAATATGAGCCGATCAATAACATTATAGCATGCATGACTATGACCTCTATTGCAGTCCATGGATGGCCTGATCACTCAAAATATCTCTGGAGTAATTAAGTCAGGTTTTTGTGTTGAGTTAGTCTATATAATAATTGAAGCATGGTATACTGTAACCATTAACTAAAGCTGGAGCATTCAGTACTTTTGACATGTAGAAAAAACACTCTGAAACAGTTTTTTTCCATCCAACCATAGAGTCAACCTGCAAATGCTGTGCCACCCAAACTTGAAAGTATTTGTGAATCAGTTGAGTCATAAGTATAAACTTTGCCTCGGCAAATTTTTTTCCTGGCTACGCCACTGAGTAATGCTTTGAAAATCGCTGTACAGATGGAGTATTCATCTTAGAAAAGCTCTTCAATAGTATAGAAGAATCATACATAAAGCCACGGAGTTATAACACGAAATCCAACTTGGTGTAGCAAGTGCGAGATAGAAATACTCTAATAGAGCAGTCATCCTAATAGAGCAGTCACCCTGAAGAGACCAGCTAGAAACTAGTAACCTGTATAGAGATCAGCTACAAACAAATCGCCCTATAGAGAGTTCAGTTACAAACAATTCACGCTGTAGAGAGATCAGCTAGAAGAAGTTACCTTGTAGGGAGTTCAACTATATGCAGTTCAGTTAGAAGAAGTCACATTGTAGAGAGTTCAGCTACAAAGAAACCACCATGTAGAGAGTTCAGCTACTAACAAATCGCCCTGTAGAGGGATCAGCTAGAAGAAGTTACCTTGTAGGGAGTTCAACTATATGCAGTTCAGCTAGAAGAAGTCACCTTGTAGAGAGTTCAGCTACAAAGAAACCACCATGTAGAGAGTTCAGCTACAAACAAATCGCCCTGTAGAGGGATCAGCTAGAAGAAGTTACCTTGTAGAGAGTTCAGCTACAAAGAAACCATTGTGGAGAGAGTACAGCTGCAAACAAATCACCCAGTAGAAAGATCAGCTAGAAGAAGTCACCTTGTAGAGAGTTCAGCTACTATCTAGTAACCCTCTAGAGACATCAGCTAGAAGAAGTAACCTTGTAGAGAGTTCAGCTACTGTCTAGTAACCCTCTAGAGACATCAGCTAGAAGAAGTAACCTTGTAGAGAGTTCGGCTACAAAGAAACCATTATGTAGAGTGTTCAACTACAAACAAGTGACCCTGTAGAGACATCACCTTACTTTGTAGAGAGTTCAGCTACAAAGAAACCACCATGTAGAGAGTTCAGCTGCAAACTAATCACCCTGTAAAGAATTCAGCTACAAACAAATCACCCTGTACAGAGATCAGCTAGAAGAAGTCACCTTGTAGAGAATTCAGTTACAAAGAGACCACCATGTATAGAATTCAGATGCAAACAAACTACCCTGTAGAGAGTTCAGCTAGAAACAATTTATCCTGTAGAGAGATCAGCTAGAAACAAGTGATCCTGTAGAGAGATCAGCTAGAAGAAGTTACCTCGTAGAGAGTTCAGCTACAAACAATTCACCCTGTAGAAAGATTAGCTAGAAAAAGTTACCTTGTAGATAGTTCAGCTACAAGCAAATCATCCTGTAGAGAGATCAGCTAGAAGAAATTACCTTGTAGATAGTTCAGCTACAAACAATTCACCCTGTAGAGAGATCAGCTAGAAGGACTCACCTTGTAGAGTGTTCAGTTACAAAGAAACCACCATGTAGAGTTCTGTACTGAATAAATACATGTATCATATATATAATTTGTACATTTATTGATAAAATCAGAAATATTTAAAGTATTCATCTGCTTCATCTTTTCTTCTTCCTGTGGAAAAGAAAAAAGATAGGTTAAAAAGCCTCAAAGCTGGCCATAGGCCAGCTTTGGGGTATACAAATACAAAAAGAAGTGAAATCTAATCCAAAACAACCGAGCTGTAAAAAGAGTGCGGCCCTCAAAAAGGCTATGGTGAAAAAAGATGAAATCCAAGGTGGCGGCCAAGAAATGGCTGTGATGGTAGGTTAATGGTAAACATTTTAATAATGACAATTCAAGTGAATTTTGGTGCCGCTAGGTCTTGGCACAAAATTCACCTGAATTGCATGTCGTTATTAAAATTTTTACCATTAACCTACCATCACAGCCATTTCTTGGCCGCCACCTTGGATTTCATCTTTTTTCACCATAGCCTTTTTGAGGGCTGCACTCTTTTTTTACAGTTTGGTTGTTTTGGATTAGATTTATTATGCAGCTGCCAAACCGTACATATTATTAATGTTTACTGTATTAAACCACTTACAAAGCATTACAAGCACAGATAATGAATCAACAAAATTAATTATGTGATTAATTGATGTTCAGCTAACCTTGTGATTAATTGATGTTCAGCTAGCCTTGTGATTAATTGATGTTCAGCTAGCCTTGGTCTAAACTTGAACAGGTGATGAGATCGTTGGGTAAATTGTTCCAGATCTTTATACTTGATGGAAAGAATGACTTAAAGTATGAGTTTACTCTTGTGTTTGGCTGTAACTGCCTCATTGGGTGACCCCGCATGAACAGTAGTTAGATTGAGCCGGTATGAGTATGGTATCAGTCGGTATATCTATTGATTGGTGCATGATCTTAAACATTGTGATCGATTTCAGCTGGTTTCTGCAGTGAGCCAGAGGTAGCCAATTCAAATTTTGCAACATATGACACTTGCATAATTTATGAAGAATAATTATTATACACAAATGTCGCACAGCATCTTTGAACTGTTACCAATACTACCATCTTCACCACTATACCTTATACCTACCTCATCCACCACGGCATACCAAAACAGCTATTTCTCAAGAACAATAAACGACTGGAACATACTATCAACTGATACAATCGAAATTGCAGATACTGATCTAGCTATTTATGACTAGACGCCAATCATATTATTGTGCCTAATGTATTTGTGTTTATGTGATTCCTGAGCACACCAGCAGGGCTGACTGCTCAGTAAACAATAATAATAATAATAATAATAACTGATTCAATAGCCAAAATGTCCTTTTTGTATATAAACGGGTTGCCTATTTAGGGCGTGTCCCTTGTGTAACGCGAGAAAACGCGACTTTCCGTTTTACGCATGATTACAATGTTGGTCAAGAAGTCAACAAAAAACCCATTTTAAAAATAGTTTGACAAACGTTTTTGACTCTTCAAAGGTACAAGGTGAGTTAAAATCATCCAGTCTATCATTCCAAGTAGTAACAAAGTCTTGCAAAGAATGTTTTCAGCGAGTTTTATCGCTTTCCAAAACCCGAAATTGAGAGAAAATCATCTTCTCGTTCACCCTTCACCTTACACGCTGAGTATGTTATAGCTCGAACCTTTCTCTATAACATACTTTCTGTTCTGAAGGCTGGCTAACTCTTGCTTGCTAAAGTTAACCGAAACGTTCATTTTCTCCATTAGCCGTAATACATTTTTGACTTAGCGAACTCGAAAAGTATGTGGAAAATTAAAACGACCCCGCCTTAAAAGGCAATCCGTCTATAAGGGTCCCAGACGACACAGGCGTATTCTAGGATTGGTTTGATAAGTGACATATAGCTATACTACGTGCACATTTCACACAGGGCTGATACAATTACTATTGTATAGCAATATGCAAGAGCCTATAGCTACAGGTATGCATCAAAAAATTTAATTATACAACCGAGTTGTAAGAATAATACGAAATGCGGTTAAAATTACGTCATTAATGAATGAATGAATGAATAAATAAATAAATAATAAATAATGTTTGAGAAAACTACGAGGCCTAGAGACATGAACTAAGCGGGGATAGATTCGCCTGTGAATGAAGGCACAACCGTATAATAAGTACGCCTGTTCGTGCTGATGATCTTACCGTACGTGTAATTCTATATAACTCCCGGCACCACGCCCTTGTTTAATTACAGATTGCTCGAAGGAGAAGATTCGTAAACGTCCGCGGAGAGGCCAGGCGCCACTTTACTGGTAAGCAACAACATTACAAGTATGTTTAAATGTTTGTAACTGTGTATTTTGTGTGCAGGATATGCGCTCCAGGCGTCATGCAGTGAAGGACCAGCTGATGACAAGTTGGGATACCAGCTGATGCGCTCATAAACAACCAGCTGAAACAGCAAGGTAATGAGTAATGTAATACTTGTACCGGTAGTTGTATTATAGGTCTACATCTTCATCCTTCATCTGGCTTGCTAGCGGCTGGAATTATTTTCATTATACCGGCACCTTCATCTGGCTTGCTGGCGGCTGGAATTATTTTCCACTCGGCTTATCTACTAGTCTACTGTGAGTCTGTATAGCTAAACAAGAAGCCGATGCAGTGCTGCATATACAACAATGTGTAACTATCTCCTGTATGTTGTGCATGGCTGTATGCATAATGTTATAGACTGTAATCACTGTGCCAATGTCACACTGCTGATATACAGGTACATCACCAGTGGCCTCTAGTTATAACAGAGTCTGTTGTGCCATATTGGCTTTATTGAGATCAATTGCTAATTGTGCCTTCACCATATCCCTTATTCTGCATAGCCTCACTTCACTGCTGAGTCATCTTCAGAGACACGTCACACCTACAATATATAGTTACTTTCAATATAGCTAACTTAACTTGGTATTTTGTGTAGGTTGTGTTTTAGTATTGTGGTTTTCTGATGCCAGTTAAACTCCCTTGCCTGTGTACGTATGCATATGTATCATTTCCGCAGGTACACGCACACTGCTCTGTATGTTTCCTATGGCACTGTTTATACTTGCCCAATGGGTAGGTTGCAATGTTGGTGTATGTACTTGGTTGTATGTGACGCGATCCTAGTAATAAATAATAATAATAATAATATATGGTTGAGGTAACACGCATAGAGTATGCTATAGGTGTGTTCACACACACGCACACAGAGCGATAAGTGCTGAATCGAATGGTGTTATCATTTCTGCTAAAGATAATCCCAGACTGCATTGCCATCAAGACAATTTTATTTAGCTTTCTTTAAAGGTTACTATAGTTACTGATTACTATATATTTGACAATAGTGTTTCAAGCTTAAAGCAATTTTCTCTAATTCACACTTGTAGAAATTCTTCAAAAATATAATATAATAAAGTGACATTGCAGTGGAAAACTTCAAAACAAGAACACTAAATAATTTTGACATTCCTTCAGAAGGGCACAATCAATTTCTTATTGGTCACTAGCATTGGTTGACTGCTCTAATAGGGAGTTTGCATGTATCCATTTGTCCACATGTTGAACTAACATAACAGTCTTATGAAATTATCCAGTGAAACACACACCATTTGCTAAGTAGTGACAAATATCATACCCATATTGGGAAGCACAATAATCTAACAGTATATAATTTAATTTATATTTGATTCAACAACTTTGTAGAGAGGTATATACAGGGCCGCCCAGAGAAATTAAGGGGCCCAGGGCAAAGAGTTAAAGTGGGGCCCTTCACCCAAGTTGTAAGGTGAAGACCAAAAAAAAAAAAAAGAAAAAAAAAAAAAAAAAAAAAAAAAAAAAAAAAAAAAAAAGGTCACGACCTGCTGGCAATGAAAATAACTACCCATCACCAACCATATCTCCTTATCTATAAGCTTGCTACACTGCTCCTCTGAAGAATACTGTGACTGCTCTATTAGAGTATTTAGATCTGAATGCTCTTTAAAGTATATCGATCTTTTAAACAGGTATTCAGGGGGCCCTTCATGGGGCCTCCTGGGGCCCCTTTCAGGCTGGGACCCGGGGCAAAATGCCCCAGTTGCCCCCCCCCCCCCCCCCCTGTGGGTGGCCCTGATAACTAGATAGCTATGTACATGCAGGTCATGCAGCATAGTTATAATCATGCACACCTTTTGACAGTTAAATCAGAGCTTATAATTATCTGATCATCTATTTTCATGTGATACTCAGATGCAGTAGCATGCAAGGTCAGATGGTATACTCCCCAGACAAGTTTTTACATGCCTTGAAATCACATCTGCATGAAAAACTATCATACAAAGCCGTGATATTTCCTGGTAGCTAATTTTGTACTAGAGTACCAACTTATTCAGTCTCAATCATATCTAGTAGCTATTATCATATCCTGTGCAAGACATTAAAACATATATAGTATTACCAAGAGTTCATAACATAAAGTAGTAAATATTGTATATTATAAACTCTTGGTATTACTTCCATGACACAAAATCTCTAAAAATGAAGTTTAGTTATTTGGAAGAAATTTAATTTGATATTAATTGTTATAATGAGATGCCAATCAGATAATTTGCTGGAACTTGAAAATTGACATAGTTATAAATTAGATCAAACATTTAATAAGAACAGTAGTCTGTCACATGTCACTGAATTTAAATTAATTTTCATGCATGATGACTTTGTCGTATTAATATATTAATATCTTCACAAAATTCAAATAGTTGAAAATTTGTCCTACACTGGGTCCTGATTTTGAAGTTTTTGAGGTTGAATTTTAGTATAGTTTAGAAAATTGCATGGAATGTATAAGAGTGCATGGTCCACACAGATAGGATATTTGTACAAAATGTACATACATTAAACTGTTGGCTGGAAGATCGCTTTCAGGCATATATCTCAACTTTTGATTTTATTTTACTTATCCTCACAGTAGTTGGCAGAGTCACTCTTCCCTACCATCAACTATGGAATTAGAGCAAACCTTTGGTTTCTGCTTTTGATAGCTTCTATAATTATTGCTAATACTTCCCCCATGCATATAAGTGGGCTCAGCATATATACATACCAAATAGTACATTGCATATCAAAATGAAAATGCAGATGCTATGTCTAGACTATACCTTTTAGCCCTGTTGAGTATGAGTATACCTTTTAGCCCTGTTGAGTATGAGGAAGATATTTTTCAGAAAAAGGCACAATGATTTTATTATATAGCATGCAATATTCCAACAGTAAATTATATAGGTCAGTTTATACCAATGCAACATAACTATACTATGTATAACTTGAAGGAAACTCTCCAATAGAGCAGTCAGATATTCTTATAGAACAGTCAGAAATTGATTTTTCATACATAATGTCACTGAAATTGATCAACAAATTGCAAAAATGATTATTTAACTGCACTCAGAGTAGTCGTCAAGTATATTCCACAATATAGTTTGTAAAATTATATATTAGCTATGAGAGGCTTGGTTTTGTGCAATAAATCGCGTTTCGCATGCCGTAATTGATTAAAGTGTTCGTAATCTAGCCGCCGCTGGAAGTTTGTACTTGTGCTGTGTAATCATTTTCATAATTCAACACACTTAAAGGTGCTTATGTGCACTAGACTGCAGTATTTGTTGGATCGTGGAGGAATCTTTGCTAAATCTTGCGAGGCTGGTCTCAGCCAGATGATCAACAAACTTCAATCCACACCATATTCTGCACACAGGTACTTGACTTGGAGGTGATCACTGCAGTAAATGTTGCATTATTTCCTGCAAGTCTGCTGTGCTCCAGATCACGAAATGTCTTTTTTTTCGCCGATCGGCGATGTGCGCGACGCCATTACCAAATATTAATTAATTATATTAAACTACCTATACTCCATAGTAAGAGGGGACAACCTCTCAAAGCTTGAGAGAGAGTTTTGGCCCCAAAAAATAACATTGCAAAATTACGACGGCTAAAAATCGATCGAATTCAACGTATTTCGCGTTATTTTCACTAGAAGAGATGGATGAAATTTGCTGCCACTCTAGTGTTTTCTTGATTAGACCTACCTCTACACATGACTATAGTTTGTAAGTCGATTTGAAGATATCGATTTTTCGGTTTGCGGACCCTATCTATGGTAGCGGACACAACCTTGGACACAACGGGGTTGCAGCTGAAACCCCCTCTGAACTTGAAATTGGCGCGCCCTCGAAGGAGTGGACGCAAGGAGTAACTACCTAGTTTTTATAGGCCAGCAGCCAAGTGCGCAATTCACGTTCGCTATAATAACAATCGTTAACAACGTAGGAAAACATAATTGAATAGTTACTATGACATCAACCCTACCTCATTTTTCACTTTGAGTAATACGGATACCACTAGAGGTCACCACCGTAAACTCTTTAAATTTCGATCTCGGCTGCTAGTGAGGCATAATTTTTTCACCAACAGAGTAGTTAATTTGTGGAAATCTCTTCCAGGGAGATGTTATTTCTATACCAACTGTATAGCATTATTTAAGAAGAATCTTGATGATTTATGGAGAACAACAGGATATGGGCACTCTCAACCGGCCTAGCTTGACAGTCTTGTGCTGCCAAGCAATTTTTTCCCATTAATAATAATAAGAGCCTCTGAAATAATTATCCTTTTTATGGTTTAAAGCTGATTATTATCTATATAATAATTCTATAACTCTTTTCCGGCACTGCCCCGTCGTTCTTGGTCGGATTCCAATCGGATCGGTACCATTCAAATCTAAAATTTGAGGCGAACCTTTTGATACGGAATTGGTGGCAATTCGTTAAACTACGGGAAATATCCTTTAAACCACCGTAGCTACCTGAGGAAGACAAGAATGTGTCCAAAACTTTCTGGAGACCTTTATCGTGTTACCAGTCTTCCCCATCCCAGCTTACACCAGACGTTTCTCTCCCCCTGTGGACGACAGAACGAGAAACAGAAAATCGAGGCAGTAAAATTTTTAAACAAAAACTCCTCACTGGTTTTTCCCCCGATTAGCTTCAAACTCGCTAGACCAACTACCCATCCAAAACAATGTGTCATAAGGTGGTTTTCGTGTCTGTCATTACGTGCTAACCTTGGTTGCGAGATACTTATCACTTTCAATGGCCATTATAAGTTTACGATACGCGTATACGGCGTTCCGGTATACACGCGTTGCCAATAGAAAATCAGGTGACGTATTGGTCTAAAAGCTTACAATGAAATAGGATCAATCACTTTTTCATGATTTAACCAATCACATCAGCGAATTTGATCATGTGATCTGGTGTGTACGCTATCATCCGGCAACTAAAAAAAATTTTTTTTATCACACCCACCAGTATAAAAGGAGAGTTTCGTAGTGGGTGTGGCAAGTCTACGAGCTATGATAGGGCTGCTTGACAGTCTACAGAGGGAAGACTCGCCGGGAATACACACTCTGCACCCTGTCCACTACAAGGATAGAGAAGTGTCAGCTACTGCGTCACGAATATAAGCAGGTCAGGGACTACAGACAGACCTAATACGGAGGATTACCAGCAACACCACTGTAAGGGTGATGTAAACAGTCGTAGTAGGGGTGGCAATTTAACGAGCTATGATCACTCCAATCAGGCTACCTAACAGACTACACAAGGAAGATTCGCCATTATGAGAGATGAAGAACGGAAGATTACGTTCAACTACTCTAATAAAACATACATCTACCTTACCAGGCTACGAATCGTGGACAACATCATGAAGTGACTGTTGCAGTCTTAAATGTGTAGGGAGACATAAGATACGTTTTCATTCCTTGGTAACTCCAAAGGGACAGCTGAAACTTCTAGAAGCTCTATTACTTATCTCCGTTGAACTACCCTAATAGAACACACACAACCTCTACCAAAAATAAATCAGTCAATCTCTCTCTTAACCTCTCTAGAGTAACCACTCTTCATATGAAGAATTCATCTTGGTAATGCAACTTGATTCAGAAAGCAACATAAGAACTCTTCTCTATCCAAATCCACATGGTTGTGTTGACCTTGCTCAGTACAGCCGATAAACTTGAATACCCATACTCAATACTGTACTGCATACACACTTGGTCATGCGATAAGTAAACACTACACTACCATGACTAGGATGTAGAGATAAAACTACAATTCAGTTACTCAAATTGACTACATAAATATACAAAGTGAATGTGCCAAATGCAAGTTGAAGTAGAACATAGCTCATTGTGGTGATGCACCAACTATTGGTAAATTGATCCTCATACCACACTCAAAAGACTTTGTTAGTTCATGCAACATCATCAAAGTTGAGTACATCCCTGCCATTCAAAACTAATCTTTTTCATGTATGTGCATGTTTGTAATGGGACACATCTTGATACGCCACCTTCATGAGAACTGTGTTCTGCATGAGTACTGTACAGATGTGCAGAAATTCCAGTGCACAAAGCCACCAACATTATAACTAGATGTTAGTGCCACACACAATTGAGGAAATTATGTATGCACATCAGTAGCTATGTGTAATCATGTCTTTGTTGCTCCTTGATCATTAGTAATGTTCAAATTTAAGTGTATTCACACAATAGGACATAACAATTGTCTTAGTATCACGCGCATTTTGCACGGGTACCACTAGTTATTACAATAATGATTGGGTGTGTTACAGTAGGTGTAATAATTAAAGCTAAGTTATAATAAAAATTTGCATTTAAATGTTCCTTAAAAGTATCTACGTTGTATACATTATTCCATAATCGAATTAAAGCAGAAAAGAAGCTGTACTAGTATGCATCAATAGCTGTGTCTGGCTGTATAAATTAAGGTATCTGGTATGCCTTTTTCTATATGTTATATAGCTAGGTAGTGAGACATCCACACTACTGTAAATAATTTTGTGTAACATCTGAAGTCTTAGGTGTTGAAGTGTGGTTCCAGTTAAGACGTATTAAGATGTTTGATACACTGCTAGTTTGATAACAATCATGCATCACAAAATGAGCTGCACATCTTTGTACAGACTCCACTTTGTTACCTGACAGTCTGCTGTATTACTTCTAATTCTATAGGCTTTCTAAAGGCTTTAGCTAATATGATGGTAAGATTTTATAGTGAAACACATTCAGTTGCTGCAGATGTGATTATTTTGATATCGAATATTACTAGCTAGCTAGTAGCTACAACTGCAGTAGCTATAGCTAGGTAGACTGACAATTACCATGTTCCAGAGTGGACCTCCTGTTTTTGAAAATCTGGATCCACCCCTGGTAGCTATTCTGACAAATTCTTCAAAACTTATTTCTATCGGTAGGCCTATCCAGGACCGGTCTTAGAAATTCTGGGGCCCTAGGCAAAGTAAATTGGGTGGGCCCCCCAGAAGAAGTGGTACTTAACCACTTTCCATTAGGCTTGAGCTAATTATGCTTTGAAAATAGCCTATTATGCTTTTGAGCAGCACTCAAAAATCCAGCATATTATACTCAAAATTATGCTCTCAAAATCAAGATTATGCTAGAGAGCTGACTGTTTTATTAGAGTATATCTGCATTTCTTCACTGCTGTATTAGAGTAAGTGACTGCTGTATCAAGACACACGGTAATGTGTCGTGCGGCCCAAGAAGTCGGCGCGCCACACCGTGAGTATATTAACAGGAAGAAAGAAAACGTAATTTTCACACCTATGTAGCTCTGTGATCCCTTATCCGATTGGAACCAAATTTGCTAGTGACGTGTCGCCCAGTTAGGGGAGTCTACATACCAAATTTGAAGAAAATCGTTCCGGCCATTTTCGAGATACGAGCAAACAAAATTTCGTTATAATTTCTTCGTTTTTTCTTCATCTTCTTCATTTCGCACACTTCGCAAAATTCGCCATAAAACACGAATGCGTGCTCGGATTGGGCTGAAATGTGGCACACTTAAAGGGCTCGATCTCCGTACCATCTTTGGTAGGAATCCGATGAACATTCACGGAGTTATGACCGATTATTTGCGTAAAATAAGGTCGAAGGTCTGTCACGCCTACAGGGTAAACCCCTTGGAGGAATCAGTTGAAAATTGATATGTAGATGGAGCAACCATCGTAGGAGTGCCTTTTTGTAGTTTGAAAGGAATCGGGATAAAGACCATGGAGATATGACACAAAACCCAACCTGTGTCAAAATTACGCGATCGATTTTTATGAATAACAAAACTATTAGTTTTCGTGTCTACCAGGCAAACCGCTTAGAGTAACGAGCTGAAAATCAGTATGTAGAGTAAGCCACCGATGTTCGGCCACCAGGAATTTTTGGACACTCGTACGCAGAAGCTATGCAACGCATTCCCTTGGATTTTGCATTGCTATTACCTTAGATCCTCACCATTTAGCCCACCAAGTTTCGTAGGATTTCTTCAAGGACTGTGTGTTTGGCGAGCCAATAAGCATGTGTCCGAATCGCATGACGTTTTGGCCAAAAGTATGGATTTTCGGACTGTAGCTCGCAAAGCACAATAAATGCACGGATTTGAATGAAATTTGGCATGCAGCTAGGGTAATCACTCAAGGTTCAGCCCACCAAGTTTCAGCTTATAAATCGATTCTATGCCTCAGTAATTATTAAATCTGTAAGCGAATGTAGGCGTATCAAATATCGGACATTTATTGCCGCGAAAAACTACAACTGCTGATTAAATTTTTGAGCAGCTTCAGATGATTTCAGCTTTTACACACTATAAAGAGCAAACAAATCACAACTGATTGTTATTTGAGAGCTCACATGTCTTGTGACAGTCTGCAACTGCTCAGCTGACAAACTAGCTATGCACAGAGAGCCACAAACACCTGCTGCATAGCCATAACAAACTGTAAAATCTTTATTGGGAATATTCTCACATGAGAAATGATACAGCATGCAAGAATTGTGAAGAGATTTTTACTGTATCTAAGTGACTGTTCTATTAGGGTAGTTCATTTTGTCTGACTGTTTTAGGGTATATCTTGTCTTTATACTTACAATATGATCAGATAATGCTAATAAATGTCATGTAAGAAGCCATACATTGTTTAATTGCCAATACATAGCTATACCAAGAGTTCATAATAATCCCTCCCTATATATATGAACTCTTGGCTATACCTATAGTGCGAAGAAGTTTCCTGAAAATGTAACCCTTGAAACTAAGTATAAGAAGTTCACACTCTGAATTAGCTCTTCTCTTTTCTAAGTAAAATGGAATTAATTGCTTGTAATCTTATAAGTTTTGTTAGATGTCAAGGCAAAATAATTTGATACCATCTCCCAGTCCTGAATCCTACTGATATGAAGGAACCATTTCATGCCCTTTATACTATAACTTTCATGAAGCCATGTGCAACCTTTATTTTAGAGTGATTGAATGATTTTATGCATTTTTACCCTGTTAAAGATCTAATTATGCATCGCTATACATATAGCCAATATTGTGCAAATTTTTGCATTGAATTGCTATCTTTTGTAAGTGCACGTGTATATCTGTGCCTCCCTGAAGGAAAAATCATTATTGGAAAGTGAGAATCATTTGTCATTCAAGTAACCAATAAAGCTGCTTTCATCATGCCATAATATATGCATGATGTAATTATAACAAAGCTACACTGTAAGGCTTTACTTGTGTAATAAGTGTGACAAGCATAAATGACTGCACAATTTGTTTAATGGACACATAGTGGAGGAAAAAGATAAATATTGTATAAATTGACTCTCTCATGAAAGCTTGGAAACTGAACCATCCCTAGCATGTTGCCATTTTCAATCTTCCATTGCATATATCCTGCAAAGATTAATTGTGTAGGACAGTGGCTGCAATAAGGTGCTTACTTTTGATGAAGATTTGTATACATAGCTATCAATAATCTCTGCTATGACCCAAGAGCTGGAAACTCATGATAATACATTATAGTAAATGGATCAATTTAGAGTCTATGTAATTGTTTTCCTAAAATCGTATGCATCATCCATGCAATTTTACATGCCTGTACATGTATTTTCCCTTATTAAAAGTATACTGTTATAATATGAAACACTATTATTATGCTATGCAATTACTCAAGGTTTACTTGCTGTCATCATACAGAGTTCCAGTATGTTGATCACTCTTCAATCCTTACAATGGTAAAGCCATCCATGGTCTAATTGAACTCCTTCCAATAATAACTTAATCAATGACCTCGAGTGCATGACCATGTATATCAAACACATACATCATCCCCAGAGCTATCGTGGAACTACTTACTGTGGGATGTAGTTCAACACTAGCAACAATCCGGGCTACATTGCATGCTCTTCAAGCTATACACTTCACATTACATCTCAATCAAATTTTGTAGCTAAATAGTTGGTGTGAATGTATTCATTGCATTTCTGCACTTGTATACATATGCAAACTTATCCTATTTAAAATAAATGGATAAGGAAAACCAAAATCAGAATAGTTGAATACATGTGCGTAGCAATAGAGCTATACGTATGTTATGGCAATGTATCTCTTCACTGTGTTATTGTCAAGCTATATTTATTTTATGAGATCTAATCTTGCAATTGCAAAGTGTCTATAAAATCTGGAAAATGCCACAGATTTTATAGGTGTTGGACTGAAGAAAGGCATATACCAAATTACTTAAATGTACATCTATTGTAGTTGCCTGATTTTATAAGGAAGAGTGGCATGTATAAATTCATCAGTCAGGGCATGCTATACCCATGCAGTTTTAAGTGGCTTCAGTACCCCTTTTAAGTTTATTTTAAGTTATTATAGCTACTTGCAAGGAGCAAGACAATATCAAGAATTCTGTTTCCAAAATCAAGGATCTAACATAAACAGAACACACTACAAATTTTATTTTAGTTGTAAGCAATGTTTTCTCACATGATATAGTATCAGTTTTATTTAGTGGCTTCCCATAATTTGAATAAAACACAAGATACTCTAATAAGGCAGTCAGGCAAAATGAACTACTCTAATAGAACAGTCACTTAGATACAGTAAAAATCTCTTCACAATTCTTGCATGCTGTATCATTTCTCATGAGAATATTCCAATAAAGATTTTACAGTTTGTTGTGGCTATGCAGCAGGTGTTTGTGGCTCTCTGTGCATAGTTAAGTTTGTCAGCTGAACAGTTGCAGACTGTCACAAGGTATATGAGCTCTCAAATAACAATCAGTTGTGATTTGTTTGCTCTTTATAGTGTGTAAAAGCTGAAACCATCTGAATTTGCTCAAAAATTTGATCAGCAGTTGTAGTTTTTCGCTGCAATAAATGTCCGATATTTGATACGCCTACATGCACTTATAAATTTAATAATTACTGAGGCATAGAATCGATTTATAAGCTGAAACTTGGTGGGCTGACCCTTGAGTGATTACCCTAGCTGCATGCCAAATTTTATCCAAATCCGTGCATTTATTGTGCTTTGCGAGCTACAGTCCGAAAATCCATACTTTTGGCCAAAACGTCATGCGATTCGGACACATGCTTATTGGCTCGCCAAACACACAGTCCTTGAAGAAATCCTACGAAAATTGGTGGATTAAATGGTGAGGATCTAAGGTAATAGCAATGCAAAATGCAAGGGAATATGTTGCATAGTTTCTGCGTACGAGTGTCCAAAAATTCCTGGTGGCCGAACATCGGTGGCTTACTCTAGCTGGAATAATCATCATAGAAAGTCCTTGCAGTAGTACAGAAGAATCGGATTACAAATTACTGAGTTATGATTCGAAAGGCAACTACGTGCAGCAAATGCGAGATCGAGATACTCTAAAAGAACAGTCACCCTAATAAAGCATTCAGCTGCATTTATAATTTACTCAGTTATATTACATTGCAAATTATTCTGTAGGGAATTCAGCTACAAACAAGTCACCCTGTAGTCAGATCAGCTAGAAGAAGGTACCTAATAGAGAGTTCAGCTACAAAGAAGCCATCATGTAGAGAGTTCAGCTCAAATAAATCACCTTGTAGAGAATTCGGCTACAAACAAATTGTCCTGTAGAGAGATCAACTAGAAGAAGTTACTTTGTAGAGAGTTCAGTTACAAAAGAAACAATCATGCAAAGAGTTTAGCTGCAAACAAATCACCCAGTAGAAAGTTCCGCTATGAACAGATCACACCGTAGAGAGTTCAGTTAGAAACAAGTCATCCTGTATATAGATCAGCTAGAAGAAGTCACTTTGTAGAGAGCTCAGCTACAAAGAAACCACCATGTAAGAGAGTTCAGCTGCAAACAGATCACCTGCAGAGAGTTCAGCTAGGAACAAGTCATCCTGTACAGAGATCAGCTAGAAACAAGTCATCCTGTAGAGAGTTCAGCTAGAAGAAGTTACACTGTAGAGAGTTCAGCTACAAAGAAACTACCATGTAGAGAGTTCAGCTGCAAACAAATCGCACTGTAGAGAATTCAGCTACAAACAAATCGCCCTGTAGAAAGATCAGCTAGAAGAAGTTACCTTGTAGAGAGTTCAGCTACAAAGAAACTACCATGTAGAGAGTTCAGCTGCAAACAAATTTCCCTGTAGAGAATTCAGCTACAAACAAGCCACCCGTAGAGAGTTCAGCTAGAAGAAGTTACATTGTAGAGAGTTCAGCTACAAAGAAACTACCATGTAGAGAGTTCGACTACAAAGAAACTACCATGTAGAGAGTTCAGCTGCAAATAAATCGCCCTGTAGAGAATTCAGCTACAAACAAATCACCCTGTAGAAAGATCAGCTAGAAGAAGTTACCTTGTAGAGAGTTCAGCTACAAAGAAACTACCATGTAGAGAGATCAGCTGCAAACAAATTGCCCTGTAGAGAATTCAGCTACAAACAAATCACCCTGTAGAGAGTTCAGCTAGAAATAAGTCACCCTGTAGAGAGATTAGCTAGAAACAAGCCACCCGTGGAGAGTTCAGCTAGAAGAAGTTACATTGTAGAGAGTTCAGCAGTTTAGCTGCAAACAAATCGCCCTGTAGAGAATTCACACTGCTTGAAGTATCTTAGTTTACTACAGTGGTATATCCCCAGTATATGGAACAGTTAATTGTTTGTTATTTTAGTAGTTTTTCAGTAAACCCGCATTCACTGATGTTTTACTGAGAGTTTAAAACTTAGTAAAATAATTATGTTCCATATACTTAAGTTTACTGACACTTTACTATCAGTATAACTACAGTAAGGCATCTTAACAAATTAGTAAACTAAGAACCTTCAAGCAGTGTCAGCTACAAACAAATCACCCTGTAGAAAGATCAGCTAGAAGAAGTCACCTTGTAGAGAGTTCAGCTACAAACAAGTCATCCGGTAGAGAGATCAGCTAGCTAAGGATCACCTTGCAGAGAGGTCAGCTACAAAGAAATTACCCTGCTTCATCTTTTCTTCTTCCTGTAGTAAAGAAAAAAATGATAGGTTAAAAAGCCCTAAAGCCGGCCATAGGCCGGCTTTGGGGTATACAAATACAAAAAGAAGTGAAATCTAATCCAAAACAGCGAAGCTGTAAAAAAAGAGTGCAGCCCTGAGAAAGGCTATGGTGAAAAAAGATGTGAAATTCAAGGTGGCGGCCAAGAAATGGCTGTGATGGTAGGTTAATGGTAAAAATTTTAATAATGACAATTCAGGTGAATTTTGTACCAAGACCAAGCGGCACCAAATTCACCTGAATTGTTGTTATTAAAATTTTTACCATTGACCTACCATCACAACCATTTCTTGGCCGCCACCTTGGATTTCACATCTTTTTTTTCACCATAGCCTTTCTCAGGGCCGCACTCTATTTTTTACAGCTTGGCTGTTTTGGATTAGATTAGAGTATCTCAATCTTATTTCAAATAAACAGTCAAGAAATAGTAAAAACAATAACACTGCAAGGTTTTTATATGAAACACAGTAATAATGTGCAGTGTGTTCACTTTGTGCAGTATTTTTGGCCCACGCATTGCGTGTTTTAATTACAATTCTTGAAAATTATTGTATTATGCTGGCATAATACACGCTGTGCAGATCCGGTATACAGGCTGTGCCTTTACCGGTACTTTAATCATAGTCATAATCATAATCATAATGCTTGATGCTTTTGCTAACCTATTATGCATGAAATTATGCTGGCATAATTGGTGCAAGCCTACTTTCCGTGCATAAAAACGTTTAACCCATGTAGTTCCATGCATATGTATACATTTACAGTGGCAGATTTAGAGGGTTTCAAGGTTTCCACAGAAACCCCCTTTGAAAAATGATTATACGTAACAATTAGATGTTTTAATTATTGCAGCATGCACCTCGATTGAGATAGTCTAATAGAGTCACAGTAGCTATTAAAGCAGTGTGTAGCAAGTTATTTAAGGTACTTGATGTACTATCAATAGGCTGTGACCTTTTTCTTTCTATCTTTTTTTTTGGTCTCACCTTACCAAACTAGTGCAGACTTTTGCGTATCTCATGTCAGTGTATATCTCCCCCTTTATAAATTCCTAGATCCGCCACTGATTTATATACTTGTGTAAAGAATATCCTACACTTGCTACTGTTCACCATAAAAGATGGGGTGTTTCATTTCACCCCACTGGAGGCGTTATATACACACCCACACCTCAAAAGGTGCTTGTGTACACCCACAGAGTGTTTAGATACACCCAAGGGTGTTTTGTTGTAAAAATTTGTCCTACAGGAGTTGTTTAATAGGCACTGTTAGGGTGTGATCTGAAGTAGGCCCTCGTACACTTTGGTGTTAATTATTGTGAGATAAGAGTAAACATAATGTGAGAATTATGCTCCTTATGACATTATCTGTGTTACTTCACTCCTTCAGTAAATTTGCCTTCGTATATTTAAACCCACAATCGAAAGTGGTATTTGTTGGTTACGTTATATATACAAATCTAGAATTTTTAAAAGACAAGTAAGTCATTGCTGGAGAGAATTGTAGTATGTAAGTTATATGGTATTACACACTTCATGCATTGTACTGAGTCAGCTGCAGATCTGTGTTTGCTGAATTGTACAGTTTTCACATAGTATTATCTAAGAACTATGTGGCACAGAGCATTCAGTGAGGTTCTTTTTTTCTCTTTTTTTTTTAAAGAGGTGTTCTTAAACACCTTATGAGTGTACAGAAAACCCTATGAGTGTAATGGAACACCCCATAAGGGTGTAACTAAACACCTGTGGGGAGCCCAGTTGTAATGGCAGATATAACACCCCAAAAGTGGGTGCTTATGTAAGAATCCATTTTTTACAGTGTGTTGTAATACTAGCTGCCATATACATGTATGGATACTGCTGTTTCTGCAGTGTATTTTATCTCCAAATAAAACTATATATGCTAAATGTGATTGTGTAAAATCATAACTTACAATTATACACTACTATGATCATCTTCAATCTTTGCAGTCTTGCAACAGAACCACTGTGACACAGAATAGCCCATCTAGTGATGCCTGATCTCGTGATCTCTCTGCCCAGCAGCCTCAACTTACATTATAGACATTAATGGAATCCATCCAACAGATCTTCAACTTTACATTCCTGGTTCAGCACAAAGCTCAAACAAAGTGGCCAACATGGTTGTTATAGACCCACTCCAGTACAAAGTATCCGTGATTATTTCAGTTCCGGTGCAGCTGTGCACCCCATGTAGAAAATCAGTGTGTGCATTTGACTCAGAATGACATGTGTACAAAGTGACTACTTTATCACCCATCATCACACTTTACTAACTGAAAGTGAACAACCTGACCACCACTCGAGACTTCACTTCCATTTAGTCTGGCATAGCCAAACTGTTACAAACTTCATTTGTGCGACACAATCACATGCATGTCCATTGTAGAAAGCTAAAAAATGACATTTGATGACATTGCTTGAAGTTTATTAGTTTACTAGAGTGGTATATCCCCATTATGGAACAGTTAATTATTTGTTATTTTAGTAGTTTTTCAGTAAACCTGCGTTCTGAATCACTGATGTTATACTGAGAGTTTAAAAACTTAGTAAAACAATTATGTTTCATATACTTAAAGTTACTGACATTTTACTATCAGTATAACTGGGTACAACTACAGTAAAGCAGCTTAACAAATTAGTAAACTAAGAACCTTCAAGCAGTGTGAATTCCTCATATATATGGCTGCATCCCAGTGCACAGTGCAATGAACATCATGTGCAACCGCTAATGTATTCCAGTATAATTATTGCTTTAAACACATGATTCATACTTATTGACGGTGCATACCATACCCCATGCAACAAGTTATATATATTTTTATTAAGACTTTACAGTGTATATATATCTAATCCAAAACAGCCAAGCTGTAAAAAAAGTGTGCGGCCCTCAGAAAGGCTATGGTGAAAAAAGATGTGAAATCCAAGGTGGCGGCCAAGAAATGGCTGTGATGGTAGGTTAATGCTAAACATTTTAATAATGACAATTCAGGTAAATTTTGTGAAGCGGCACAAAAATTCACCTGAATTGTCGTTATTAAAATTTTTACCATTAACCTACCATCACAGCCATTTCTTGGCCGCCACCTTGGATTTCACATTTTTTTCACTATAGCCTTTCTGAGGGCCGCACACTTTTTTTACAGCTTGGCTGTTTTGGATTAGATTTCATTTCTTTTTGTATTTGTATACCCCAAAGCCGGCCTATGGCCAGCTTTGGGACTTTTTTAACCTATGTTTTTTTTCTTTACTACAGGAAGAAGAAAAGATGAAGTAGATGTACTTTAAATATTTTATCAGTAAATGTACAAATTATATATATATAATACATATGTGACCGGATTTGCGAAAAGGGGCCTTCCACACACATCCAATTTGCCAACTTTGACAATTGATAACTTCAGATTGGAAAGAGCAATTGCCTTGAAATTTGGGCAGTGGTGATTTCTTTGCAGCTGAACTCTCCACATGATGGTTTCTTTGTAGCTGAACTATCTACAAGGTAACTTCTTCTAGCTGATCTCTCTACAGGGTGGTTTCTTTGTAGCTGAACTCTCTAAAAGGTAAATTCTTCTAACTGATCTTTCTACAGGGGAATTTGTTTGTGGCTGTATTTTCTACAGGGTGATTTCTTTGCAGCTGAACTCTCTACATGGTGGTTTCTTTGTAGCTGAACTTTCTACAAAGAAATTTCTTCTAGCTGATCTCTCTACAGGGTGATTTGTTTGTAGCTGAATTCTGTACAGGTGATTTGTTTGCAGCTGAGCTCTTTACAGAATGGTTTCTTTGTAGCTGAACTCTCTACAAGGTAACTTCTTCTAACTGATCTTTCAACAGGGTGATTTGTTTGTAGCTGAACTATCTACAAGGTAATTTCTTCTAGCTGATCTCTCTACAGGGTGATTTGTTTGTAGATGAATTCTGTACAGGTGATTTGTTTGCAGCTGAGCTCTTTACAGAATGGTTTCTTTGTAGCTGAACTCTCTGTTTCTGGCAGAATTTTCTACAGGGTGATTTCTTTGCAGCTGAACTCTCTACATGGTGGTTTCTTTGTAGCTGAACTCTCTACAAGGTAATTTCTTCTAGCTGATCTCTTTATTTGTAGCTGAACTATCTACAAGGTAACTTCTTCTAGCTGATCTCTCTACAGGGTGATTTGTTCGTAGCTGAATTCTGTACAGGTGATTTGTTTGCAGCTGAGCTCTTTACAAAATGGTTTCTTTGTAGCAGAACTCTCTACAAGGTAGCTTCTTCTAAATGATCTTTCTACAGGGCAATTTGTTTGTGGCAGAATTTTATACAGGGTGATTTCTTTGCAGCTGAACTCTCTACATGGTGGTTTCTTTGTAGCTGAACTCTCTACAAGGTAACTTCTTCTAGCTGATCTCTCTACAGGGTGATTTGTTTGTAGCTGAACGATCTACAAGGTAACTTCTTCAAGCTGATCTCTCTACAGGATGGTTTCTTTGTAGCTGAACTCTCTAAAAGGTAACTTCTTCTACCTGATCTTTCTACATGGCAATTTGTTTGTGGCTGTATTTTTTACAGGGTGATTTCTTTGCAGCTGAACTCTCTACATGGTGGTTTCTTTGTAGCTGAACTCTCTACAAAGTAATTTCTTCTAGCTGATCTCTCTACAGGGTGATTTGTTTGTAGCTGAATTCTGTACAGGTGATTTGTTTGCAGCTGAGCTCTTTACAGAATGGTTTCTTTGTAGCTGAACTCTCTACAAGGTAACTTCTTCTAGCTGATCTTTCTACAGGGCAATTTGTTCGTGGCAGAATTTTATACAGGGTGATTTCTTTGTAGCTGAACTCTCTACATGGTGGTTTCTTTGTAGCTGAACTCTCTACAAGGTAACTTCTTCTAGCTGATCTCTCTACAGGGTGATTTGTTTGTAGCTGAACTATCTACAAGGTAACTTCTTCTAGCTGATCTCTCTACAGGAGATTTGTTTGTAGCTGAACTCTCTACAGGTGATTTGTTTGAAGCTGAACTCTCTAAATGATGGTTTCTTTGTAGCTGAACTCTCTACAAGTTAACTTCTTCTAGCTGATCTCTCTACATGGTGATTTGTTTGTAGCTGAATTCTGTATAGGTGATTTGTTTACAGCTGAGCTCTTTAAATAATGGTTTCTTTGTAGCTAAACTCTCTCAAGGTAACTTCTTCTAGCTGATGTCTTTACAGGGTCACTAGTTTGTAGCTGAATTCTCTACATGGCGGTTTCTTTGTAACTGAACTCTCTACAAGGTAACTTTTTCTAGCTCATCTTTCTACAGGGTAATTTGTTTGTAGCTGAATTCTGTACAGGTGATTTGTTTGCAGCTGAGCTCTTTAAAGAATGGTTTCTTTGTAGCTGAACTCTCTACAAGGTAATTTCTTCTAGCTGATGTCTCTACAAGGTCACTAGTTTGTAGCTGAGCTCTCTACAAGGTGGTTTCTTTGTAACTGAACTCTCTACAAGGTGACCTCTTCTAGCTGATCTTTCTACAGGGTGATTTGTTGAAGCTGAACTCTCTATATACAAGGTAACTTCTTCTAGCTGATCTCTCTACAGGGAGATTTGTTTGTAGCTGAACTCTCTACATGATGGTTTCTTTGTAGCTGAACTCTCTACAAGGTAACTTCTTCTATTGATCTCTCCACAGGGCGATTTGTTTGTAGCTGAACTCTCTACATGGTGGTTTCTTTGTAGCTGAACTCTACAACTGTACAAGGTGATTTCTTCTAGCTGAACTATCTCTTTCCATAGTTGCATGAACTCCCTACAAGGTAACTTCTTCTAGCTGATCTCTCTACAGGGTGACTTGTGTGTAGCTGATCTCTATACAGGTTTCTTGTTTCTAGCTGATCTCTTGAATTCTCTTCAGGGTGACTGCTCTATTAGGATGACTGCTCTATTAGAGTATCTCGATCTCGCACTTGCTGCACCAAGTTGGATTTCGTGTTATAACTCCGTGGCTTTAAGTCTGATTCTTCTACACCATTGATGAGCCTTTCTAAGATGATTACTCCATCTGTACAACGATTTTCAAAGCATTACCCCAAGCGGTTTATCTGGTAGGCGTGGCAAGCAGTCGTTTTTTTATTAGCTAATCTCGATTGCGTAATTGTTACACACTGTTGGTTTTTTCGTTGTATCTTCCTGGTCTTTAGCTCGATTTCTTTCAAACCACAAAAGGTTTGAGGTTCAATAGTTAACCTATTCACCCACCGATTTTCAGCTTCTTCCCATACGCGGTTTACCCTGTAGGCGTGACAACATATTGGTGTTATTTTTCGTGAATAATCGCGCATAACTCTTTGCCTGTTTATCGTATTCCAGCCAAAGTTGGTACCGAGATGCGCCTTTATATCCCCCTTCTGTGTGCCAAATTTCAAGGCAATCGGATGTGGCGTTCGCGTTTTATAGCAGTTTTTATAAGTGTGCGACAAGAAAAAGAAAAATAAGAAGAAAAAAAAACGAAGAAACTGAGCCAATTTTTGAAGTCGCATATCTCGGGAACGCGTGAAGCGATTTCGCTCAAATTTGGAATGTGGAGTGCTGCAGTTGGGGGGCATGTCCTCAGCAAAAATTGTCTTGTTTCATAAAGGAAGCACAGAGCTACGGAGGTGCGAAAATTGCGTTTTCTTTCTTCCTGTCAATATGCTCACGGGTGTTACGCGCCGGCTTCTTGGGCCGCACGACACACTACCGTGTGTCTTGATATATATCTTCTTAAAAGAAAGAGCTATATATTGAATTTGTATTTTGATAACTGGGGCCCTAGTTTTAGAGCTTTGCGGGGCCCCTTAGCCCAAGGGCACTAACCAGCTGCCTACCCTGCCTACCTTTAAGGCTGGCCCTGGGCCTATCCAGGAGAATCTATGCCTATAAACTCAGTCATTCCAAAGTGGAATGAAATCAGGAGTTTTCTGGTTGTGTGAAATTATACTACGTAGCAATTATATTACATTAATTAGTTTCATGTTGTGCCACACGCATTGCATATCACGTAGACTCATAACTGCATGCCACTTCTAGGGACTGGTATTGAATAATGAGCTTTCTTTCAGCAACAGGCATTATCACCTACAGTGTTTATTCAACAAGTTAAGCACCAGAAAAGGCTCTCTCTGTGTGTGTGTGTGTGTGTGTGGGGGGGGGGGGGGGGGGGGGGGGCATATTTTTAATGTTAGCTTTTAGAATTGCCCTGGAGTTGGATAATAAAATAACACTATGCAGTACGTAATTCATAACAGAGGTTAATTTTTCAAACTTTTCTATGGGAGCTGGGCCTGCCAGTTGGAGCCGCACATACAATTGTTGAGTGACTTCCACTAATACTCATGTAAGATGCCTAAACCTGAAACCCCCTCTAAGAATTTTTAGGTCCTGCCCTGATAACTAGACATTCCAATCCAATTTTTAAAAATGGACTTCTTAATATGCTCAATAGATAGAGTATTGGCATATCTTGGATATATATAGCTTTTTCATAACTTTTTTCCAACAGTGATAATCAATAATACATGTGTGTAATACATATACATGATAATATTAATTGCAAAAATTGAGCTTCCTGTAAATTTGACTCAGTACAATTCATTCAATACCAGCACAGAATAAAATGCAGCAGCAAATACAGAGCAAAAATCAAGTTATTTATACTGCTATTAATTGTTTATTGTTTCTATATGGTTTCAGTTACATCATCACTTTATAGTTACATCACCTATTAATGGTTCTTAACTACTTTACATCATCTCCCCATCAGCAAGCTCGACCCGAGCTTCTTCAGATTTTCTCTTGCTTCATAGAAAAAAGGGGCATTTATCAATTTGTGGAGGTGTCTGATTGGTTTGCTTTGACAGTTCATCTGCAGCATTATCAGTTTCAGCATTATCAGTCCTGTTAACTGTACAAAAGTGTTCCATTTCAGTCTGCAGATCACTTAAATGTTGCATAATTTTCTTTGATGGTTTGCCAGGTTTGGCTCTTTTACTTCCATACCAATAGAAATTTGTAGGAAAAGATGAAGAACATAACTGAATCTTGGACTGATGAATCTGGATTGGTGGTTCATCAGGAAAGTAGATCTTGGGAGGCTACAATGTCTGGATCTTTCCGAGAGATTACTCGATATGACCCATGCCGGGGTTGGGAAAGTTTCCTAGTTTTGCCAGTTTCATCCTGAGCAAAATATACTAGCACCCAATCACCTACTCTTATCTTGAAATCTTTAGATGACTTGTCATGTTGAGCCTTGTATCTTCTCTGTGAGCCTCTGTCCACTTCCTTAGCTAAACTTCTAGCTGGTGACAATGTCAACATCATTTGTTCACGATAGTCACTAATATTGGTAGCTTTAAGTGGTTTAGTAGGTAGTAAGGCAGCTTCAGTAGGTGTATGACAATCAAAGTCATACAGCAAAAAGGAAGGTTTCTCCCCAGTTGAGCTGTGGGGTGTATTACGATATGCCCATAAGACACCACTAAGGTATTAGTCCCACTATAAACCAAACTTCAGAAGCATCATCTTTAGTGTTCTATTAAATCTTTCAACAGCTCCATTGCATTGGGGATGGTTTGCAGTACACTGTAAAAATTTAGTAGTGAATTGCTCTGTCACAATACTCACTACTTTTTGCAGTGAACATCACTACTTGGTGGTCAATGTAATGACATTCACTACAAAATTAGTAGTAAACGTCACTACACAAAAATAGTGAGTATTGTGGCAGACATTAGTAGTGACGTTCACTACATTTAGTAGTGACGTTCACTAGTTTGTTTTTACTGTGTAGTATTTAACTTATCAATACCTAGCATTCTACAAATGTTTTTCATCAGAAATGATAGCAGGTTAGTTCCTCTGTCTGAAAGCAAAGCCTCGGGGACTCCAAATGTAGGTATCACTTCTTCAACTAGTAACTGAGCTATCCACACTGCCTTTTGGTCAGGTTTCAGGAAAACCATCAGCCATTTCGTGAATAAGTCTTGGAACACTATTACATATCGGTTCCCTCTGGTAGTGATAGGTAGTTCCATGATGCCTACCCCTACTATCTGGAATGGATGTTCTGTTACAATGGGGTGTAGTGGTGGCTTCTGTCGTCTTCCTGTACCTTGTACTATGGCACATTGAGGACAATTGTTAGCATAATCCAGGACATCATAGTGTACATACAGGGCCACCACCACCTTCTCACTAGAGTTTTGTACAGCTTTGGACCTGAAAAATGTCCTGCTAACCACCCATCATGGTGTTCTTGCATGACCTTAAGCTGTAAATGGTGTGGTACCACCATCATGACGTCTCAGTCTGAGTAGAACCTACATAATAAAGTTTACAGTGGTAAACAACTAAGCTTCAGCAACAAGTTTCTTAGCAGACTTTGCATCTCCAACCCCAGTTTCTGATTCATCATGCAGAAGATTGTCTATGGTTTCTGGCTGACAAGAAATCAGTGCAACTTGTACTTCCTCATTAAGTCCATCGGTTAGTGGAGCAGGCTATACTGGCTGCCGTGAAAGACAATCGGCATTAAGATTCTGCTTCCTGGAATGGTGTATGATATTAATATTCTTTATTCCATTGCCTTATACATAAACCTTACTCCACCAACATGCATGTTTCCCAGTTAAATTTAGAGTACCTAAGATGGCTTTACAGCTGCATGATCAGTGAGAATATTGACATTGTGTCCAAATAGGTAATATCGGAAATGGGTGACTGTCCATACAACAACTAGTGTTTCTAAATCAGTGATGGAATAGTTTGCTTCAGGTGCAGACACAGATCAACTCACATAAGCCACAGGATGTAGCTTCTTCAATATCACAGTCATCCTGATATTGTGATAAAATGGCTCCTAGGCCTAATCTGCTGGAATCTGTTTCTAGAGTAAAATCCTCATCAAAATAAGGGTATGCAAGTAATGGTGATGTCACCAACTTCTGTTTCAAGACTTCAAATGCAATTTCACAATCGGCAGAACACAAAAACTGTGTTTTCTTCCTAGTGAGAGCATGTAACAGAAATGGAATCTTGACATAATCTGGCACAAAGCGACGGTAGTTTGATGTCAGTCCTAAAAACTATTGTAATTGTTTCAAGTTGGCAGGAGGAAGAAACTTCTTAACAGCATCAAGGTTACGGTTGTTAGGTTTAAGTCCATCCTTGGTTACAACATTACCTAAATATTCAACCTCACTACACATTAGTTTGCACTTACTTGCGTTTAGCATCAATCCAGCCTTCCTCAACTGACTGAACACAGCTGTCAAATGCTTCATATGACCACCAGGAGACTTTGAGAAAACAATCAAGTCATTCACCTAAACTGAAACAAAAGTGTTGGCCAATTCTGACTGTATCCCTGCTAAGACTCGCTGCATCAATCTCTGAAATACAGCTGGAGAATTTGTAACTCAAAAAGGCATTACTCTGAACTAGTATATAGTCCTTGGTGGGCAATAAATGCCATGTTCTCCTGACTATCAGGATGAACTCTGAATTGCCATTATCCAGATTTGAGATCCAGGGTACTGAAATATTTTGAATTTCCCAATTGATCCAACAAGTCACTGATCCATGGCAGTGGAAATATATCAGGCTATGTCACTGAGTTGAGGGCTCTATAATCCACACAGAAATGCAGTGATCCATCTCGCTTCCTAACTAAAACAACTGGACTGGCCCAGGGGTTCTCTGATGGTTGTATCACATTATCCCTCTGCATCTTCTCTAGTTGCTTGGTTATCTCTCTCCGAGCTGAGAACGGGACTCTTTGGGCAGGTTGTCTCCTTGGGTATGCCTCACCAGTGCCTATTTTGAATTCAACCAAGTCAGTTTTGCCATGTTCATCATCATTTAAGCTAAAGATGTCATGGTAGTCTGCTAACAACCCTCTTAACTGTAGGCACTCCTCTTCAGACAACTTCCTCTCTACATCTACCAAGCTACTAATCAACTGTTGCTGCCACCATGTAATGTGTTCTTTGGAAAAAGTGTTGCCATTTGTCAATGAACTCACTATCCATAGCCTTAAGTCATCAGTTATTGGTATACTAGTATCAGTCTCAGTGGAGTTAGTTATAGGAGATGACTCTCCCAACTTCTCATGAACTTCACAAAGAGTTTCCTCAGGTGTGACTGTTACTTCATTATCCAATTCTAAGTCAACCTCACAAGCTTCTGCTAACTCAACACCAGTTTGTAGCTGATAAGTAGTTTTGCCATTGTTTGTAACCCACAAAGTTGTGACACCATCCTCCTTTGCCTCAACCAAGGACTGGTCAATGCATAAACAGTCATTCAGGGTCTCACATTGTTCTATTAGCACGGAGCCTGTCACACCCTTGACCTGTACTGGAACTACTGCAGAATGATAAGCAGGTAAACGTACAGCACTAAGTAATTTTACCACTGCAACTGATGAAGTGTAGGTCTCTACAACTACTTTCTGCAATGGCTTCTCTCCTTGGTCAGGCTTCCTGCTTCCATCACCTGCCAAATCCTGATTAGACTCAACCACTCCACTGTTAGCAGGTTTAAGTGCATCCTGTTTATCCTTTGTAGCTGGATCATTCAAAACACGAGCACTTCCAACAGGTTGTACATCAGGATGATAGCTCACTACACCCAACATTTGACACACATTTTCTGACAGTAACAACTTATCAGGAGCTACCAGCTTAACAAAAACTGTATTCATTATTGTCTTTCCACTAAAAGTAATCATCATATCTATCTGACCATCTAAAGTGATAGGTTTCTGATCATAAGTGCAAGCTCTCTGTTCAGAAGGTTTGAGGTACTGTATGTTTAACTGTGCTTCTTTCACTATGTCATAGAACTGGTCTCCTCTCATGATAGTAATATCGGGATCATGTATCTATCAGACCAACAATGGGAATTCCTTCCACCATCACTTTTACACATCATGATCCACCCTTCTTTGCACTCAGGTAAGAGTCAGTTTGAATCAACTTCGTCCCAGTTCCAGATTTGGTTTGTGCTTCCTTCTTTCCTGTGCTTTCTGTCTTAGTCTGCTTGCACTGACGGGCCAGGTGATTAGGGCTATCACAAATGTAGCATCTCAGCTGCTTCTGTTTTCTTGTTCCCTTTTTGTCTGACTGTGTCTTTGTTTTGTAATTACTTCCTGTCCTTCCGTAATTTCTTTTCCAGTGCTGTGTTGTTGAGGATAGCTTCTTGGCAAATCCACTGTTGGTAGGACTACCAGTTGGTAGTGGTTGAACCCTCAAGTACTGTTGCTTTTTCTTAAGCTCAGAAAGTCTTCTCTCTCCTCTTTTAGCTGCCAGACAGAGTTCTTTATAATTCTGAGCCCCAGAGACAGATGGGAATGTATACAGAAGACCTTCCTGCAATTGTCCATATAGCAACATCTTGCTAGTTTCAATGGAAAGGTATTCATGTCTAAGCCTGTCTGGAAGACTTTTTCTAACCTTGTAATAAAGTCTGATACTGATTCACTTGACTGTTGTGAAGTGTGGCGGAAATCCAAAGCTTCCAAAGTTTGGTTGCCTGAATCAAGTTTCTCTCTTAGAGCTTTTACAGCAACTTGGTTTGAAGCTCTGTTCTCTGGTAATAGCAACTTCCATTCCTGTGTAGCCCTTCCTCTCAAATGACCAGCAAGTTGCATAAATGTTTCATCTGGTGTCCATCCATTCCAAGTGGCTGCTCGCTCCAGTATCAGTAACCAATCATCAAATGTTATTGTGATATCTTCAGCAGTAAATGAGTCTATTAGTGGTGCCTTTCCATGGTGAAGTGTGGTAACAGGATTGTCAGGAGTTATTCTGTCACAACTGGCTACCCCAATAGAACTGATAGGTCTGTTAATAAAAGAAGTATTAGATAAAGATACACACTTATTGTTTACCGGTTGTCCAGACCGATAATTGGAAGTCAAGCCCATTGTGTTAGTGGCCACATCTCTAGTAGACCACCTTCAAATTCATTCACATGTCCCTGACTTACCATAGGTATGTGACCTGTCATTACTGTTGTCTTTGGAGTTGACATGTAGTCTCCAAATGATTCTGTTGTAGAGTAAAATTTGTTGTTGCAATAAGTTGTCTGAAAGGTAAGGATTCATCAGGTGATGTTGTTGTTGTTGTATTCACACATTTGAAAAGTAAGGATTCATCAGCTGTTGTTGTTGCTGTTGTTTCAAAGGTCTGACCTCTTTGTTTTGTAACTGACACTGACAATGGTCTTGTCCCTGTAAGGTGACTATACCGGGTATGTCATTGGCAACATCAGTTACGTCACTTGTCCCTTTGAACAGTGGTCTTGTTATACCAATTGCCCATAAGCTCTGGCAGTAAGCAATTCTTTAAAAAACTGTGCGTTTCAACACATCCCTCCCAGGACTCCAGATTCTTTTTAATCCATTATATGTATGCCACTGTCAACCAAACTCTTTCTGTCATCCCTCATGAAAGCGCATACGCAGAAGTCAGCATACTCCACATTGCACACAAATAATTGCGTCTGAACCTGGTAGTAATATGCATGGTGGTGATCTAAATGTAGCTCCTCTTCACCAGGCTGCTGCTTTAAGCAAAATGCTTTGTCAACAGCTGCATCTTTTAATGTAGTTTCTTTGCGACTGAATGGAAATTTTATTCCAATATCCCCATACCATGACACTTGCATTAACAATGCCATCCAGAGAAGCTCCAATATATGGCCACTGACTGTTAATGACAAGACCATCGTCTGTCACTGAGAAATCATCATGTTGCTCTTTAAGCGCCTTAACATAAATATCCCTAGCTTGTCTCTCATGTTGATAGCCTCAACTTGTTGCCTTACTAGTAAAACTGAGTGCTTCAGGGTAACAAATTGTCTTGATAAGTGACTGAGATGGCTTGCCAGCATCAGTGTGACATACTGCTTTCATTCTAGCAGCTGTAATTCTTCCAGCTCTGTACTTGAACCACAATCTTGATTTACTTTGATCTCTAGTAACTTTTTCTACGAAGTCCGCCATCTCCTGCATAACAGTGAGAGACACCGATTGAAATGCCACCAATAATTTGTGGTACTCCATCTTCACAAATTTTGTTCCTTTAGCGATATCAAAGATACTGGAAATTTTTACTCATTGATTTCGGCACATATTTTTCAGAATGGTTAGGAACCACAGATAGCACTCCAGGCTTGGTGTCTCCAAGACGTAAATAACTGTAAAAGCTCAGATTCAGATAAATGAGTTCCAACTTTCATGGACCTTTCCGTATCACTGGCCATAATTTCATTCTCAGGGGGCACCTCTGAATTAACTTAATACGGCCATCTATCTTTCTCTTCTTTCAAGGGCTGAAGTAAAATCAATTTTTTTTATTGGTAGGTACTCAACCTCTTTGAGATAAGTGGGAAGTATCCACTGGCAGACCTCTTGGGTTCATGTTTTACCTTCATAAAGGCTGGCACAGGATTCCAAATAAGAAGCTATTTGGGTACATGTTTCACCCAAGCCAGCCATGAAATTACAATGCACACAACAGATCTCTCCATTCCATGATAATCCAGCAAGATAATGGCGATTCATTGCATCTTTGTGAATGGTGAACCTGCAAAAATCAGCATGTGTAAACAATGGCATACTACTGAGTAGGTTTATTATATAAAATATGTGCCATGAGCTTACCTGACCACAAATTAGGTACTTATCTGTGATTTTTCTGGTCTTTACTTCCTTTATCCACCCACTCACAAATTGGTTGTAAGCATCCAACCCCTTTCTGGCCTAAAACTGGGACATAGTAATAAAACTGGTCCAAAGTATCAAGTAGGACACTAGATACAGGAGGGTAACCATCAAACAGTCCGACTTTGGTGATGTTTCCTACAAACGGATAGACTCCATTTATTAGAGCTATTTTCTCCAGATACCAAGCCTTGGCTTCTTGTTCAAATTTCTCAATGTAAGAGGAAAGGCACAACAACACAATTCACTAAATAATCACACACAGTAACTTACCACTACACTGCAACATGTGCACCACTATGGCGGACGTGTAGGCGAAACTTAAAATTATGTAGTTTGGATCACACGATGAAAATGCTCTATACTAGCACATTAATTTTAAAATGAAGTAGGGATCCAAGTGATAAAAAGTAGTGAAACAAGACATGAATGATGGTATTACAGCATATCTCAGTGGGAAATCCTTACATCAGCTTATTCCAAAAAGGTGATTTTCATCACAAAAGATGTTTCTAGGATGATTTTTAAAGGTGGCGCTCATCATTTTCTGGGAATCCCTACTACCGTACCGTTTGATATTATTATATTAAACTATTTAAACAAACTCATTCCACACCAACAGCAATGTACTGCCAAAAAATTTTCACCAATTTCCACATAGCAAATTTTAGTAATCACAATGTGATTACATATAAACAAAAAGTTTAAGCCATATTATATTGTATATATAGTTTTGCTGAACTTGTAGTCTTTGTTACCATACAGCTTCAAGATGCTTTTGTAGTGCTTCTCTCAACTACAGATTACTAGTAATAACTTCCATTCCAGGGGATGATGGCTTCAGTGGGATAGAAATATGGGTCAAGAGGTATGGGATTTAGTAAACTGACCATTTAAAGAATGCACATCAAACACTGCATAATTTTTATATGTTTCAACATTATGACTACGTATACAGTCACTACACATTTACCATTTTAATTGTGTGATTCTAATTTAGAATATAGGTGTATAGCTGCTTTGCAAAATGAAAATGAATTGGGTCATCATCTGGATGTTGCTTCATATTTCAACACAAGAAGCATTCAACCATGAGAATAAGATAATGATTATCATTGATCAAAATGGTACTAATATACGTTACCATGCTGTGCTTTTTCCCAAGGTTGCCCTTGCTCTAATCTTTCTCTTGCTCTTGAGAACATAAAGAATGATACTGAGATTAAACTAGTGTCTGATATATCTTTAGAGTATATTACACAATTTGGGAGCATATCAAATGTTACAATAACAGGTCATGATCACACTGTTCAGTGTAATCATCAAGGTGGTTTAGTGGGTGAGAATATCATCAATATTGTAATGCAAGGTGTCATGTGGGATGAGTGCCAAGGAGTTTACCTTCAAAATTTTAGTAACGCCTGCATATACGATTGCACATTTCAGTATTCTGTTGTGTCATATGCTCTCAACTTAGATGGTTGTGATCTAATTTTTATTAGCAATAACACGTTTTCATTTAACAATGGAGCTGTTTATGCTAATGCACTATCTATTAATGTTCACAACTCTAGTTTTTATAGCAATGGATTTGGTGAAGCACTTCACATTGCTGGGTATTATACTTTTTACAGTAATACTACAAACATCACATTGACTAATAGCATTTTCACTAGAAATTTAGGTCCAAGCCTGGTATGCAATGGAAATCCTCACCTAAGCATTCATAAATCTGAGTTTACAAACAATTTCCACTCAGCTATTGTGCTTAACAACTGCTTTATGCTTTTAAAAAATGACATATTATTTTATAATAACACTGTAGCAATATCGAATAAGGCATCCTTCTGGTCTAGTGGAGGAGCAATTTATTCAATTAGTAGTACAGTGAATATAACTGGAACAACACGTTTCTTAAGAAATAAAGCTCTCCATCAAGGAGGAGCAATATATTTATTGGACTCTACTATGAATGTATTTCAAGGCCTGGTGAAATTTCACCAAAACACTGCTGATATGGGTGGAGCTATTTGTACAAATTTAAACTCAACTATCCTTGCAAATCAAAACACAATTTTGGAATTTACAAATAACAGTGCATTATATGGTGGAGCTCTATATGTCAACATATCTCAGCCATATCCTTATAATCCACCCAAATATCAAAATGTGATTTTACATTTTTATGAGTTGCTGATGGCTTCAAACCATTTTCAAAGTAACACTGCCAGAAATGGTGGTAGTCTTACTTATTTTCAAAACAATTTTGATGCCCATTGCATTCCGGATCCTGAGAGGTCATTTAAACAGAGGAATTTGTTTTCTTCTTCTCCATGCAAGACAACAATTTTTGATGCCTCTGTAAAAGTTAATGCATCTGATTATGAATCTCACACAGTTTTATTTTGGATTAGAAATTTGAAGTTCAGTGCTATTATTGTAGATTACTTTAATAACTTCATAGATGCATCTAATGTTACTCTTTCTTGTATTGACTGTAAGTGCAATAATTCACATTCCAGTGATTATATTTACACCATTGATAGCAGTCACAATGATGTGACACTGCTAGCAGAAGATAGTATTAAAAAATGCTGCAATCTTAATGAAAAAGAACATACAATTACTGCATCATTACTAGTTGACAACAATCTCCATGTGTCAGAGAGTATACCTGTACAGTGGGAAGAAAAGAAATGTAATGATGTTTTGCATTTTAGAAATAAAGAATGTGATCGAGTAACATGTTATGATTTACAGTCTAATAAGTCTGATGGAACTCTATATCTAAAAATACCACCAGGATTTCAGTGTCATCAGAGTAATGATTTAACTGTAACGCCAGGTTACTGGTATGACAATGGTTTAATAGATTATGTGATATCTTGTCCTCCTGAGTATTGTGATTTTGCACAGTGGAGTGCTAACATCCTCTCCCAACCATTTCCTGATCGTGATCTTCAATGCAAAAAGAATCGGACAGGTTTTTCTTGTGGAGAATGCAATCACACTAACCATTCTATTAAGTACGGTTCAACTGACTGTATTTTATTAGACAAGTGCAATATATCTTCAACCCCACTTAGTTTACTTGTTCTGTTCATAGTTTCATTGTGCTACTGGTGTCTAGTGATAACTTTCATATTCATCTTACTGCATTTTAATTTTAATGTTATTGCAGGACATGCTTTTGGCATCATCTTTTATTATAGCGTGTTAGCACAGGTTGTAAGTGTGCTTAGTGAAGTGACTCAGTTAAGATATTGTGCCATCGCTGAAGATTACTATGCTTATGACTGCAATTTGCCACAAAACTATGCATCCAAAATACTCCCCTTTTTGTTTAGCATTGGTACCTTAAAGCCTCCATTTATGCAATATCTGAAATTGTGTCTGGGTAGAGCTGAGAAGATCGACCACATTGCGTTAGACTATATCCATCCCTTAATCGTATTTGGTATAGTAGTCACCATCTTTATCTCTGCTCGGAAATTTGTTTGTGCAGCTCGACTTTATGGCAGATATGTTAACAGCAAATCCATATGTTTACTTATACTGCTTTCTTACAGTTCTGTTTCTTATACTTCCATGCAACTTTTGTGACCATTAGCACATTTTAACTTTACACATTACATAATAGGTTGGTCAGTGTTTAGTGGCTTGAAACCATACTGGTCACCTAATATTGCATACTTTGAGAGTTTTCACTCCTGCTATGTCATTATAGCAATATTAGTTGAAGTGTTCATTGGATTTGATTTTCCTTTGTTGTTACTATTCCAACGATACTTGACTCGTCACCACAACATCAACTTTATGAGTATCAGGCCAGTAATAGATCAACTACAAGCATGTTACAGAAATGAGTGTTACTGGTTTTCTGCATACTATCTGATATGTCGACAAGTGATTTATGGTGTTGATATTGTATGCGACTTTTTGTTTGTTATTTTTATGAAAAATGAGCAGTACACCTTTGCAAAATTTATTGTACTTCTAGTCGTGAGCATTTTAATTCTTGTAATTCACATATGGTTTCAACCATATAGAATAAAAAGTCTAAATATTTTGGATGGTGTTATTTTATTGACCTTAGTGTTGCTGCTTGTTGCTAGTCTGGACGGATTAAGTTTTACAGTGTCAGTGATGTTTTGGATCCTTCCCTTGGTTCTGTTTATTAACTACTTGGCTTATTCCACCAAAGCAAAGCACTTTGTGATGGTTAGCAGTTTATGTGGACTGATGGTTATAATGAACCTTAATGTGCTTGCAATTTATAATGCATTCGAATTCTTTGATATATATCTATACTTATTTGTGGGAATTGCTTTTATCTTGTATCTGCTAGTACTGCTTTGCATTCTTGTGGGGTACATTATTTATGTTATCAAAAAGGTGATTGTAAAAGTCCGTACACGTAGAAATTTGGATCTTGTTCCAGTAGTAGATTACATTCAGTATGATAGTGATGATAACAATGAAGATGATGAGTGACTGCATATAAATTAATCAATATGATAACAGAATGGAAATAAACCATGGTGGTATCGAATTGTAAAATACTTTGTAAAAAAATTGTTGTTATTTGTTTTCATATATTTAATTTTGTTCTAATTGTTGCATTTACCTATTATATTAACGTATTGTATTTCATGACAAAAAGCGAACGAAGTTGTAGAAATAGGTGCAGTATTTAAAATATGGCATGGTTACTGTAGCTATTATAGTAAAATAATTATTTAAGGTGACAGTAAATATGTGGTTGCAATTATATTAAAATCAATTGCCATTAAAATTAACATTGCAGCCATTACTTAAGCCACCTTTGATTTCACATCCTGTTTTTCACTTACGTAGTTTCAACTGTTAGTTCAGCGAATCTATAGCTAAAGTACGTAATTGGTTCTACACCCCCAAGTTGCAACATTTATCATTGCGACTTTCTCAATCACCATTTGTTGTGGCCAAGATATAGCTAATGGCAATGAATAACCAAAGTGTGAATCTTTGATTCTCTTAATATATAATAATAGTGTAAATTCACAGCTACAGAATATCATTACCTAATAGTGATTACAGCTACATACAGTATAGTCAATAAATCTTTAAATTGATCGAGTTGACTAACATTTCTGGTAGTATAACATTCCAAGCAGAAATGTAAAAATCAGTTGGTATTTTAAATTTGCTATACATACCTCCTAACTAGTATGTGCATAGTTGTACATTTAGTAGTGGCTAAAAAGTATTTTACAACTATTATTATAGCTAGGCTTGAGCCAATTATGCTTTGAAAATTGCCTATTATGCTTTTGAACAATGCTCAAAAATCCAGCCTATTATGCTCAAAATTATGCTCTTAATATCAAGATTATGCTCGAGAGCTGACTGTTTTATTAGAGTATATTTGCATTTCCTTACTGCTGTATTAGAGTAAGTGACTGCTCTATTATAGGGTCCGCAATCCGAAAAATCAACTTCTACAAATCAATCCCCCTACCATTGTGGGATGTTCATTGTAGTATCCCATTGCTTGATCCACCATGAAACCGGAGGTACGATTGTTGTCTTCACAGAAATATCATTTTCAGTATCTCACAAGATGCAAGATTTATTTTTAAAATTTCGTGCTCCACACAAAGGACTGGATGAAACTTGCTACTTAGCCAAATCGTATCCAGAGTTGTTGTAGTTGAAAACTACGCACAGAAATAAGTAAATGATTTGCTGGGTGTCCGGCACAGGGTTGCTTTTTTTGAAAAAACAGACAAAGAAATATGAAGTTTCGAATTCAAACTGCCCTACCACCCAGGGTAAGAGAAGCCAACTATTCCTCATAGTGTTTCGATACGGTTGGGTGCATAGTCTGTCTATGCTGTTAGTTTGGAAAAGATCTGAGACTTCTCACCATCTGGGTGACAAGCGTCAAAATTTTCTGCACTATCACAGAATTGTGTCGCGCTTTCTAATCATTTCCAGCGCTTCTGCAGCCACAACAATCATCAATTATAGACTAAAACTATGACAAAAGATGTCCCTGAACGTTTGGTAATAGCGGTTGTCAATTATTGTTTCATCCACAGCTTCCACGCCTCGCTCTAAGCTATGCATCAAGGGAGGCAGCAAAATCGTCCAAATTTGACTTCACCTCTCACGCTCCACAGCAGCTTCAAATCTTCACTAGATCACCCTACATCACCATTAAGCTTCAAAACATCCCAAAATAAACCGAAAAATGCACAAAATCTTTCATTTTTGATTCGAGCTGGGTGGAGCTCCTGGTGAGTTGCTGGTATACTGCATCATATGAAATCACAGAAACACCAACTACTACTACTACCAAACGTTTTGATTAGAGTTGCACCGATAATCGGTTGAATTATCGGTAACAACCGATATTAGCTAATTTTACAAGTATCGGTATCGGCTACGAAGCGGAAATAACTTGCCGGTTAACCGAAACCCACAATCAATCGTTAAGTTGACGACAATGAACAGGTGAAAGTAAAGAAGGTGGTGAATGTAGCAGTAAGTGGTTTGTTGTAACTGTTTTGTAACTATTTGAGTTTGTTTGTTTGCACAAATGTGGTTGCAAGGCTATAGTAGGCTGTGTATATTTATCGGCCGCCCACGCAATTAGTTGATCACTCTTCACAAAGGGTCTGTAGTCCCACTAAAACACTGTTTGATTAGCTGTTTTATAACTACTTGGCTTCCTTTTCCATGAAAGGAGATACTAGCAAAACTGTGTAAAACATTGTAAAAGTCGGCCGCCCACGTAATTAATTACATTGATTACATTATCATTACAAATGCAGTTTATACGCATAAACTTTAGGTGATTTTCTGCTCCTCCTCCTCTGTTCTGAAGAAATGAAGAATATCGGTAAATATCGGCATATCGGTTACAGGAATAGGCAAATAATCGGTATCGGCAAATGTGAAAAAATGCATATCGGTGCAACTCTAGTTTTGATCCATCATTTATCATCATTCTAAACAAAATTAAGTGACCAGTGTGGCATCAGAAGTACTGGAAAGCACTTTGGTACCATTGAGAGAATCCCTTGAAACGACGCACGAAAATTTTGACGTTCTTCACCCAGATGGTGAGAAGTCTCAGATCCTTTCCAGACTAACAGTATAGACAGACTATGCATCCAACCTTATCACATCACTATGAGGAAGAGTTGGCTTTTCTTATCTTGGCTGGTAGGGCAGTTTGAATTTGAAAATTCGTGTTTTGTTTTGTGCTTTTTGAGAGAAAGCAACCCTGTGCTGGGAACCCAGTGAATCATTTGCTTATTACTGTGCGTACTTTTTAACTACATTAACTCTAGATAATACCTAGCTAAGCAGCAAGTTCTATCCTGTTCTTTGTGTGGAGCACGAAATTTTAAAAATAATTTTTGCATCTCACGAAATACTAAAATCGATAGTTCTGTGAAGACAACAATCGTGCCTCCGGTTTCATGGTGGATCTAGCAATGGGATACTACAATGAACATCCCACAATGGTAGGGGGATTGATTTGTGAAAGTTGATTTTTCGGATTGCGGACCCTATCTATTAGTAGGCATTCCAACCCAATTTTTAAATTTGGAAAAATGGACTTTTTATATGCTCAATAGATAGAGTATTGATTGCCGATCTCAGAAATATATAGTTTGTTGGGTTGGAATTAGCTACTTTGGCATGCACAGTGCTTAAAAACTGAAAAAAGGTATATTTTTTCTCTGGGGCTCCCCATACATTTTACAGGGGAAAATGGCACAATTGAATCAGGAAGCCATCTAGCAATCTGGACTATCTTGAAACTGCAGTTGCTTCTAGCTGCAAGTTTGTACATGTAATGAGAGTAACTTCAGGTCTTATTGGATCTCAGCAATCTTTGTATGCTTTGTGGTGAGCAAATATGTTTCACCTATTGCACACTTCTCAATACAATGGTGTATATACCCATAGGCAAGTGGCTATCTCAAGTAAGTAAAAATATCAAGTTAACTTATAAAGGTAAACAACTAAAGTGGAGGTGCCACAATGATGCAACAATACTTAAGGTGGAGTTGTGGTTTCAATTATGGCATTGTTATGCCGACTTTGAAGTGGTTTATACTTTTGAGCTGATGACACAGCCATCAGAAAATTGCTCTGGAGCTGAAAATCGCTAACCCGAGTAAAGTAACTACGCACTTTAAAGTAAGCACCAGTGACTAGCTTCCACCCGACAGTACGTTTTTTACAGTTTTAAAGTATTCTACATACATTACAATGCTTGTCCTGCTTATCCTTCAAAACAGTAGTCCCTTGTGGAAAGTGCTGTGTTTGTAGAAGATGTTGTTGGATGTACTAGTCCTGTAGTCCCAGCTATCTTGAAGGAGCATGTTAACTGGCACAGACTGCATGCACACATGCAGAGGCACACCTGAGTACTTGAGTACAGGTTAAAATATAAGTTCATTTTACAAAGAATAGATATATTATACCTTATAGGAGCTTCTCAGAGACTAAGGCTAATCAGCACTATGAAATGGAGAAGGTGCAGATGGATACTCTGCAGGCTACAGGTGTTATTACTTCCAGCTACAAGGGTGATAGTTCACTAGATGATTGTTATTATGAGTCTGGTGATGAGGACAACAATGGCTCCTGTGATGAGAACAGTGACAACTTTGATGGGGATGGTTTCTTTGCTCAGGATGATGATACGATATCTGATGGAGTTGACTCATGACCTCAACTGCCTGCCATTGCTTTTTGTTTTTGATTGTGAAGCAACAAGGACTTTGTCATATTGTGGGAGTTTAGCAGTACAGGTAGTGGTCAACATAACTCAATACCTCACAAACATTTTCAGATTGATGTGGTATATATATACCAGCACATTCCACAATGAAAAGCCTTTATGTGAAGTACTTCCAAGGTTTGTCAACTGGATATGGGACTGTGTACAGGAGGCTGAATGGCATGGTGAGTCATGTCATCCTGGTAAGATACTGTGTTTACTTTGTTAAAGTGTGCATTACGTTAGTTCATAAAATTGGTGCAGCGACTGCTCAAATTTGACCATCACTCAATGCATGAAAATGATGTTGAAGCCCTATAGCGTAAGCACTTTAAGCAATTTTATGGTATAAATATGCTGCTCAAGGAAAGTGTTGATATGAAAAGTTTATGCCTTGATTTTGGTTTCATATGAAGAAAACGATGACCAGCTTGATTCAAGATAAAAGACAAGGCACAGAGGGCACACACTTGTTGGAATCCCAGAAGGCACATGTCACTGGTGGATTCATTGTGCCGTAAAATGGTGGCCATGCACTGCGTCTTTTGGCTGCTAGCCTTGTAACTGGTCAGACAGTGAGACAGACAGACCGACCAAAATAGCGATTTAAAAGCAAATTCATCTGTAAGTGTTTTCTTGTTTTTAATGCTGTATTCGATGTTATGTGGACTAATCTTACTGTGGGTCATGAATTTTGCAAATTTTCTAGAAGGCAACAAGATAGCTGCTTGTGGACATAAAGCTAAAGAGAAAGTATACCTACTGAAGATATCTATACCTCATGTCAACCTGAACAAACTCCCAAGAAGTTTTGTTTTTCCACCAGTGGTGTAGAATTGGAATGTGATAATTGTCTCTCTTTCAACATCCACAAAGAACTCACACCAACACAAACTACTTTTGGAAAAGAAATTGTTATGTTTTCATGAAAATAATCAAAAGTGTTGAGTAGGGGAATTAATCCATCACTGGACTTGGGTAGACTCTGCTACAAGACAACGTTGTGCAATATTGTTTGATTTCGTGCATCTAGTAAAGGGTACAGATAGTGGAAGAGATGCATGGTATATGGTACTATGTGCTTGTCAACATGCAGTGCCTGTAAAGAGAAATCCAACAATGGACTCAAGGGTGATAGAATTAATCTGGCAGAACTTGGAATTATTGTGTGTAGCGGTTGGGGGAAAAACCTCCAGATGACACTGAAGAAAAATGCAAGCATTCACAAATGACTAAGTGTACAATTAGCTATATTACCAAGTACTGATTTCGAGTACTGATTACAATACTTCATGTACTGTAAACTTCAGTTTCAGCATGAAATTGTCTGATGCACATGACCCTATGTATGTAAATAGTAATACTGTAGTGGACTAGAAATGTGCATACACTTTATCATGTTGTAAACTTAAGGTGTCTATTGTACACGTAACAAGGACAACTTCAGGAGTTTTGGCGACAGGTTTCCACATTTCTGCACCTAAATCTTGGGGGTCTAGGAGAATGCTCCTCCAGGAAAATTATGTGTTTTGAGGTTGAATCTGGTAATAATTTTCACCAAAACTTTACATTTCAACATAATTTAGAAATTGATTGATGTACGCTGTTATACTTGCTTCTACTGACATAGCATCAGGGGCAGACAAAAGAGTTAAGAGGTGGAGCTTATGCAAAGTTTAATTATACAACGGACACATAGCAGACACATAGATACTATGCTAAGGGTCTGGGAGCATGCCCCCAGGAAAATTTCAGGTTTTAAACATTCTGAGGTATGATTTTAGACTACATATTTTTATTGTGTTGGTACTGGTAAACTAAGTTAACATTTACAAAATATGTGGAGTTCTCTTACTGATCATGTTGTAGAAGCTGGCAATATTAAAAAACCTTATCTAAGTTTAGCTGGTAGCTAATCATGTACTTTATACTCGTTATTGAGGTCTTGCACATTACACAATATAATAATAATGACTGTTTTATTAGGGTAGTTGACTGCTCTATTAGAGTATTTTGATCTGAACCTTTGCAAATCAGTTTTGACTATACTTGACCAGTTTCTGGAAACCTCAAGATCTGCCCCTGTGTAAGATAACTAATCCTTTGATAAGTTATATATAATACCACTTTGACACCTCAGATCAAAGGAAAGCTAGTGCGTATATATATTGCATTGGCTCAAAATGTTAACGAGATATACGCACTGCCTTAACAAGATTTATAGAACTTTGTGTGGGCGAAATCAAAGGAAAGTGTACTTTAAATGTCATAAAGTACACTTTAGGTCAAACAGTGCTTTATTGTGTGATTAAAACACTCTTTGCGGTGCAACAAAGCACAGCTTCCCATGTACTCTAGTGCAGGTTAATGGCCCGTGGTGCTCACACTAGTATGACTAATTACCCAAGCCAGTGAAGGCTGATAGCCTGCACCACGCTGAGTGGTCAATCACCACAGCCAACACGAGTGCTACCACTGGATTGCTTTTATAGACATACCTAAATGCTTCGATGATGGGTGGGAGAAGGTATCATTGTTGTTATGATTGTTAATGTAAACAGATAAGTCCTGGAGATATCATGGAAATACTTCACCATGTGTCACAATAGAATCAATTGTAGGTTGTGACCAAAACCTGCCAAAATACGTGATGAACATCTACCATGTCAAACTATGTATAAGTTACTTTGTAAAACCAGTTTGTGTGCATTCAGGCTGCTAATAATTCATGCAATGCATGTTAATTATGAGTCCTTGAGTATGGTGAAGGTACACGACTAGAAAGCTCCATAAATTAAAAAATAAAGCACTCACAGCAATGCTTCAACATATACATACATATATATGTACCACTTCACACCTTAGATCAAAGGAAAAGCCAGTGCATATATATCACATATTACATGAATGTTAACGAGATATACGCATTGCCTTTATGAGATATATGCACTGTAAACTGTGTATTTTATAGTTGCAACATAGGCATGAGCGGTCTGCTTGGTATGTCCACCTGAAGCACGAGGGCTGCAGGCCCAAGGGCTGAGGGTGGACATATCAGGCAGACCGTGAGTGTTCGTTTTACAACTATTATGTAATACTTCTATTGCAGGCTATTAGCCTGCTGGATGATTAAACACTCATGCCAGTATGAGTGAACCACTGGATACATTTTATATATATGCCTGAAAGATTTGATTGTGGCTAGAAACATTGCAGCTATGTTTGTTATAATAAACAGAATTACTAATCATATCAATTTACTCAAATTTAGCTCTGCCAACACTAGATCTGGTACTTGCAACAAACTAATTCATCCTAATTAATTGCCATTTAAACAACATGTCTCACCACTCCTACTTTCAACTCAATTATATTCACAGATTACCATCACTTTGGAATGCTATACCTGTGCTTGACCTAAATTTGTGATAATATACAAACTTAAACAATATCTATGGAACCATTTTAAAACAAATTTTGATGACAACATTAACTGTTCACTACATAACCTTTGTCCCTGCTCGAGGTGTCATCAGTCCAAGCCAGCCACCTCTAACTTGCATCGCTTGTACCTAACAGATGTAAGATTTGTTGTGATTTCACCTGGATTTATCAAGATTCAAATTTCATAGAAGATTAGATTCATAAAGATATCACGGAAAAATTGGGCAATTGTGGATAATTTACAAGTGTTTTAATGCTGTTGAGTTGTTTAAAGATTACTTACAACATATCACTATAAGCCTAAAGGGTAGCATGGTTAACTTGTGTTACTGTGATCTGTAATCATACAGTACGATAGTATCATACAGTACAATAGTACTGTATAGTAGGGACCACAAAGGAGTAGGCATGGCCCACAAAATAATATCACCCAAAAAACAGCCTCAGTTACCCCTGACGACAATGAGGCAGTATTGGTTAGGTAAAACTAAGCCCAAAAAAGCTTTCAGATTGATCCGAAATGCTTTCAACAAGTTGCTATGGAATTTTAAAAATAATTTATCTAACAGAATTTTCTACTGACTGACTGATGCCTTCAGACAAGCGTAACTCGATAACGGCTAAGGCTACAGGCTTGATTTTTTCACTGTTCGACGTCGCTTCAGCCCCACAGGTGCCTTTTGGCATACCGCAGTACATACAATGCATTCTTCATGTACTTACCAGTGTCCTCCTTTGTGTTTCATTCATCTTTGCTGGCAGCGAAAAGTGTTGATTTGGTGATAGCACATGATGGCTTCCCTTCATAACGGAAATCGTCCGCATTTGTCATAGTGGCTATTTTGATAGCAGAGGTGCTTTTCGAACAGTTCTTGATTCATACTGCTGTATAACTGGTTGAACATAGCCGATAACAAAGTGTAATGGATACTTCACTTTTCAGACGATAATTAAATATAATTGGGGTGCACGGCACCATTTCTTTTTTTTTATATTATAATTATTATTTTTTTAGTTGTTTTTTTTTGGGGTATGCGTGGATTGCAGAAGTGCTTTTCGAACAGTTCTTGATTCGAAATGCTGCATAATGGGTTGAACATAGCTGACAACGAAACATAATAGATTCTTCACTTTTCAGATGATCAATTGGGGCACGCAGTGCCATTTCAGATGTGGTATGCATGGGTTCACCAGTCATAATAATTATTTTACAAAAAAAGTTAAAAAACAAGTATATACATAGAAAATTTGGAATCTTCAACTAGAGTAAGGACCATAGTACATCGATAAAAAGTACTGAAACAAGCTGGAGTAGAGCACGATATTAAATCACAGTAAAACAATAAGAAGTGTTATATCCCTACTGTGCATTTCCATTATGGTATCTTGAGCACAGTAGGGATATAACACTTCTTATTGTTTCACTGTGATTTAATATCGTGCACTACTCCAGCTTGTTTCGGTACTTTTTATCGATGTGCTATGGTCCCTACTCTAGTTGAAAATTCCAAATTTTTCTGTGTAGTTGTGTGGGTATGGTCAATATTTGAAAATGTGTCAAAAAAATGTTTCTGTGTATGCACAATAAGACTAGTTCTTACCTTCAACTAATGCTTCCCAACTTGTAGATTGGCAAGTACTGAAACGCCTCCATATAAGTGCTTCTTATGGCCAGACTCCAATTCGTGATAATAGTCACGTGAACATTAACTTATTCCCATAATTGATATCTTTTATAAAACAAGCTGGGCAGCACTGCTACCTCATAATTATAAGCATAATGTCCTAACCACAGTTAATAATGTAAATCAATAATATAAATTAATCACATTTCTTTACAAAAATAACCATAAAACTACTGTTGGTGCTTTAAAATAATTCCATCCCACAATCTCATTTGTTTAGCAAAATTCAATCCCACAATCACAGCTTACTTGGTTTCCTATATACGAGAAGAGATATGAAAACATAACTTAAACAGAAATCTGATGATTTTCAGGTGAACCTATTAGGTGTGCAATGGCTGAGTGTGTCAAAGTAGAACATATTATATATATATATACCATGCATGGTCACTTGTGCTTTGTGTGATATATACGCACTTGCCCTCAGGCAAGTGCATATGTATGACACTTGCAAGTACACTTATGCCTGTGGTATAAATATTACATGGATAGGTATATATGCCCACAAAGGTGAGTCAGTCACGTCATTGTATAATGAACAATCTTAGCCGTGTCTTGTACTGAAGTTCATTGTGTACTGAAGATAAGTCACTTGGTCTCTTTGAGCACTGAAATCATTGTATATAGCCACAACTGCTAAGTACAATCGTAGCCCATGCACATGCATAATATTGAAGTATGCAGCATGCTTTAATAGAACAGTCAAAATCCCTATAAGGCAATTGTAATGGTGTGACAAACTTCTCCAATAGAACAGTTACTCATATGTCATTATATGTAATTATCTTGCATGCCTTATATAGATTGCACGAATATGGTTTTTGTGTGCATTATCTACAGTAAGGTCTATTAGCTAACAGTTTGCATCAAGGGCAACTCAGCCATGTAGGATGATCTAAAGCACAATAATGGTGATACCAAAACAAATTGTTCAGTGCTCTGATCCTATGTAGCTCCATAAGGTATAGCATCCAGTGCACGTTGATCATATGCCCACTACTATATAACAGAAAATACAAGATGAGTATCATAGTACTAGTAGTTAGGACATTTGTAAAAACTCAATCAAATTCTTACTCCCACACATTGTTGCAGCAGGTGGGAGGAATTTTGTTTCTTCAAAGGGCTTCCCAATTACATGAGGTTCACAGTTGCTAACATTTCTATAGCTGTCAACCCCTTAGCCTATAATAGCAGATATAGCTAGTTATCTCAAAGACAGAGTATAGGCTGTGTGAAAAAATGAGGGGGGAGCATTATTATTATACATATATATACATACATACAAGAAAATCAGTTACTATATTACTAAAATATGGTGTTCTTAGGTATACATGTATAAAGAATACTACAGTGAGGTATGTAGCTATTCTAAATCTGCTTCCTTTTATCATGTTTATGACCTCTAATGCTGTTATTATTGCCAGTAAGATACTGTATGTTGCTGTTTGTTGATAATACTATAATAATTATGCATTTTACTGAGACATAATTAGGCTGCACCACATGACAAACAATTGTTATTGCTGCAATGGGACCTTGCACATTTTAGGCAGAATATGTTTTCTGACTTGCTGCTCCACTATGCCAAAGAGCTGTCTTGTCCCTGCTTCAACTAGTACAATTATCTACTGTATATATATATATATACTACTTGCATGTGGCAACATCATCTCTACCATACATTCATATGATAATACCGTCCTATTATGCTGGTATAATTTTGAGCAAAATAAGTGCTTTGAAGCATTGTCAAGCATAAGCAGAATGATGATGCTATAAAGCCTTGCTTGTAACTACTTTCATCGTTTTTTTACTTGATTAGGTGGAACCGGGCCTCATGGCCAACCTTCTGGACTTCAATGCATTGACTGTAATCTATTTGTATACAATAGTCAGTATCTCTAATGGAGCAGAATACATGATGTTCATGCTGACACACTGGTATAAACTTCTTTTAAGCACTTCTAAATGAGCCTGTCCCTATTACTATACTGATACTTTGTCAGACATATTCCAGCTGTTCTTGATAAACACTTGGTTAGTTTTACAGTATATTGGTCCTATTTATGCACACTTCAAGTTGGAATCAAAACACAAAATGTGACCGGGCCTGTGAAAACAGGGCATGTGGGCACAAACTACACCCCATCACTCTACAGGTCATATCTCAGTGCTGGAAAAGTATATTTCCATTCTGTAACTTGCATCATAAAGCCAACTAAATGTGTACTAAGAGCTGAAAATTGCATTACCATAGTATAATGGTACAAAACGTTATGAGTGATGAAACTTTGAAAAAGTAGGCAAAAATCATGTGCCCACATGCCCTATTTTTGCAGACCCAGTCACAAAATATTTAATGTAATATAATCTTCAACCATGTGTAGTTAATGTATCATCTCTATTCCCATCCCATTCTTTGAGATAAGGGCTATAATTAGGCTTGCGCCAATTATGCTGGCATAATTTCGAGCATAATAGGCTAGCGAAAGCATCAAGCATTATGCCAACATAATAGGACGATTTTCAAGAATTTTAATTAAAACGCGCAATGCGCGCGCCAAAAATACTGCACAACATGAACACACTGCACTTTATTACTGCATTTCATATCAAAACCTTGCAGTATTCTTATTTCTTGACTGATTATTCACACTTAACGGAAATAAGATCGAGATACTCTTAGACTAATAGTAGGCATTCCAGTATCCGAGATTTTTTAATAAAAAAATTCTCCGTATATTCCCCAATAGAACCCTGGCACAAAATGACAACTCGTGTTTAACTTGGGATTGCTCCATCGTCTGAGCTCCAATGAGGATGAAAATCACTGTGGGGTTTGTCCACACGCTGATCATCACGAAAATCTTAGTTTTATCGTGCGCGTTACATATAAGTAAGTTTTGTGTTGTTTTGTAATCTTTTGAGGTGTAGTACTTACTGTTCAAATATTCATAAACTTTTAAGAGAAATGAAGACATACAATAGTGTGTCGTGCGGTCAAGAAAGCTGGTGCACCACACCATGAGTATATTTACAGGAAGAAACAAACCGTGATTTTCATGTATACAGAGCTCCGTACTCTCTTTCGAATCGAAATTATTTTTATACTGCAAACACCCTCCACTATCAGCACCCAACATACCAAATTTTAGCAAAATTGCCTAACACCACCGTGAAATATAGCCTTCAAAATTTGGCTTAATTTCTTTTTTTTTTCTTTAGGAGTTTGGGGGGGGGGGGGGGTGTAGATTATTCTTATTACACACTTCACAAAAACCAAAATATAACATTCAAATGCATAGCCCAATATTCTTGAGCTTTGTTTGGTACACTTTAAGAGCATCTTGTGGCACAATCACATACTGAATTTGAAATTTGATTAATGGTCATAGAGGTACGGATGATTATTTGCATTAAAAAGGCCAACTTGTTTGTCACGCCTACAGGTTAAACCGCTTATGAGAATAACTTCTTTTTCTAAATCAGTATGTGTATATGCCATAAAGGTTACCATTATAGATCAAACCCTTTGTGGTTTAAAAGAAATCGCACAGACAAATATAGAGTTACATGTATAAGGAAAAAACCAAACAACTGTAAATTGCAGGGTCGAAATATCCTAATACAACAGTCACCGCAGGGTAAAAAAGGTGCATAAAAATGTCAAAAAAGTTTACCAGTGTTTGAACCAGGGACCTCCATGCTGAACACCCGATCCTTAACCACTGAGCCACTGCTTTCTCACTTAATTTTTAGCTAAAATCGTAAAATTTCATAATTTCATAGATCTAGAACATTCTATGTGTGTCCTTGAAAAAATGTGCGCTTTATTAGAGTATTACAAAAATAATCAAATAAACTACAATACAATACTTTTTGTTTATTATTTATTTAGGCTTTACAGCACAAGTGCTGAAGGTCTGTAGGACACCTGGTCCTATAGCCTCTTGAAAGTTGTTACAAAAAGTGTGTTTGAAAAGGTGGAGAAAGGAGAAAAAATCCATGACTGGACCTAGGCGGCCTCGAACCTGCAGCCATCCAATTAACGCTCGAACGCTTACAGGCTAGGAGTCTGCCGGGTGGTGAGGATATTTTCTCCTTGTCAATTTCATGTATATGTATCCAACACCATTGTAACTTCTCTAGTATTCCATCAAATCAAAGCCGATATTATAGCTATTTTGGTACAGATTGGCGGGATAGTACACTACTATTAAGGTTACAGGATACTGCAAACCCACATGTACACTATCAATCATTTTCATGATTAGGGTTTTGATTTTTCTTAATCCATTGTTATCAAATATTTATGCATTCATGGAATTCAAATGTTGTTATGGAAACACAAGTTGTCCCTACGTCAATTAGTGAAAACTATGAACCAAAAATCAGACCAATGAAGAACCATGAGAACTTACTAACAATTCTAAGGTTTGAAGAACATCAGAGACTGACAAGAGGATTTGTGAATAATGTGTATAGTTGCTGAAATATGGTGATCACAAAATTAATTTTTGAATTCATATCACAAGCACTAGAAACATTATTTCTAACAAATGGCTCCGGTATAGACAAGAAGCCAAACTAGTAGTCTGTGTATACAAAATGTTAACAACTAGTTTGGCAGTCCTGATTTTTGGTTCAGGAAAATATCACCATTAGTCAGCAAAACTAATGCCATTAGTCAGCAAAACTATGCATGCGCTTACAGGTGTGCCAGTTGCTAAGTGTGTTGTTTCTATGTTATCTTGTACTGTTATTTGTGTTTTCTTGTACCTTGTAACTGTCCAGTCAGTACCCTATGATTCTCCCAACAATTTAAGCCTGTTACCAGCTGATACACAACACAACAACACCACTTCATTACGTAATAATTTTTTTTTTGACAGTCACTCACTATCCCGTAACCTTAAGACCTACTTGCGCCAATGGTCATCATCATAATCATCATAATAAGTGATATGCTAGTAAAACTAGTGACAACAGGCTGCAAATCGTAGGATTTGCTCTCTTATCACGTTTTGAATGAAAAAGCGATACTCTAATAGAACAATCACTGAAAATCCTATTAGACAAATAGCACAATCATGTGTACCTAACAGGCAGTATGATATTTTATTATAACCATGAACAAGCAAGCACAAAATTATAGAGCAATTATCAGTATTAACAAAGACCCTTTTGTGGATAGGTAGATATTTTTCTGTATTGGCAGAGCACTAGTTATCATCTTCATTGCATCTGTAGATTAGAAGAACAATGATTTGTGCAAAAACAAACCTCAAAGCCATTGGCTTTGAGGTATATATTTAAACTACAAAAAGAAGTGAATCCACACAAAAACAGCCAAGCTGTATAAAAGGGTGCAGCCTTTCAAAAAACCTGGGTGATAAAAGTTGTAAAATCAAAAGTGGTGGTCATGAAATGGCTGCAATGATGCTAATGATAATAAATTTTAACAATGCACAAAGCCATTATTAAAATTAATCATCATTAACATCATTGCAGCCATTTTATGACCACCATCTTTTATTTCACAACTTTTATCGTCCAGCCTTTTTGAAGGCAGCACCCTTTTTATACAGCTTGGCTGTTTTCGCATAGTAGCTAGTATATGCCATTACCTTATGCCAAATTGCCATATTTGTCTTGCACGTGTAGTGTGAATGATGAAGATCCACCTTCTTTTCATGATACTTGAGGGCAAGTCCATGAAACCCCTCAATGCTGTTGGTGGTCATCCTTCCTTGTGGAGTGATGGGGTCGTTTGGCCATTTCTTGTAGGAGATGTAACAAAAAGGCATCCTATTGCTCCACACATTTCAGAAGATTCTGAGTACCGTATGGAGTGCCATCCTCTGCCTCCTGAAGTAACAAAGAAAAAATGAGTTATACTTGTCGTACTGATATTTACCTTAGGATGGTATTTATACCACTCAGATGTGAGGACATCAGGGCAAACACTATGTTCCATAGGGACTCCTTTGCTCTGATGATAAAACTGTTCTATTATCCTGGCCTTGCACTTTGGTATGTACTACATAATTATATTGGTGTAAATGTGACCATGTAAACAAAATCAAAGGTATTAAGGCTCTACAGTGAATTAAACCTGTTAATCAAAGCACTTAAATGAGGACTTGGTAATTGGTCCCAAATTATCTGTAAACACATAAACTGACCTGGACACTTTTTGGTCAGTCCCAAGGTGTATTTAATATACATGTTCCACTGTACTACTAGTCCTAACTTTACATGGGAAAGTAGTAGAATTAATTGTAAGCTTATTGCCATTGTTAGAGAAGTGTATTTGCCACTGTACTTCCCAATACTTGGTGTGCTGACCTTACATTGGATAGTCTTTATTTTTACTAGGTCCTGGTGGAAAGTTTCAGCTGTGTGATTGCCACAATAACTGATACTTTTTTCTGGGAACACATCTGTCACAATATTGCCAGCGGAGGGATCGCAGTCCATGACAATTTGGAGTAATGTAAACTCCACGTCCTTTATTATGTCCCAGACCAGTTTGTTCCTGAACCTTGCTTGGTCCAGTGTGCATACCAAGTGACCTTGTCACTGATAACATCATGAAGTGCTGCAGAAGAATTGTTTGAGTGATGGCCACAAGTGAAATAAAAACCATCAAATAAAACTGTCTCCATGGTCTGAGACCATATGACAAACCTGTGAACAAGAAGAGTTGGGAAGCTTCTCAACATGCCTTCCCAGCCAACTCACAATTTCATCCACTGTCTCTCAGACATTACCAGTAAGCCCATCATACCAAAGATGCCCTTGTAATCAGCATAGTATTGTCCATTCATCAGAAACGTCAGGATAGGACAGTTAAAATCCCATGAAGGATCAGCACCATGGTGCCCTGCTGGGTGGTCTCCTTACAGCACAGACACAGATTACTTAACTGGAAGGTAAATCAATGTTGTTATTTCAAAATCTGTTACCTGGTGTATTTAGTGATGATGCCACTGCTGCTGGTAGTCCCTTTGAACACTCTCCTGAGAAAGCTGGGTGGAACTTTGATTCACTGCTACAGAGGCACAGCATCAAAGTGGCTACAACAGAGCTAGTGCTGGTATGCCCTAAATCATCACTAATAAAATTATGAGGTAAATATTGTACAGTGTGGTAGTGGTAGTACCTTTACCTGTCTAATAATTCAGCAACATCAGTACAAAAAGTGTTGGATGTACTAGGAGACCATTCATCAGGCCCTTGACCAGATCCACTTGGAATGCTACCTGTTCTCACTGGTGATATTTGGAGAGACTCCTTAGCGTCAATATGTGTAATGCTGGATTCAGTAGGTGGTCTAGTCATGACTGTTCTGACTACAATATGAGTGTCAGTGACAGTAGAATTAATAATACTACTTACTTTGTACAGACATGCAATTAATATTTAATGCAATTATTGCAGTATTGCATGTGAAAACCATATAGTCTGCAATGTAAAAAATATGGGTCCTTGTTTTCACTGAGAATTGGTTTACAAACACAATTTTTTTTGCTAGCAAGTTATCCAATTGCCATGATTAGCAATAGTATGGGCAAACCATATATGAAATATGAGGTCCATACTGAGAATAAACATAAATTAGATGCTAATACAAGAATTATAAATATTGCCTACGCAAAATGATTAGGCGGGTACATGATTAGGCGGGTACATGATTAGGCGGGTACATGATTAGGCGATATCGAAGATTTATTGAAATACTGCCCAACCTTACTTGTAAGCATACCACCGTGCTCAACAAGGGAACTGCCAATTCCAACAGTTGCTACTTTTTAAAAATTAGTATAACACGTTATTCTTTATAAACTGTATTACTTACTGCTACTGCTGTATGGCTTTAGTTTCTTCATGTATGGCAAGTTTATTTCCCCACGAATGACCTTTAGACAGTTGCATGTTTAGGTACATGCTAAAACCAAACTTACAGCTGCTACTAAACCAGACAAATTAAGTAACTACTGGTAAAGATTAGCGCAAACTGTACAGAGCATCCTCAATGGAGGCTCCAATGTACTATAACTATAGCATTGTGAAAGTAAGGAATGGTGATCTGACCATGCCCTCTTGAATTATATGTGAAAGGCTGACTCGTGATACTCTAATACAGCAGTCATTCTAACACAACAGTCATGTATATGATATTGAGTCTGTGTATGCTGTATACTAGCTGTGGTACTGCTCAAACACAAGCGCCGTCTTATGAGAGTGCAAGCAAATAAAAACTTGCTGGGCATAGCTAGTACCTGTTCCACTCAAACATTCATCCCAAACAAAATAAGATAAATACTCGTGAGCGAAACAGGTGCCATGCTTAAATAGTGAGTTTTTTTTAATCGCTTGCACACTCACGAGATGACGTTGCATTTGAGTGGTACCATATATATTTTTAAAACTACACAAACTAGCATTAAAAAAAAGGATTCATGACTGTAGACTAGTAATAACCAACCAGGATACTAAGAACACATTTTCCCCTGAAAATAATGCGGTTGAGCCGTGTGAAAGGGGTCTGCAACTCCTTTGAAATCTCAGATAGCTGCTTTAAAATCTCAAACGGTTAGTATAAAACTCTGTAGATTTCATATATACTTCCATATATGCAGCATCATGTGTGCTACATGAAGGAGGCATAACTCTCACATGGCTTTTGAAATTTGAATTGTTTTCTCATGAAAGAATTTCTATATTTCTGGATACTAAGCATCAACTATTCTGGATCTGCTATGAAATATTTCTGCTCTGAAGCCTTGCCATAAAATTTTTTGAATCAAAAAAGTTGAAATCTTGTTCCACTAATCTGATTAGCCAAGCCATACTACTGACACAGCCACATGAGATTATACTGTAGCATAAACAACAGTATTGGGGGTAATGTGTTTGCGTTATGCAATATTATTACCTTTTGTGACATAAAGCTAAGTAATATCTAGTACTACAAGTATAAGGAAAATTTAGTTTGATTAAGGATCATAGAAATAAAAAGTTGGGAAACAAGGGAAGTCACCTACACCTGCAGACAAACTATATAGTGGACATTGTTAATTCCTAAGCTATACCGGTCTCCCTTGTTTCCCTACTTTTTTATTTCTATGGTGCCTAATAGAACTTATACTTCCTAATTTTTCCTTATACTTCTTTGTTTAATTTTTTTGTAACATTATAATGACTAGTAAATCCACACATAAAGAAAGGATGGCACCAGACTTAATGTTTTCATCTGAACGTGCACTCCAGGTACAATAACCGGTTCAAAAGTGTAATAGCCATTACTCTTTGTAACCATAAACTGGTTTCGAGTTTGTTTTTACACAAATCATTGTTTTTCTTATCTACAGATGCAATGAAGATGATATAACACAAACTAGTGTTCTACTAATACAGAAAAATACCCACCAACCCAATACCAATGCAAATCTATACTGATAATATTAAGTGCCGTATTTATTTGCAATAGCGATTGTGTTTATTTGTAATAGTGTTTTATAACAAAGTTAATACCATACCTTTTTCACTGCCCATACAAAACTCCCAATAACTGCAGTGAAATTTATCCCGTATTTCACTGGCAGCAGTGAAAAGTTGTAATTGTGATTTGATTGGCTATAATTTATGCAACTGTATTACGTAATTAGGTTTAGCGCCTGAATCCGTTACGTTAGCAATGCTAGTTCAATGGCTTTTAATATTCCAGAAGATCTCTTTTCTGACAAAATATTGCAGTTTTTTAATGACAGTGACATTACAGGTACTGATACATTCTCAGAAGAACTAAACTCGATGATGCAAGCTCCAGTGTGTTCGCTTCAACAACGGAAAAGGAGATACAAGGTCTGCTTGAGAAAAAGAAGAATAGAAACACCATAAAGTCTATAGCCACATGGGTAAAGAGGTTTGAAAAGTGGAAGAAGGAAAAGTGTATATCTGTAGATTTGCCAAACATTTCTGTGCTGAATTTGAATGTTGTTTTACAGCAGTATTTTGCTGAAATTCGCAATGAAAAGGGAGAAGAATACGAGCCTGACAGTTTAAGAACAATGCTTTCAGCAATGCACAGATATATAAAAGGTGCTGGATACAGTTACAACATTCTTCCAGCACCAGAATTCGCTAGTGCCAGGGAGGTACTCAATGGAAAAGCTATTGTATTGCATGAAAGTGGTAAAGGAAAGCGAAAAAGGAAGGCCAATTTTGTGACTACTGAAGATGAACAAACCATGTGGAAGAATGGTATTCTTGGAAGCAGTACACCTCAAAACTTAAATTATACTATGTTCTTTTTATTGAGCCAAAATTTCGGAACATGAGGCTGTCAAGAGCATCACCAAATAAAAATTGAATACCTAAAATTAATATGTAACCCAAGTTCTGGAGAAACTCTGTATGTTGATTGGGTGGAAGGTCCCACAAAAACAAAACAAGAAGGGTTATAATTAGTAAAACAGGAAAGATGTGCACCTCAGCATATGTTTGCTATTGGAAGTATTTCAAAAGCTACTGAATAAGTGGCCAGAACCACTTAAGTCATCTGGCTCTTTGTATCTTTCACCATTGAAGGATTTTCAAGGACAAGATGTCTGGCATTCACAGCAGAGAATGGGAATATATAAATTAATAGCTTTATGAAGGACATGACTAAACAGAGTGGACTTTCAAACAGTAACAAATGCTACACCAATCATAGCATAAGGAAAACAATGGTTCACAAATTACAAAAGGCATGTTTCAGCAATGATAAAATTGCTTCAATCAGTGATCACAAAAGTGAGCAGTCATTGAGAGATTACTCTGACATTGACATGGAGGATCATCAACAGATTAGTCATACTTTGAGCTACAACACAAGAGGTGACTGTCAGAAGCTTAGCAAGCAAATACATCCTGATGCTGAATTTTGCTCAGTGCAATCCACATCACTTCCCTTATGCAATTTTACAAATTGCACAGTACATATTACCAACAATCCAGCAATGTGCTTACCTTGCAAGAGGGTTAAGATTGGAGATAAAAACTCTGAGTGAATCTAATGTGGACAATGTATTATATTAATTGTATTACACTAGCTGGACTAGTATACATGTATAGTCAATGAACCTAATGTACAGTAATGTGTATGCAACTAGTATGGTATTAACTTGGAATAGCATTGGTAGCAGTGAAATATGGGGATAAATACCACTCTTGTTGTATTGGAAATGGTAAATTTTCACCTCGTGAAATTTATCCCCATTTCCAATACAACACTCGTGGTATTTATCCCAAATTTCACTGCTACCCATGCTATTACTAGTACAAATCCCTTCAAAGTTAGGTATACATGGTTGTATTATTTGTCTATTATGATTTTGCAGTGCATCACTGTTCTATTAGAGTACACATCTCGATTTTTCGTGCAAAACATGATATGTTGCAGTTGCTCAATTTTACCAAAGCTAATCCTGCACCTTTTAAGCTAAAATACAATTTCCAGCCTGTTGTCACAAGTTTTATTAGCATAGCACTTGGCATGACAGGGGCAGATCCAGGAGCTGGCAAACAAAAAATTGACTACAATGGTTAGTTGAAAATGGAGGTATCAGTCTATCATCAGAGAACATTCATTATATAACTTTCAAACATTTTTTGTAAATGATATAGAAGGACACTTGGGATGGCAGAATCCTCTCACTTAATTCAACCTCACAATTAGGTATTGCACGAATAGCTTCTGTTAAAGATAATGCTGCAGCAGCCATCACATTTAAACTCTTTAAGTAATCAAAAATTCGTTCCTTCTCTACTTTTTAAAACATCTTATGACGCTTTTCCCCTTTACTGGCTTGGCTCTTGGCTTTTTTGCTCTTTGTCAACTTACTGCTAGGCTCAGGATCTTCATCATCTTTGTTTGTTTGCTCTTCTTCACCGAATATTACAGCTTCCTCTACAGCGTGCCACATATTTATATACGTTGAGAAAAATTATACTTAGATAACACGCACCCTGTGCCACATTTACTACACTTTGCTTGAAATAAAAATTTTAGTGTGCTTGATCAACACCCTTTTAGCAGCAATTTGATACGTTTTACTTTTAGTGCTGATAGACATTGCACAATATTTGAACACAGTGCGATTGACCAGGTAATACAATGATGGACACCCTCCCTCCCTCTATTATGAACTCTTGATTTGATGGAAGTCAGTTGCAATATTTAAACTTTATTTGCAATGCTCTAATAGAACGCACATTTATTTCAATGAATTCTAATAGTAAGAAGACACATAGAATGTTCTAGAACAATCTAGGTTTTCCATTGGTAGATTATGACTACTGTTGAGTAGATTTTAGCTGGAATTTTCACTTATTAAGTAGAGATGATCAGCCATGATAGCAACGGCTCAGTGGTTAAGGATTTGGGTGTTCGGTATGGAGGTCCCTGGTAGAGGTGTGCGATTATCTAGATATATTCGATTATCTAGATATCACAAGACTTACCGAGATTAGGATGATAGGTTTATTTATCTAGAGAATAGTAAACTTCTGTAAATCACTTGTATATCAAGGAATATCTGATGGTATAGACATCTCCATCTCTCCCACTACTTGGGCACTGTACTAAAACTCACTTTTTATGCTCTCCAAAATTGTGATTTGCTCACTTCACTGGTTACTAAGTTAGCAGTTGACTATATAGTATGCATTTGTTTCAATTATCTAGATATGTTAGATAATCGAGATATGTTGAAAAGGAAATATCGAGATATGTCTAAATTTGTTATCGCACACCTCTAGTCCTTGGTTAGAATGCTGGTAAGTTTTCCCAACGTTTTTCATGCAGCCTTTTTACCCAGCAGCAACTGTTCTGTTAGACCATTTTGACTTACAATTGTTTGGTTTTTGCCTTGTAACTCTCAATGTGATTTATTTTAGGTTTAAGCTATGATGGTTACCCTATATGCATACCAATCTATTAGTTATTTCCATAAGCGGTTTAGGCGTGACAACAAGTCAGTATTTTATAATGTAAACATCTCTATGGTTATTAATCAAATATGCATCAAACTCCGTACGTGATTATGCCACAATGTGTTCTTAAATTATACCAAAGCTCAAAAAAATCAAGCTACACATTCCCATTTTATAACAGTTTTTGTTAAAGTGTGTAAAAATAGTAATCAAAGCCGCCCCCATAAATGAAGAAAAAATTTTAAAAACAAAGAAATTAAGCCAAATTTTGAAGGCTCGTATTTCATGATTGCATTGCTCAAATTTGGTATGTGGGATGCTGAAGTGCTTGCAGTATAAAAATGATACCAATTCGAGAAAAGAGCACGGAGCTACGTATGCATGAAAATCACAATTGTTCTTCCTGTAAATATACTTACAGTGTGGCGTGCTGGCTTTCTTGGCCACACAACGAACTACCATGTGTCTTGATATAATATGTAATATTACAGGTTTTGGTAATTGAATTAGTCCCCGTTGGTAACTGAATTTGTCACTTTGGTAAATGAATTTGTCATGTTGGCACAAAATTTTGTCATAATTAAATTGTCTTCAAGAAAGCAACTGCTCATCATGAAGTATGTGAATCATTTTCACCATGGAGAGTTACACCTGAGACACTAGAAGGTGATTGAAGCTGGTTGTACTTGAAGCTGATATGTAGCTGTCTGGCATGTTAAAATTTGTTCGCAAGTGACCATGACTATTGCTAATGGTCACTACAGTTGCGAATGTTGCTGAAGAAGCTGTAGTGGAAGGATTATCAAGTTTACTTGAACAAGTAGCAGCTGCTACATCTTGTTTTCGTGTTTCTCCAGCTGCCAATCTTGTTAGACAAATTTTAATGCCAAAGTGACTAATTCCATTGCCAAGGGGAAGAATTCATTTGCCAAGGTAACAGATTCAATTGCCAAACTTGTATAATAGTTACTTTGTTTTATGGGTAATATGTAACTGTAGTGCAAATAATAGTAATAAGTAATGAGTAGTAACTACCCCAACACTGTATATTCCGCAGCAGGCAGTAGCAAGATTATTTAGTCTTGGACTAAATATCTTGCTACTGCCTACTGAGGGATATGTGGTTGTCATTTTGAAGATAATATTGGGACATATACTACTGTTTGTGTCTGAAATGCTAGCTGCTCAAGGTAGCAGGTGTCATGTGCGTAATTAATGTATCTGTAAGGCCACTCCAAAAAAATTTTCTGTTTCCTGTCCACCACTTGCATCTGATTACTGTTGGCTCTAAATATTTCATTATTCCGTATTCTTCCATTATTTTCCAGTTATTCTTGCATTCTGTACAAGCTTCACGTGTCACCAGTACTATCAAGTTGGCACAAACTCACATTTGTGTTACTTAGTTTTTATTGCTTTACAACACCAGATGCAAGCAACTTAAAAATCAAGGTAGCGTAAGCGACCGATTGTCAACTGGTATGTATTATCAACCTAACATTTTCCCGTAAAAACAATAAATTCCTCTGTAAATTCGTACTTGTTTATTGGTATGTCTAATGGTTTTTGTCTTCCTTTACAGGTTTTTAACCATTAGAGTTTTAAAAAATCAATAAATAAATAAATAAAACAAAAGGTGATACAAAAGTCCAGGAAATGTAAAAATAAATAAACAAAAAGGTGTTACCAAAAAGTCCAGAAAGAAGAAGGGTTTTACAACATAATTGACCGAGTGCTTCCCATTTCAAGTTTGTTTGTAAACGCAAAGGTGATTTTACTACAGTTGAGTGGAGAAAAAGGCAATAAGTTGCCCAAAAAGGCCAAGACTATTACCATGTGTTGTCCCAGGTTCTACAAACCCTTACAGCCTGAAACACATCTGGATGATAAGATTCAGTCTAAAGACTTGCAGTTGTTAATGTGGTACTGTTGACAAAGATGATACTTTATGTGTGATTAAACTGGTTTAGCTCATAACTCACATTCCAATCACGCGAATAATCTGTAACTTGGTGAGTGTGTACATTATTACATGCTGAATTGCATTATATATAGTAGGACAAGGCAGTGTTTTCAGGTGTAGTGGTATTTAACAACTGGTCGATTAATTTATCTATGGAAAATGTACTGCGGTCGATAATAAGTAACAGCAAGAGTTCATAATATAAAGAGAGGAGAGTGTCCTACTTCAGAATAGCCTGTATAAACGTGTATCTAAAAGTAATACAGTAAAACTTTGATTACTTTAGGATATCAAGTCAACACATAAAATGTTAAGGAGCGTTGAGTCAGATAATGTCATCAGTAGACTGCTTGTTGAAGCCATAACTACAACAGTCATTGAAACTTAATGCTGAGTACATCCTGACCAACTAACACATTGAAAGTGACTGTAGGTATTACATCATAATTTTGAGATCCGCGTTTGTACAGGCTATACTACAGTAGGACACTCTCCTCTCTTTTTATATTATGAACTCTTGGTAACAGTGGTCTCAGTCTACTGCACAGAACATTTAAACAAATTGATGCATGGAAATGGGACCAGAACTACTTTATAGGTGAATGACAACCGGAGCAGATGGTGAAAATTGGAAGCTTGTAGGATGTTCCTTCACCAAGTTAGAAGTTAAGGTATGAGGTACGGTTGATAAGGCCACTCCAAATAAATTTCCTGTTTCCTGTCCACCGCCTGCATCTGGTTACTGTCAGCTCTAAATATTCCATTAGTTTCCGGTTATGAGCAATATCCACAATGACGTTTCTTTACATTGCGATTACAAAATTTGATGTCATAATTGACAAAATGGCCGTGTTAGTGTGGGGGCTTTAAAGACTTTGGCACATAATATTCGAAATGAATGTTGTCTGTAGTGTTTTACACATGGATCCACGAGATAATAAAGGTAAGAAGTAGTACACGTACCGTAACAGTGCAAAACTCACTCCAAGGTCCCTAGAGGGATAGTTGTCTAATAAATAAATAAATAAATGAATAAATAACAAGGAAAGCAGACCGAAAATTTTAAATTCGGACACAAATAGGCTTATTAGTATTGCATTATATACAATATGCCTCACCTTCACCCTTTTTCGAATTATAAAGGCTATCATAGGGAAATACTATCTCGCCCAATAGAGCAGTTGCATGTGACATCACAGGTGCGGCGTTCAACTGAAACATGTGGCAAAACCTGTGGCATTTGTACAGCCAGGTGCTGGGAAAATTGCATGTTTCGTTTTCGTGTTATTGTAGAGTGACTAACAGCCAAACTACATCGGTGTTGATAATCATCTGTTATCAGGTACTAACATACTAGAGTAGTGAGAGCATAGCTGGTCTGCTTTGTGGCTACATGGTAAAAAATAGTGTGTATCCGCCCATGCATTTTCCAAACAGGTCCACGCGTAAGTTGAAATGGCAAGGCTAAACTGCTTTCTTTCTTCATAATGATATCAGAAAAACTCTTGTAACACATTGGTAAACATGAATAGGCAGGCATCTGGCTTCGTGAGTGTACTAGCAAAAAGCAGAATTTTATCGTAATTTCAGAAACCAGACCAGCTACACTGTCGTCCTTCTAGTATATTAATACCTTATAATAGGTGAATGTAACATTGTAGTATCTAAGCTATCCATGCTTGTGTTGTGGCAGTAGAATCGAATACGCAATTTCATGCATTGTGGCAATGGATTCTTGCACACATTTTTCTAAGCACATCTAATGTAATTATTTGTGCAACCGCTCTACTGTACAAAGTCCCCACATTACAGCAGCCATTTTGTTTTGTGGCATCATAGATATACACAAAACGTCATTGCGGATATTGCTCATTCTTGCATACTGACAGGAAAGCCATCTTAAAACAGTGTCAGCTCACATGTCAGCAGTGCTATCAAGTTGACACAAACTTCATTTTGTGTTATTTTTGCAACTTGAAAAGGAAGGAATATGCTTTTGCACTTCTTATATATAGCTTTGTCAGGCAAATATTGGCTTGAAAAGCTGCCAATCTCATAATGAAATAATGGAAATGGACCGCCCGCCTGCATGCGAATAGGCACTGACGACCTGCTTTTATGCAGTTTTCTATAGTTGTGCAAAGCTCGAGCGGCAAAGCTTGAAAAGCTGCCAATCCTATAGTGGAAATGGATCGCCCGCCCGCCCGCATACAAAGCAGGATAGGAAACAGAGAATTTATTTGGAACGGCATATATATATAATGGACTCGTCGTAGACTCAACACACGTCAGTGGTGCCTTATTGGCAAAATACATTAAGGTAAGTGCACCTAACTCAGGACAGTTTTTGCTTTCGGCGCTCTATCTCCGCCATGCAAGCGAATTTGTCAATCCTTAAAATATGGTGATAAAGCCTATCCTATGGTGCATCAGTCCTGCAAGTTTCATCAAAATATCTCCATCCGTCGAGGAGCTGCGCTCCAAAATTCAACTATGTGTAAATTTTGCGCATGTTCCTAACTCCGGACACCTTTTATCACGCCTGATCATGATACAGCACTTCCGAAGTTGATTTCAAAATTTAAACACCACCATGTTAAACGTGCATCTATTGCCCACCTCATACTCGATTTTGAGAGTCCTAGTGCCTTTCGTGCTGAGTTATGGGTATTTCAAATTTAGGTGTATTTACACACATATTTACACAGCTTTAATGAGACTGGCTCTTACAAAATCGTCCATAGCAAGTGTTTGGCTGATTTTTTTGCAAACGAAACTTGGTACAGTGTAGTTGTCCCGCTGCACTGTATGAAAATCAGCCAGATAGCTCTTTGAGTTTGGGAATAACAGCGATTATTGAAGAATTTTTGATAATTTTGCCACACATGGCAATAAATAATCACCTCGTTTAGAAAATCTAGCAGGACTTTTAAGCTGATTTTAAGATCACAGCATTATTGTATATGAAGCATTAATCACCTAAAATTTCAAGTAAATGCTGTAGGTAGTTTTGGAGATATGACGACAAACATTGGAAGTGTCCGGAGTTAGGAAGTGTCCGGAATTAGACGCACCATAGATTATAGACACACCCCTTACCTTACTTTAAGACGAGCTTGTTGTACAGAACAAAAATGATGATCTCAGCTAGGCGATTTAATCCTCGGACGCTCAGTGTACTGAAAATGGCGAGTGTAACAAACAGGTTGATACTGATGTAATCACTCACCTTTGGAACTTGATAGTTACTGTATTTGTAAAGGCTGATTTTAGAATAGTAGACTACACGGGTATCCATTCAACTCTATTTTTATACACGCTAACCGCACATTTTTGTGTGAAATTACCGGGAATTTCAGTTTCCTTGGTTACTTGACAGGCAGCCTCAGACCTCAAAAGGTGCCAAATGAATAGCTGAACCTCGGCTGCTTTTCAGTGCTATGTCGTGCTGCAGTCAGCGTACTGTGCCAGTTCTGCTCTGGGCTCTGCCTACACCTGCTCATGCTGATCAGCTGGTCCTCGTGTAGTTTATTAAGTTGTGGACAAGAACAACTGTTTTGTAAACCACTGTAGTATCAGAGTGTGAGTTCAGGTGCTCACTGAGTTATTTTCATTTGCAATATTAAACTGTGCCCTGGATAGTGCAAAATTATATGCAGGCAGCAACTTAGAAAGAGCTTACGGGAGTTCTCCTATAGTACCCAAGCAGCTCACCAGCTAATTAAAAGTTAGTTTTCATTTAATTGTTATTACTCACTTGTTTTTTGTTTTGTCTTTTTAAGGTGGCAGACAAGTGTCAGTGTTCCTGTTAAATTGTGCATTCCTAATGAGTTTACAACCATACATCCTATCACTAATACTTGACTGATGCAACCAAGGTTCACTTCCATTGAGTTATTGTTCTATTGTGGTAGTTTTGTAATTTCAAGAAAAGGAGAATGCGAACCACTACAGTTACAGAAACAGTTCCGCCTGTATCATTACCTGCAAATTAACTGTTACCAAATTAATTGATATTAATGCAGGTTTGGCTAGACTCAAGAGTTGGGTAACAAGATTTTCATTTTTTTGTCCATTTTATATATATGAGTTTGCTATGCTTAATAAAGCAAGACTGTGTGTGCATGCATGTGAGTGTGTGCACGCATACGTGTATGGTTTAATTCCCCAAAGATGAACTGATATTTGTGGTAGAGGTACGAACATTGTGTACACATAGTATGTTCATTATTGCTTTATTTATGAAATTTAACATTCTGCTAAAATGTCGGTAGCTTATGGTCATGGTTATGGTCAATTCTTTATGGATCAATTATCAATACATAGCCATCACATGCAGCAAAATGTAACAAAACAGTGTGCATAATTATAGTGAAATACCCTAATAGAGTGCTCACCACTGTAATAACAATAGTGGTCAGGGGCGGATCCAGGGGGGGGGGCTTTGGGGGCTGAAGCCCCCCCCCTTCACTTTTAGGTTTTTCTTGATCAATATACTGAGTATTATAGTGAAATTTTGTCTTAGCATAATTATATGATCACTAATAATACAAATACTCATAAAACCACCTTATAAACATCTTTCCAAGGTATTATCAGTGGATTTATGCTAAAGTTTATGCAATAAGGACCCGGATCAACATTGGAGGTGTACAAGATCGAGATACTCTAATAGAGCAGTCAGCTAACTACTCTAATAGAACATTCACTGGAAGCATATAGTTGGTTCTGTTATGGAATTTTTCCAAATCTACCTGCACCTATACATACAATGAAGTGCATTGGTCTGTTTAAGGGCTTCATTCATCTACTTGCGTAGTTAATATGTATGGCAATACTTAATCCAGGTACATTGAAAATGCTCTCAGATTCAATCTTGTATTGTTCAAATTTCAAAATTTTCCACTTTCAACATTATTATTCTAACATGCACCTATTCAGTGTTGTGCAATTGTGAGAGAGTGCATCATGTACTTGGTTGTCTGTACCACCCAAACTTTTCCATTAACAAAATGCTTCAGAGAGCCATACCTATAATCTATAAAGGCAGTATATAAAATATCTACAGGCAGAAATATTATGAATTTTATGTGGAAATGTCTCCAAATTGCAGTATTTTAGCATCTATATTTCAAAATTTTCCTGGGGGTGCATGCCCCCAGACCTCCCTAGTTCCAGCATGTATGCTTTGCATGCTGGGAAGTGTACTTTGCACACCTCTACCCAAGAGATTAGTACCTTGAATTAGCCCCCCCTTAATAAATCCTAAATCCGCCCCTGGTGGTGTACCAATATTACATCAGTGCATTAGTGTAATAGCTATCCTTTGCTGTTGACTATTGTTCTAAGTAGAACTATTAATTTTGATAACCAAAAATCACATAAAAATGCTCTTAAAGTGCAAGAGTTATGATGAGACTAGCTGCAATGACTGTAGTAATGATGAATGAAGATACAATGATGAATAAATCATGTTCAGATGAATCATCATCTATTGGCTCATCATCACTAGAATAGCTACTATATACATAGATTGAGATTTTTTAATGATATCAGGAATATACTGTACCTTGGGGGTGGCTTTTCCTCAGGTTTCTCAGCCAACAGTTTCTATCGTGAAAACAAACTTCTAGCATATGCGTAATGTTATAAGCTAACCTTCATGTCAGGTTCAGTTGACATGATCATTGCACGCTTTGCAAAGGTATATGTAGCTGTGGCATCATCATCCATGTTTAATGCCTCAAAATTTAAATATGACTATAATCAGTTATTGAAACTAACAAGCTACTCATGTACCTTGACCATTACTCCACTCACTTCCATCGTTTCATCATCACATTCACATGCCTATGTGTCACAAATAATAATATTACATACTATGTAGGTGTAGGTGTATGTGTGTGTGTGTGTGTGTGCGTGTGTGTGTGTGTGTGTGTGTGTGTGTGTGTGTGTGTGTGTGTGTGTGTGTGTGTGTGTGCATGCTATGTGTGCATGTGTGTGTGAGTGTGTAAAAATTTAGCAGTGAATTGCTCTGCCACAATACTCACTACTTTTTGTAGTGAACGTCACTACTTTTGCAGTGAACGTCACTACTTGGTGGTCAATGTAGTGACGCTCACTACAAATTAGTAGTGAACGTCACTACACAAAAATAGTGAGTATTGTGGCAGACATTAGTAGTGACATTCACTAGTTTGTTTTTACTGTATGTGCATGCTGTGTGTGTGTGTGCGTGCGTGTGTGTGTGTACGTGTGTGTGTGTGTGTGTGTGTGTGTGTGTGTGTGTGTGTGTGTGTGTGTGTGTGTGTGTGTGTGTGTGTGTGTGTGTGTGTGTGTGTGTGTGTGTGTGTGTGTGCATATGTGTGTATGTGTTACATATGTACCTTATTGGCACACACTATATCACCAACAATGTTGTCACTGCTGCTGCTGCTGCTTGTGCTGTTGCTAATGTTGGTGCTGCTGTTGCTAATGTTGGTGCTGCTGCTGCTGAGTTGGAATATGTCACTCATCACAATCTCCTATAAATGTTCATACAATTGTACATCATTGTTTATGATTACATACTTCATCTGTGCCTTCACCCATTCTTGTCACTGCATCTGTGCCTTCACTCATACTTGTCAGCAAATCAAGGGAGAGAGACGTCTTGATTTGTTAAGACAAAACACAACTTAAGTACAGGTCTAGACTCAGGAGTATTAAATTACAGTACAAAAATAATAAGTATTGCATGCATGCAGAAGCTGAAGGTCATATTGTAAACAGCTATACTGGTCTTCTGATACAGCTGTTTACAATATGACCTATTTTGAAATAATAATGATACATACATTAAGATATTACATAATTCCTCACATCTCTCGCTTCCTCTTCACGTGTATCCACAGACCTGGTAGAAACCTGTGAAAATATTAATAATCACATGATCTCACAGACGACTATAGCAACAAACCTCAACAGAAGGATTACTGACTGCTCCTACCACTGCAGTATACTGCAATGTGTCACTTGATGGCATCTCAACTGGTGCTCCCTCCATGGACTGTACATAGAATATAGAAATGGGTCACACATGCACACATTGTATCCTCACTACTGAATCTGTATTAATGTCGTACAGTGCTGTATTAAATCACTCTAATAGAACACACATGCAGCTACTCTAATTGAACAGTCACTTGTACTGTTCTGACGATGGATTAGTGAGGATACATTGATACACAGTACCTCGTCACTACTGCTACTATCATTTAGTGACAGTGGAGCAGATCTCTGGTCCCTGCGCTTGCGCCTGCCTTTCCTGAATAAAGAAATCAGGGAAAAGCGTCTCGGATTCTTCTTGGCTATTCGTTTGGCGGAGGATTGTACCTCTGTGATGTAGCGATAATAATCATCAAGTATAACAAGTTATAGCCTCACTGTTCTTCTTCTTTCTCGATGGTAGTGATGGCAAGAGAGCTGCGAGGCTTCGGGCGGATCGCTGCCGCCATTTGTTGAATCTCCTAGAAAGGCCGCCAGACAGCCTGCCTGAAGAATCAGAATCATTTAGTTTCTCCGAAATTTTCTCTTTCTTGAATCGGTTAACAAATCGATCTAAAAGGGAGTTAGGCGTTAGCCAGCAACATTAACGCCAAGTCGCGTGCATCAATATAATAGCTAGCTACAAACTCCTTTCAAAACGACCCTCATGTAAATTATATATAACTATGCAGCGTTATTGAAACATACCCAAGAAGTTTAATTTCGCCATATTAGTCGCTTTGAACGGACAAAATTAATATCGCACACACAACGCCGATCACAACTAACCAACGCTATTGTAACGATTACGTCATTGAGCATGGCATTACGTCAAAGCGTTCCTAGATCCCGGATAAAATTGACACGTTCCTAGCTCCCTAAGAAAATATTTGACTGACTGATCAAGTCTTTGTTCATATGTAAGGCCACCAACTGTAGATTCCTTTTTTCCTGTCACCCGCCCGCATGGTAGTTGTAGAGTTTAAGGAGTGGCTACTATCACCAACCAATGACTCTAATTGATGCATAGCTACAAATTTTCCTTTTTCCCATCAACCATCAAATTATGGAACCAACTCCCTGCTGATGTAATTAATTCCTCTACCCCTAATGAGTTTTGTAATAACTTAAGTAACTTTTATGATCACACCTGTGCGTTATAATCTTTTGATTGCTACACAATAATAAATATAATAAAATATAATAATATAGAGCCGCAAGCAAATTAATTTTATTATTATTACATTTGATAGTCACGTGACTTAAATATTAGTACTGACGTGGAGTCCAGTTGTGTGGTCATGTCATTGGGATTAAGACTAGTAGTTGGAGTCTGATGTGTTTCTGATGTTTAGTGCATGGCATCCAGCCTAATACTAGCAGTGAATCTCTTCAAGTAGCCATTGAGACTGATTTCCATAGTAGTGTTTCATCTATGTTGAAAGATCTTAATTGGTCTGCACTTGAAGAAAGACGGAAAGCCAGCAGATTGACACTCTTATCTAGAATTGTCCACCATCAAGAGCCAGCCATATAAATGCCACAATATTTTTACCACAGACCTCCACCACCAACTACATTTTATATATTATCGAGAATGCTTTTTTTACAGAACTGTTAGAGAATGGAATGAGCTGCCACCATCTAGTTATGACAAACTCCTGGACCAACATTTATAAGTCAATATTATTGGATGTATATCAGCACACTGCTGTCTTTCCAACATAATATAATCATGTGCATCAACCTGATGCAAATCCCATTCTCAATCTGTTATTAATGTGTGAAACATTCAGAAAATTCGTACCATTGAAGTTGATGGTAAACAGCCTGGCTACACATGTCACCACAAACCCAGCAGTTCCATACATGAATGCCCAAGTAAATGCCTTTCTGGCTGCTCAGAAAACACTGCAACACTTCAAATCTAACCTTCTAGAGGTTTAAATCTTAGCAAAATGTTACAAACCACAATTAACCTTGAATCTATAGCTCTTCTGAATCTGAGAGAAAAAAGCAATTTGAAGTTAATGGGCTCCCTTTAACATTCTTGATATTAAATAATAGAATTTAATAATATAATAAACCAGTACTGGTACCTGCCCTACAGTGCAGGACTACTTACAATGAGTCATGCACTACACTAAGTTTAATCTTGTGGTTATCTACACTGTCTTATGAAATTATCCTTGGCTGTTACATTAAGTACTATAAGTAGTGACAAAAATAATACTCATTTTGAAAAACACACTCATTTGATTTAACAACTTTGTAGAGAGGTATATTCTACACTAAAGTATACCCGTACAATCAACCGCACATATGTGCTATATGTATAAGATAGTTTTCTCTTTTACTTCTTGTCAGCAAAGTAACGAAGTCTTGCACTGCAATAAGAGTAAGGCAAAATAGAATGATAATAAAAGTAGATTAGACATGGTGACATACTTTCTTATCTCTTCTCTCTGCACTTCGTCATGCACTTTCTTCTTTTCTTCCAACTTTACAGCCTTAAAAGAAACATGAAAACAATAGTTACTATAAGAAGCACCATTTGGTACTGTTTAATGGAATTATAAAGTTTAGCAGTAATCAATACTATGTGTATAACACAGTGACTGGTACGAGATACTCGTCACCCTAATAGAACAGCCAATGCATGCATAGCTGTACAAAAACTAAACAATTTAGTATAGAAAATCCAAGCGATAAAAAGTAGTAAAGTTAGTAATAAAAAGTAGTGAAACAAGAGACGAATGATGGTATTACAGCATAGCTCTGTGGGAAAATCCCTACTTTGGATTTGGCTTTGAAAAAAGTAATTGTTATAACATGCCAAAGTGAGATATATACCTGTTTAATTACTGTATATCGCTTGGATCCCTACTTAATCTTTAAATTAATATTTTTAAAACATACTAGACAAATAAACCAAAACAGCGAATCGGTATGCAGACCCCCAAAAAGCCATGGTGAACAAATCCAAGGTGGCGGCCAAGAAGTGGCTGTGATGGAGGTTAATGGCAAAAACTTTAATTACAATCATTCAGGTAAATTTGGTGCCGATCTCTGGCTTTTGGGGGGCACACCCTTTTTACAGCTTAGCTATTTTGGTATATAGTACAGTGGAACCTTACCCTTTGTGGTTAAATAAATAAAAATAAAATAAATAGACCTCTCTTATCCAGGTAGTCTGGTACATGCTGCTGTCCGTTTATCTCAGAAATGTCCGTAACTAAGAAATGCATGCCAATGTGCTGAAGTAAATGCTATTATTGCTAGGAACCAATTGGTAGATACTATTAGTAGCCACCTGTCTCTCTCTGGGTGTGGTTGAACTTTTTATAGGGTGACTATTTTGTAGGTGAACATTCTACATGGTGACTTGTAATGTAGCTACTCTCTACAGAATGACTTGCTAATTACTGAATGTTCTAATAGGGTGACTGCACTATTAGAGTATCTTGATCATTACGCATAATTGGCTTTCGCAGTATAACTCAGTGGCTTTATTGTGAATTCCTGTAAAGTTATTTCACAATGATTAATCCACCTATACAAAGCTCATTCCTTAAGCAGTTTGCCTAATGGTGTGGCAATAAACGTTTTAAACAAAACTTGATCACATGATTGTTACACATTGTAGGTTTTTGTATTGCTTCAGCCAGTTTCGATAGTTGCAGATAGTTTTGTAGTGTAATTTGTATTTTTACCATTAAAAGTGGTAACTACTAAAAGTGGCTCATTGTATTGCCTTGAATTTCCACTGGTCTCATATAAATACTTGGTCCCATAGAGGGTATAGACAATTGCAAATACTGGGTTTAATTCGAACAGCTAGTACAGATAATTCTGTACATTGCCATTAACGAGTTTAACAAGAAAGTCAAAAGTGTTTCATGACCTTGAATCTGTGTTATATGCTGAAGAAACTCATCAAAGAGCTGATTCCGAGGAACACATGTTGCTGGTCTTGTACTTGTACATAAACACTGGTTTCAAATAGTATCAAGGTAAATAGTTGCTTGCAAGATTCTATAAACTCCCAGGCCATAATAATTTGGAGACAATACACAACTCTGTAACTGACAAAATTAAAGTGTAGTACATCGGGATCTCTAATACCTGTGCACAGTTCAATCACCCAGTTATTCAGATAGGTGAATCTGTTCAGATAAATTAGCCCATTCAACACATAGAGTTTGGTTTAATGTTCGATTACTCTAATAAAACACATAAACTTACACTTGACAGAATAATCTAATAGAATAGTCACTTAGATAATAAAGGGATTGAGATTTCGGTTGATGATATAAATTAGTGGCTAATAGTCAATAATATCAGTACAGCAGAAAAAATTCATTTCACATTAAAAGGCCACTTTTTTATTAAGAACACACAAAAACTTCTATAATTCCATTAAGGAGATTTCTCATAGTTTCAATGCTTTACACATATACTTTGCACGAGGGTTAGTTGCATCAATTGTTACAATTACAAAAAAACAAACGAGGTATTAAAATCCTGATGCTTGAAACACGTAAAATAGAACAGTCATACAGTGGTCCCTTGATTACCTGGCCATCGATTATTTGAATTTCAGTTATTCGAACTACTGTATGGAGGTGACTGTTCTATTAGAGTATTTTGTCTAAAGTGTGTGTTCTATTAGAGTAATTGAACAGAGCTCTGTATAATGAATGGCAATCTATTACCTAAACTTTACAATTATCTGAACACCCTCATGGCTCACTGAGTTTGGATAGTATAGGGAGCACTGTACATACCTGTTCCCTAGCCTTTTGTTTCTTTTCTTGGTAGGCTTCATTTTCTCGCTGCCTTTTCTCAGCAATAGATTTCTCTCTCTTCTCCTAAACACATACTGTACACTCTAAGGATGATAATTATAAAATAAGAACATACGCGTTTTCTAATGCTATCAAATTTGGCATCCAATCTCGCCTGCTTTTCTTGCTTCTCCCTCATTGATGCAACATCACTATCACTCAGTCTTGGTCCACCCAACTTTGATGGGCTTGCTTGACACAAAGCTTCACATTGTTCTGCTTTCTTTTTTGACCGGAAAGCTTGATATTCAGCTGTTTCTTGGTGTACTTCTGTACCAGTATGTGGATGATGGTATGTACAATATAAACACACTTACTTTCAGTAATTGATGAACGCTTAGCAGCATTAGGCTGTTTTACATAATACCCTCCATGACTAGGAGAAACAATAAAATTTATTTATATTGGTTCTGCAGGTCAAAGCTTAGCTAACGAGAGTTGTTGCTTTGATTTAGTGAATGTACTAATACTAATACACTGTGCTGATACACCGTAGCAGCAACTGCATGTGTGTATATGTGGGTGTACAGTGTGTGCATGCATGGGTGTGTGTGTGTGTGTGACTCTGTGTGTGCGTGTGCACTAGAGATGCAACAATATATCAATATATCACGTATCGTATCGTTTTAAGACAATATTGCTGTATCGATACAAAGTCAAACTGTATCGATATATCGTGTATTGTGATATATCGGCATATCGTGGCTTGTTAACATGGCTGACAATCAAATTACTGTACACTGTGGTTAAAATGGATAGTATATAATGCTTCTCAAAGAAAAATTAGCTTACTTGTTTCTCTTACAAAAAACAAAATAACACCATTAAAAACAATATAGACCATTGCTTAGACTCCACTTTGTATCGCGCAATATATTGCTGTATCGTGATACAGCAGAGGCAATATATTGATACGTCTACACACTGTATCGTTGCATCTCTAGTGTGCATGTGAGTCTGTGTGTGCGTGTGCATGTGACTCTCTGTGTGTGTGTACCACACGTCCAATGCCTGGTTATGTCAAGTTGTTGTTTCCTTGAGCAAGAAACTTCACTCACATTAATTGTTCTAGTCTGGCCAGCTGTTTAATGGGGACCTGGTGGCTGTCATCAGCTGGGCAGGTAGCCCACCAGCTGTAACTTCAATGGGTACCTGGCATGGGTGGTGGTGGTGGTGGAGGGGTCTGCTGATGGGGGTGCCCCAGCCCCCCCCCCCCCCCCCCCTCAGAATGATATCTCGTTGAAATTATCTTGAAAACTGCATGAAAAAGATCAATATACTCTAATAGAATGCTCAAATACCCTAATAAAGTAGTCAGAGCGATTCATAAAAATGTGTTCCTAAAAGTAGTACAAAATTTTTCCTAAAGTGGAAATCAAACCACTGACCTCTTACCTGAGGAGTGGCATCATTACCAGTGTTTCCAAGTGCCTAAATGTTGTTTTTTAATGCTACATTACTGTAGCTAAAAATTTTTGCCAAAAGAGGTTTTTATTAATTGTAAATAGCAGGGGCAGATACAGGGGGGGGGGGAAGGGGTAAAGGGGCCTCCAAAAATTTTTAGTATACCAAGATCAGGATACTCTAATAGAGCAGTCACTCTAATAAAGCAGTCACAGTATTAGAGCAGTGTGTAGTGAGCTATTTAAGGATTTTGATGTACTTTATCAGTGATAAATGCATAGTTGGAGAGGTGGGCAGCTATTGTCAGCTGGCTATGACCTTTTTTTTTGGTCTCACCTTACCAAACCAGAAACAATGTAGTGCCTCAGTTCAATTTGACCCCCCCTCTGAATAGACTGTTTAAAATACATTACTTTTTGAATTGTACCAATAAATTATTAAATTCTGATGACATTGTGAAGCCTAAAATGGCTACAGCTTCTGGGGGGGAGCTCTGGTCAGCCCCCCTCACATCAACTACTCCCTCCACCACTGGTACCTGGTGTAAACTGGGGATGTAAATGCAAACTGTCCATCAGGCAAACTTGATTACTTGTTTCTCACGTATCACGTTTTACCCTACTGCTTCAAATTTCATTGTTGCTGTTATTGATCACATGCATTCGTATTTTGATGCTAAGAAGGCTGGCCATCATTTCATAGAGCAGAAAACACATTTTGCAGTTTAGCAAAGGCTGTAATATGTAAGTAGTAACTTTTAGAAGGACTTTACAGTGACAGATAACCTACTGTTCCTGTGGTTTGAAGCATTTCCTTTAATAATAATGAATAATGAAAAATGATCTCCCGTCCGCACGAGAATCCCAAATTTTGTGGATGAGAAATAAGTAATCATGTATGCCTGGCCTAATGTATGGGTAAAGTCGGGTACCCATATTTTCACTTGAGACATGGTACAGCCTCCTGAGGGTTACCAGCCCTGCCCAGGAGGATTTGCCAGCACTGATTCTTAGCACTAAACATGTGTTTGTGCACGTGTACATGTGGTGCTACCAATATTCACAATTTTTGTGCACTGAGGTTTGGTATGAAAATGAGCTACAGTATATTGTGGCATAGATTATACAGGGGACCTACTAAGGTAAATGAGGGCATTTCCGGACACTCTTTGATAAAATCACTTTAACACTGCACTCACAACAAGTTAGCACAAGCCCTAGGAATCATTTTAAAGCCTATCTTATAGTGTATCTGCAGTACAAATTTCATTTTGATACAATCAACTGCTGAGGAGTTATGAGCTGAAATTTAACAGCATTGAGAAATGCAACATGCGGTTAATTCCGGACACTTCAAATAACAACCAAGTACCACTTATCTGCAGCTTATAAATCAAGTAGAAAGTTCATACCCTTTTGGAGGAAGCAGTGTACACAGTGGATGTAAACAAAATTGTATGAAAGTGCAGTTTACAACTACTTGTGATTCTTCTACTGCCTTCCCCAACCTTACTATGTATCATGTTGCCACGATTAATGATGTCATAGCATTCTGGCAAATAAAAACAATGCTGCTGTTCAAGGCAGTGCATTTTAAGAGTTTAAGAGAGAAAATGGTTGACAAAAACCTGAAAGTATCAACCCCCCTAGGCACACTTACATACTACAATACACTGAATACAGTGTATATTTTACTACAACAAAATGTACTTTAAGTACTTCCACTATGTACTTGTACTTTACTTAAGTACTTTTAAAATGTACTTGGTCCCATGTCTGAGGTCCGGAATTACCCGCACTTAGCAAGAATTTCAGTTCCGTTTGAAAATTATACTCTTTGTGTGATGACGTCAACAAGTTTAAAACAACGTTGATTACATCATCACGCAAAACGTTTGTTTTCAAACGGAACTGAAATCCCCGGTACTGTGGATTTAATGTCCGTTGAAAAACCCCATACTACACAACCACAAAATATTAGTGATGGGTAATACCAGGATTTTCAGAACGATACGATATAGACTAAAGTTGACCGATATTGATACTTTTCGATACGATATTGTAACATTCATTTGCTTGTGTAAATTGCCAGTTTTCTTACATAATAAGTAGCTATACACAATGGGGATTTCCCACCCACAATAGTGATTTGAAAATTGCTGAAGGTAATGGAATGCTACAATACACATTTAAAAATCAATTCAGATCATGTGATGTATTGTATCGAATTCTGAAAAATATATCGATACTTTTTGATATCAGCAAAAATCTAATGATACGATATAATATTGATATATCACCCAACACTACAAAATATTTACCTGGAATTTATTTACGCGATTGCAGTACTGAATAGTCAGAATTTCTCAACGGACATGAAATTTACAGTACCTTATCTATGATTGTGGCAAGTACCAGCAAGAGTTCATAATATAATACACGGAGGTATATATATTATGCACCTATCAATATTATTCCCCACCTCCCCTCTCCCAGGTGTAATAGGGGAAATAGTGGGGATTTGACTTTTTGAAAAATCAAATTCTCCACCCATGGGGGAACGACTAGTGGTCAAATCTCCATGTAGTATGGCTGCAGTACACTTTAGGAAACAGGTTAGTTTAGTCTCGCATGGCCAGACTGCTTTTTCTCGGCACGGCACTTATCGATTGCATCATAGAGCATTTTCATTTCCATGGAAACGAATAATGACGTAAAGGGCACACCTACGGTCACCATATTGTTGAACCACATTGCGGTAGTGATTGTTGTTTTTACAGCGTTTGTATTGTGAATACAATGGTTAACTGTGCTATTGTTGGCTGTTCTAGTGACAGTAGCAAGCCTGGAAGGAACAATTGCTTGTTTCACAAGCTACCAACCATAATCACGCACCAAGGGCCTCAAATGGTGGAAATAATGACAAGAGTTTGGTTATCAGTCATCTCTAGAGACAATTTGCCATGTTTAGAAAATGTTTATGTTTGCAGTAATCATCTTGAAAGCGGTAAGTGCTACAAACTAGGTGTGTTGTGCTGTACTAATTCATTTTATTTAGGTAAACCAGCATATGTTATGAAAACATTTGATGTTGACTGGGCTCCTTGCATTAACCTAGGTCAATGTGAGTACTTTGCAAGCAGCTAGTGATAGGGCAATACAAACTGAACAGAGAAGGCAAAGAATGGAGGAAGCTACAACCTCATCTTCTGTTGCCTCTTCCAGTGTTGGTGCACAAGTATCAGAGGAAGATACTGGCTGTGTGTTTGTTAATGAGAGTACTCAAGCTGATCAAGGAGTGTTGTGTATCAGTAAAACAGTGCAAACAACTCCACCTCAGACTTGTGATGTTGGGGTTCACTTTCAAAATTATTGCCGGGAGACATTGTCCTTGCTGACAGCGGTTTTGACATTGATGAAGATGTTGCCAGAATGCAGAAAACTTTACAAATACCCACATTCACATGTAGATGTGTGCAGTTGTCTCCACAAGATCTTGAGAAAACTCGCCAACTGGCAAATATCTGTATACACATTGAGAGGGTGATAGGTGCTACGAGGCAGAAATACTCTATTCTGATGAGTTGTATCCCCATAGACTTTGTGAAACCTAAGGCAGATGGAGAAAAAGCTACTATAAACAAAATTATAATTATTTGTTCAGCATTAAATAATTTATGTAAATCTGTAGTTCCTAATAATTAATTTCATTACATGACAAATACTGTAACTGTACATTAATATAATAACATTATTTCTTTTGCTTCTTCCGTGTAAATTGAGGCAACTTACGACAGTTTGCACAATACCACTTGTTGGCACGTGGAGGATTCTTCAGTTTAAGGCATGAGAGGTGGAACCATTGACCATTCTCACAATCATCATTGTCACATCCAACCATCTCACCGCCCTTGTCTTCCTTGCAGTAGAAATAAGTATAAGTATCAGTAACAGCTGAAGCTGCTGCAGTTTGTGCTGGCATAATTTGTTCTCGAGAATGCCATTTTGCCAGCAGTTCTGGAAGAATACATAATTCAAAAAATGAGAACTTTTGTCAACTATGTCTTTGATCAGGTGTTCATCTCGAAATATTCTCTGGATTGAGATGCTTGCATTACCATCACGAAAAGTGGCAACTACAAAATCAGCATAATCAGCAAAGAGCTGAGTCTGTACTTGATAGTAGTACATGTGTGTTTTCAAAAGGTTACCGTCATCCTGAATGTAGGGAGCTGATGCACCATCACGAACGCAATAAGGGCACTTGACTTCCAGTACCCCTATTCTAGTGCAGCATTCACACTGGATATTACCATCCGGACTAGCCCCAATGAAAGGATACGTGATGCTATTGCAAACAAACCCAGAGTGAACATCTTTCATGATGCATATGCTGACCTTGCTGACGTCTCGTGTTCACACCCCCACTTAGTAGCCTTAGAGGAGAAATTATTCATCTCGTCGAATCAGACTCTGTGAAGGGTTTCCAGGATCCATAACACAGATGTTCTTCACTTCATGACAGAGGCTGTTATCCTACCAGCTCTTTGAACAAACCAGGCTGTACTCTTACTCTGGTGGCGAGTAGCTTCTTCAACTGTTCTAATTTCTTCTTCTGCAATTGTCAACATTACTTGCTCACACACTGCCATTAGCTCTGGATATGTTAGTTCTTCATTTTCTGGCCGGTACAAGTCTCTCAACAGAGATGGTAAGTTGATGACAGGAGAACGGTCTTGAACTTATCCGAAAGTGGTGAGACAATTGAATTAATCACAGGATCAAACCTTTCATTTTCTGTCAAGAATGCTAATTTGTCTTCATCTGAAGGCGGGGTCTGCAACAATTGAAGAAAACTAAAATCAGCTAAAGACTTGTTTTCATTGCCTGGAATAGACTCTGAATGCTCTACTTCATTAGCAAGCAGCTCCATTTCATTGTCATTTAATTCCAGTTCGGAAGTGCTGTCTGCTAATTCAACAACAGACAAACCTTGCTGTGGTTGTGCTTGGGAACATTGCGGCAATTCCGACAATGGCAATGAGTCATTGTATAAATGTGCTCCCCTTTTCCTGTTGCAGCTAATAGAACCTTTAGGCTTCGTAAATGGTATGTCCATTATTCGAGTATAAGGTATCGTTTCCACTAAGTGCGGCTCCTTCCACACACAACCTATCTTTGTACAAGTTGTGGAAACCCGTGATGCCAATTCAAGATAAAATAAAATAGCTGCAACATGGGAACAAACTTCACCAAGGCCTGCCATGCAGGTGCAGTGACCCGCCTCAACTGTACCATCATGCTCACATGTCACCCAAGTGTTCACTGGTGGATCATTAGCACACTGGGAGTGTCTCACCTATAGTACATATAAGTGAAGTGATTGCATGTGTAGCTAAAATTTACCTTTGCTACTGCAGCAAACTTTTTGTCAAATCGTTTTGAACCCAGGTAGTTCACAAATCCGCAAAGGAAGTACTTGTACGCATCAAGGCTTTTATGAGCTTTAAACCATTGTGAAGTACAAAAGCTGTGTCCCAGGACCAAGTAGTTGAAGATATCTGTGTTCGTGACAGGTGGAAAAATGCCTTTCATCAATTCAGAGGGTGGAATCAAATACGGGTGTTGAATTCCAGATAGCTTCTCGAGGTATCTCCTCTTATTACTGACAGACAACTCCCGAGCATAGTCACTTAATGGAAATTCATCAGCCGCCATAATTATCTGTAATCACGATCCAGTTCTGGTTCAACAATATGGCGATCGTGGGTGTGCCTATATGTCATTATTCGTTACCATGGAAATGAAAATGTTCTGTAAGCGCCTGCTCGAAAAAGGGTCTGGTGAAAACCGAATTGACAACTCGTTCTTGCTACCTACATGTTTTTGTAGATAACGATTTGTGAACAGCAGCTGTATGGTGCGCCCGCTCCAAAAGTTGTAACTCCTGTGTGCTCCAAAAGTTGTAACTCCTGTGTGCTCCAAAAGTTGTAACTCCTGTGCGGCTGACAGGTGGCGTTGATGCTGATTTACGTAAGTGCAGGTGGCGCTGACAAATTAGGCCAGAACGAGTTGTCAGTTTGGTTTTCACCAGACCTTTTTTCGAGCAGGCACTAATATAATGCAATCGATAAGAGCCATGCTGAGAAAAAAAGCGGTCTGGCCACGTGAGACTAAGATTAGTTCTTATGTAGCTTGCACGTTAAACTAAACACCTAGAATTTCGAATGGTCAAATGCCCCACTACTGGGGCAGAATTTCAGATCAAATCGGGCCAAAATCCCCACTAATCCCCTAGTAAGCCCGGGAGGGGGGGTAGTGGGGATTAATATTGATAGGTGCATTATGAACTCCTCGATGAACTCTTGGTACCAGTAATGACCCGCCCGCCTGCACTCCACATATGGGGTTTACCGAACAGAGGTCTAATGTATACACACACTTACTATTGGAGTTGTGGGGCTTCAATTTGCGACGAGGTTTGCGAAGATGACGAAGCAGATGGAGAAGTTGGCTCTGTTGGTGTAGGCTGATAACTAGCTGAAGTCTCCATATCATCTTGCTGATTACCTTCCCTACGTTCATGCCTCTGTCTTCGGTCTCTTTGTTGCCGTGTTCGTCCTGGTGGTCGAGAATAAGTGTAACTCATCTTTATGCGTTAATTCTGACTAAGCGCTGGTGCTTAGATCCCAATGTTTCTAAATCACCATGGTGACTGTGGAAAATGGCTGAACAAACATTAGCAGAATCAAAAGAAATTAACGAGTTACTTACTCGGCTAATTGAGAACTTAACTAAGGCTACAGATAAAAATGAAGGCCTTCTAGAGTCGATAGAATCATCAGAAGTAAGATCATCTGGTGCAGAAACGGGAGTTTTGCGCAACCTCCGCGCAAGGCTAGCAGCTACCCACGCCCCCAACGCTGCGCTGAGACGAGACTTGAAAACCTTCTCAGATATTTTCCAACAACGTTACACTAACTTGGATCAAGCAGCTAAGAGTGTAGAAAGTGTAAGTCTAGATCTAAAAGTTAAACAAAAGGCACTGGAAGAGGAACTACTTGCTTTACAAGCTTCTAAGGAGTCGCACGAGCAAGGGAAGACGGAATGGAAAGATAAATTAGAAGCTGCAAGGAAAGAAATACTAGAACAAGATGATAGACTCACTGTTCTGTCAGAACAACTTGCTGGAGCTAAAACTGCACTTGAAAAGAGAACAAATGACCTTGCTTCTGAAAGGATTGCGTTTGAGGAGGAAAAGTTACTAACAAAAACTGATACTAACACTATAGCAGCTTCTGAGGCTAGTGAGTTACAGGAGAAACTCCGTGAACAAATTCTGAAGAATGTTGAATTGGAGAATGCTTTGTTGAAGGCAGAGCTAAGCCTTCACCATACAGTGGAGCGAGTCAATCAGCTAACTGCAACCAATGAAAGGTTGCAACGTGATCTGATGCAGTCAAGACAGACGTCAACCCGTACCTTGAAGCAGTTTGAGAGAAAGACAGTCGACGGTAAATTAATGTACACATACAGGCGGTCATTCATTTTTTTTCCTCGCGTAGCTAACAAGAAACTAGCACAAATGAACAGTGAGCTTGTCCAAGCTCATGAGCAAACAAAAAGGTTTCAAGAGGTGCTAGGAATGGAACGACGCAAGCAGAAAAGTCTAAAGGTATGCTATGCACATAACCACAGGGATTACTTGTATTATGTGGTCACGTCTATGTAGAATGCATTAGAGAAAGAGCTACAGCAGAAACCGTTTGGATTTGGTGACGAGATATCCCCAGCTGCTCGTAAAGCTTATTTAGACACATTAACTGATAGCTTAACATCACCACACAAATCACACACTCCAGTGAGACTTGAAGACGTTCTGAGAAAGAATGAGGTAATGTCATAATACCTGTAGCTCTTTCATGAGTACACACAATAGAATCTATTGGTGGAGAATGCTAATGTGAAGGCTGAACTGAGGAAGTTGAAAATTGAGAACTCAGAGCTGACGAAGAAAACAACCCAGGCATGTGGAAATGCACGATACATGGAGGTAATACAACAGCAAATGTTGACTCATTTTACAATTAAATTTTATCAGAACCAAGCACTTGTTGGCCTTGCTGATAGAGCAGAACTAAAGAGGAGATTAGAAAAAGCAGAAAACCAGGTTTGCGCTTGAACACTAACAATAACAATGTATGTAACATGTACATTCCCTAAACAATAGTATCGTGAACTGGAAAGTTCTCTTACCAAACAAGCCAGTGACTGGATAGCACAAAAGCATCGAGCAGCACAAACAGAAAAAGAAGTCCGTTGGAGTCAGGTAATGAGGTTATAAAATAACTGTATCTGGTAATTTTACTTACAATACACAGATTCAACCTATACCAGTACTTGGTGCTGCAGAACGGACCTGGTCCAGCTATACAAAAGGCAAAACTACAAACAGGTTGCTACATTCATGAGACATGCACAAAACTACACAATAATATCCAATGCAAAATGTTTTCGTACTGTAATTTTTTGATACGCAATTTTGTAAACCACAAGTTAGTAACAAACTAATGATTAGTTACTTCAATAAAGTCTGATTCATCCTCTTTCTCTGTTTCAGCCAATGGTGGAAAGTTTGGGGTTTTAGTTTCTTTCATGATGTGTGATACTATTGCAGCATTCATTGCCTCCTTTTCAGCTCTGTCTAATGATGTTCCAACTCCTTGGCCGATTATTTTCTGATCTGAAAATATTCCCACCACAAATGTTGGAAAATGAGTCAATCTACCACTTTCTCTCAGCAATCGTGACTCAGCTGGACCACGACTCTGTTGTTTCAACATAGTTGTGAGTGTTCCTTTAGGTTTTTTCAATCTTACAATGTCACGGACTTGGTTTAGAGTGAGCTGTGGTAAAATAAAATTATGGACAAATTTCCTAGCTTCTTCAGCACCTTGATCAAAGTACACAGCACCCACAACTGCCAACAGAGCATTTGATAAAATATCCTGTGCCTCCAGTGGAGTGCGTTTCTCATCAAGGCCCAAAGGCCTCGTAAGAATGATGTCAGCTAACCCTAAACGTTCACAAACTTTTGCTAAACTTTCTGATCCAGTAAGAGCTAGGTCTACCTGCAGCATGGATTCTCCAGGAAGATTGGGATAAGTGAAATAAAGAAATTCTCTCACAAACATTAACGTGATAGATCTACCCAACACAGCTAGTGTTCCATTGGATTGCTGGCTCTGATGTTCAATAACTTCCTCGGTAACTTCAATTGGTTCATATCCTTTAGCTGTCACCGCCTCTAATAAGGAGGGTAGCTGCTGTGGGTCATAACCAACTCGATGAGCAAAAGCAAACAGCTCTACTTCATGGCTCCAGTTGGAATAGGTTGTGACCGTACCCGTTTTGGGATCGACTCGTTCTTCTGCGTCGAGTTTCTTAGCTTTAGGATTGATGGCTGATTCAAGGAACTCGCTGTACACTTGAGGTTTTGTCTTACGAAAGTATTTACTGATGTATCGCACAGACGATGCTTGCGGCAGAACACGTTGAAAAACCAAACGAGAATTCATTGCTAATAAATTCTATTTAATGATCACCCTCAACAATCTAACCAATCAAAAACGACTTTCAGCAAAGGTACGCATACAAATTACATTTTAGCTAAGAGGTCTTTTTGGAATGAAGAATCAGTTTCATAGAAGTTTATCATGTCTTCACTTTGGTAATTGTCTTGAAGTGATGGTTTCGGCGCTTCCTTCAATTCCATATCAAAGCACTCGGTCAGTGCAGTCTTAATTGCTATCTCCTCAGCCTTGGCAAGGAAAGGGGAAGACCCTTCAGCCAGTAATTCGTCCCCTGAGAAAACTCCTACCACAAAAATAGTACGTTTCTTTGTACCATCCTTGTCTCTATCTATTTTTTGCAGCAGTTGTGACACAGGTGATGGCTTGTTTTGTTCTTTTAAAATGTAACATAACATCTGCTTTGGGTGCTCCAACTTTATTAACATATTCATGTCAACTTGATCTAGCTCTGGTACAATAAACTTTTCAACGAATTTTCTGGCAGCTTGAGCTCCCTTGTCACAGTACAAGGCACCAACAATAGCTAGGACAACATCTGATAATACATCAACTACAGCTTGTGATGACAGATTATATATCTTGTAAGGAGAACGAATGATATTTACAATATCCAAGTGCTTGCACAAATTCTTCTTCACCTCATCATTAGTTATTGCAGAGCTAACATCTCCTAGCTCATCACTTAACAGGTCAGGGTATACATTATAGAGGTGGTCTTGAACATACATTAGCATTACTGTTCTACCAAGTGTTGACAGCCTGTCGTTGCATTGGTAGTTGGTTTCCGGGGATGGGAACATTTGCACAAATCTCTTAGTGGTGAATGCGGTCAGTAAGGAAGGAAGTTCTTCTAGTTTGTAGCCTATCTGTTTAGCAAAGTTGGCCATTTGTAGATCATAATTCTGCTTGTTTAATTCACGAGACCGAGCATCATTTCTTCTCGCATTTTTTGCTACCCCACCATTGCTTTGTTGCTTACTTCTCTGCTCTGATGAAAACAGCCTGACAGAAATTGATGGTGCTCTTGCAAATCTAGTCTGGGAAAGTAAAGAGTCGAAGGACTTTAGCAACAGTCGTGAGCGAACCCACGAATTCATCTTCTTCCAAATATCGCACACCTATAGTTGTGAATTGTTCTATTTAAAGATCGCTCTGTTAGATACTTTTGTTTATGGCATCCTCCCCAGAAAACGATGACGCATTTCAAGACGATGATCAGAATGATGTAGATAAACAAGTATCGATAGACCCTATAAAAGTGAGTGTATCAGTGTAGAAATGACCATAAGAGTAACTATGAGCGTCATCTAAACCCTCTGGCTCGAATATAATGCTGGGTTCTACAAGCGTTCACTATTTGTCCATTATTGTATCCCATGATGCAAATTGTTCTTAGCAGTAGTGAAGTGAAACGCACATTGGCTTTATTTGATAGGCTGGTCAATTAACACCGCCTAAAAATCCTTATATCATTAAACGTTGATTGTTACATACTACATTTTAGAAAATGAATATAATGGCTCCTCAAATTGGAGATACAGAACATCAGTTACAATATGCATACTCCCTGTGGTTCATGGAGAGGGACACGTTACCATCACAACGATTGTCGTCATCCTCTTCAGTATATGAAGATAACATCAAATTAATAGCAACCTTCTCATCAGTAAGTTGTGGTAGTTTATCCATGAATGAATTAATAGAGTATATCTCTAATCATACACTATAATTTGTTTCAAATATAGCTTGTACATATTCCTGATTACTTCTAAATAAACCTGCCCTATCAGTGGCCACACTGTGCTCTTAAATTTATATCATGAAACACAGTGGGTTGAAATGTTGTGAGCTACTGGCTTTGTGATTTTGTAGGAGAATTTCAATACTATAATAAACTGTGGGAAAAAAGAAAGATTAAAGTTGTTTTGTAAGATTCCAAACCTTTTTTTAGTTGTTGCCATGGATGACTCATTCGAATAGTGGCCACCACCCTTGACTTGTAGCCACATCAGTTTGTGGTCTTTATCTGCATACTCCTTGTATATACATCAGTCACTTCATTATTGTGTCTGCATTACATGGACGTTGTAGGTTGAACAATTTTGGGCTCTCTACACACGATGTGCTCGACCAGGGGATCTGGCAGGATTCAGTGATATTCACTTGTTCAAACTGGGCATCAAACCGATGTGGGAGGTACTAATAGTGTGACTATATTAGTGTGGCTGTGTCCTACGTATGGGCCGACATCAGTTTCTACACTATTTAGAGCCCCTCACACGATGTGGGCTTGGCTACCCACAATTGATTACTTCGGCCTGTTGGTAGCTAACCCCAGGGGCTCTAAATAGCATAGAAACCAGTGTCAACCCATTTCCTAGAGAGGAAGAAAGTGGCAAACTACATTGGGATTTATCCTTAAGTAGTTGAGTTGATTGTGTCATTGCCACTGTACCAGTAGGACATTCACATTATGTGACAATAGTCAAGTAGTTACTATATATGCTGAGCTAAGATTACGCTTGTCTTGTCCAGAAAGTAAACTATTAAGAAACAAACTGGGTGCTAGCGTTGAGGTTTATCCGTAGAGTTTATTGTGTCAGCGTCACACCATGCCAGACATTGGTGTATTAAACACTTATAGACTATTTGAACACTAATGATGCCTGTCTTTATGCTGACAGTAAGGATGAGTTATATAATTGCAAGCTTCTGTGTACCTACATAAATCATGCTGACAGATATACAAGCCTAGGTGTGTCTGCCACATGCTGCTTTGGCTAATAACCAGTGGGTTGACCTGTTACTTTGCATTTGCTTTTCTGGATTGCAGTATCCTCCTGCCCTTCAGGCACTCGATCCTACATGCTAACTGAACTATGTTCACTGAAATTTTATTGTTGGACATCTACAGAAGGCTCTTCTGTACCCTACGTATACGTAACTCCATAAACTTGTACAAATTAATCAGTCGTGGTGCCCTTGACATTTGACCTGTAATGAGTGCTTGTGTGACACTCCCTCTTTCTGATTAATGGTTGATCTTTAAATGTTAAATTAATTGTATGCCATGTTTTTAATATGAATCACATGATTCTAGCAGCAGTATAGTCACTGCTCTAAAATTTTGAACTAGAGTATAATATTCCAGATCTCTGTTGAATTTTTATCTATTCTGCTTTCAAATAATTGATCTATGTATTATTGTCATACAGGATGAAGCAAATCAACATGGAGGCAAGTGGATGATAAGGTTGAAGAAAGGCATTGCTTCACGTTGTTGGGAAAACTTGGTTTGATGTTGTTTATTGTGTTATTATGGTTTAAATCTCTTGTGTTGCCATAGATACTAGCAATGTTGGGAGAACAGTTCATGGTCGGGGATGAGATATGTGGAGCTGTAGTATCTGTCCGTCCTAATGTTAGTTGTGTGTAGACTGTATGCATGCTCATGTGTGCTCCTATGTACGTATACATACATATGTGCTAGTGCTAAGCGGTTTTGATATTTCATAAACGGTACGATATTGTCAACTTGATATTGTGGTATGACTAAATCATATTATCTGTAGTTCTAGAGTTAGACCCTAATTATTTTCAATAACGGTAGAATTGTGTTTGAAAACCGATTGCATTATATACATATCCATTCATATGTACACTTTTTCATAATTTTAAAACTTGTGTTTTGGAATCCATGGTTTTTGTGGTAGTCAAAATATTGGATGGTTTCAAAAACAGATACTGCAGTTTGACTAAAATATTGTCATTTTACTCAGACCTAATGTATGTGTGTGTGTTGCATAAATCTGTATGTTGTGTCTGTGTGCACATGTGTGTATGTAGTGTACTGTGTGTGTCTGTGTAGTGTAGTGTTGTATGTAGTGTGGTAGGATGTACTCATGTCTTTAGAGAAGATGTTAACTTTTATACTGTACCATGAATATAACAATATATAATCCCTAATCATGCAGTTAATTTATTGGCTTGAGAAATGTGTGTAAGATAATTGCCATGCATTGTGAAAATACTTGTCACATTACAGTCTAGAGTGTTACAATGATAAACAGATGGCATATTTGCATGGAAATATCAGTTTGTGGTGTCTTAACAGGAGGATATTGTATCCCTGTGGAACAGGACAGCCTCAGATCATGTTGTCACCTCCCGGATAAGGGACACTCTAACAAGAGTCCTCTCCTTACCGCCCAACACCATCATGGAGTATAAGATGCACATGAACAGCATCAGGTGAACTATGATATCAAGTATACTTGTTGTTTGACTCAACATTCTTTCTTGCTTTAGGGATAAAACAAGCTACAGAAACACTGATGTATTTGTGCGATAATTCTGTATGTATGTATGTATGTATATAATTATGTGAATTTGTAAATGGTAATTCTATATTGGTTGGAAAAATCACTTTAAAATTTGTAAATATAATACCGGGATGTTGGAATTTGAAATATAGTAATATTTCTCGAAATATTCTAGCTGCTTCTCATGCAAGCTACACGTGACATAGGCGTTTTACCTTTTTTGAAAGCACCGAGAAATAACAGCAGAGAGCTTGTCGAGCAGAAATGTCGGGTCAGTTACATTACTCGATGTGGCAACTGTATGGTTGCTAAACTTTCTTTCTCTTGCAGAAGCGTTCGTCTCTTTGGCGACGAACGATGATTACGCGATGGGCGCCGTTACATTAGGGAGGTCACTGCGTGATGCAAACACAACGAAGAGACTAATTTTATTGGTTACAAACGGCGTGACACCGTCCATGAGGTATAATAAGGTTACACCCTTGCAATATAAAATAATATCACTGGAAGTTTCTATGGTGTATTATTTGCAGGGATTCGTTGCAGTCAATTTGGGATGAATTAGAAGACATTGAAGAATTAGACAGTAGAGATGGGGAGCGTTTACGTCTTCTCAATCGACCTGAGCTCGGTGTGACCTTTACAAAGTTGCACGCCTGGCGACTGGTTAGATTTGACAAGTGTGTGTTCCTGGATGCTGACACACTTGTATTGTGTAATGTTGATGAACTGTTTGAAAGAGAAGAATTGTCAGCTGCCCCTGATGTCGGCTGGCCAGACTGTTTTAATTCTGGTGTATTTGTTTTTAAACCATCCTTAGAGACATTTGATAGGCTCCTCGAATTAGCAATAAATGAAGGCAGCTTTGATGGTAAATATTTTAAAGTATTGTATGTCTAAATCATAACACGTTTGACATTGTTAGGCGGTGATCAAGGACTGTTGAATGCATACTGGAGTGACTGGTCTACTAGCGACATAAAATATCACTTACCATTTATCTACAATGTCACACCAAACATGTATTACCAATATGCTCCAGCATACAAAAAGTAAGTACATATGCATGAGTGTGAGTGAGCATTTATTTCTAGAAAGTTAACCCATAATTCAAACTCCATTTGAGTTTAGATGATTGAACTTTCATGTGATATTATTTTAAATTGAAGTTTATAGTTTATGTATACTAAGAGGTCAGTTGAGTTGCATCATCATTGTATTACATTACAGGTTTGGTAAAGATGCTCGTATCGTACATTTCATTGGTCCTCTCAAGCCGTGGCACCACACCTACTTACCCGAGTCAGATAATGTCATTCACATTCCAAATTCTGCATACCAGCACTCTCCGGAACATCTACTACGATGGTGGCGTACCTACCAATCCACACGGGTAAGAGAAAATCTATGGACAGTGAAAACCCTCTGTTGTAGACACTTGGGATCATGCTTAATTGGCCTTATTAAATGAGGTGTCCGGGTAAAAAAATGTGAAGTACATTTGGACCATGTACAAATGTCTTGAATACTAAATTTTGAGGAGTTCCATTGTAACATGTATACTTCTATAGTCTAGTATATGCTATTTCTAAAGTATTCAATAACTTTGGCTAAAATATTTGTTATTCCTTTTTGAGTAACTATAGCAGAGTATATTTGTTTGGCTTCTGGGTTTAAACATATTAAAGGTTACCATTGTGTGTTGTACCCATGCAATACTTGTAACCTAGTTAGTCACTTGATGAAAGGTCTGATACCAACATATAAGTCCCTACATGTGTATACCACATAGCGTGTTAAAAATAGCGGTAGAAAATTTAGTGACTGAATGGCAATGCTAAAATCTAAATCTCGTTTTTAATTAATATACGCTTAAAAATCCGATGTGGTAACACTTGTAACAAGCTGTTTCAACTAGTAGAGTGAAAACAAAGTGATTCATGCTGCATGGCGTCTTACGAGCAACTGTTACATCGCTTTGTCTGCTGACCTTCGCATCCCGGGTTGTATCCATCGTTGAACTACACTCTGAATGGGCTGGGAGAAAGATTTAATAGAGAACTGGACCCTTGCTAGCAGGCCTGCTGGCTAAATGGCAATTATTTTTATTTCGAGTCATTAGTTAGCAGTGTTGGGCAAGTTACTTTTTAAAAGTAACTAGTTACATATTACATATTACTTGCAACTGAACTATTTAGTTACAGTTACATATTACCCATAAAATAAAGTAACTGTAATAATATTACATATTATATTACTTTGTGTCCACAGCCTTAAGCTGTCACGTGTGAAACTACCACCTCATCACATGACATGATTGCATTGTTGGGCAATGTGCAAATGTTGGTTATAAGCAAGAAGCTGGTGAATAAGCTTCATTCAGTAGGCTTCATTACTTCGTTGTGGCTAGACGTTACTCAGTTTATTACTAACGAGATTAGTAACTTTGTTACTTGTAATAATAATATTACGTAATATTAGATTCGTTACAGTAACTATATTACTTAGGTAACCCGTTACACTTGTAAGTAAAGTAACTTGAGTTAATTACCTGTTTTTATAGTGTATTTCGTTATATTACTTTGTTACCACAAAAGTAATAATATTACGTAACGCGATACGTAAGTAGCGCGTTACTCCCAACACTGTTAGTTAGTGCGGGTCATGTGCACCTTTCCCTATCCGCACTTCTTGCTTCAACTCGCATAAACCATACACAGCTGCATCCCTGGCTATAGCTGGGCAAACATATCTTTCAAGAGTGCTTAGTGATAAAGCTGTGACCTTAGACAAAATCACGCAACAACGTTATCACGGTGCTAAAATTCTTGTTAATTAAAATTTAGCGAATAACCCCAAACACTAAAATTAATTCCTCACTACAAAAACCCACTATACAGTCTGTAGTAACACATAAGCAAGAGCTGCATACAGTTTGTGTGTGTTATATACAGTAACAAGTACACAGAAAAATTTGGAATTTTCAGCTAGAGTAGGGACCATAGCACATCAATAAAAGTACTGAAACAAGTTGGGGTAGGCACGATATTAAATCACAGTAAAACAATAAGAAGTGTTATATCCCTACTGTGCATAGTTTGGTCGATGTGTTGTGGTCCCTACTCTAGTTGAAAATTCCAAATTTTTCTGTGTACTTTTTTGTTAACATTTTTTTGTAAATAATCATTATGGCTGGTGAACCCACACATACCACATCTGAAATGGTGCCACGCACCCCGGCAAAGCAGCAATATCAATTATTGTCTAAAAGGTGAAGTATCCATTACCTCGTCCATTAAACTTCGTTGTCAGCTATGTTCAACCCGTTACACAGCATTTTCGAATCAAGAACTGTTCAGAAAGTACCTCTGCAATCCACGCATATACTAAAAGAAAGAAATGATGCCGTGCGCCCCAGTTATATTAATTATCGTCTGAAAAGTGAAGTATCCATTACGCTTTGTTGTCTGCTATGTTCAACCCATTACACAGCAGTACGAATCAAGAACTGTTCGAAAAGCACCTCTGCAATCAAAATAACCACTACGAAAAATACGGACGATTTCCATTGCAAAGGGAAGCCATCACGTGCTACCACCAAATCGACACTTGGCTGTCAGCAAAGATGAATGGGACACAAAGGAGGATACTGGTAAGTCCATGAAGAATGCATTGTACGTACTGCGGTATGCCAAAAGGCACCAGTCAGGCCGAAGCGATGTCGAACAGTGAAAAAATCAAGCCCGTAGCCTTTAGCCGTTATGCTTGTCTGAAGGCATCAGTCAGTCAGTCATTCAGTATAAAATTGCATTAAATATATTATTTTTAAAATTCCGTAGCAACTTATTGAAAGCATTTCGGGTCGATCTGAAAGTTTGTTTGGGCTTAGTTTTACCTACCAATACTGCCTCATCGTCGTCAAGGAAAATTGAGGCTGTTTTTGGGTGATATTATTCCATGGACCACGCCTACTCCTTTGTGGTCCCTACTATACAGTAACTGTCGTACTGTATGGTGTAAATATTTGATGGTAGGGAGAGAAGAGGATTGCACTTTCAAACATGTGTAGTTTTTTAATCCATTGTCAGAAACTTAAATGTGATTTGCATATGTGAAATGATTATGGTAGTAATAAAAATTTTAAACTGTACATCAGGCCGTGCATCATCTAACACCTAAAAAGAATACCAACACCAGTGTTGCATGTTGTTATTTGTAACCTGCTAAGCAAAAACCCGACTTGTTTGCAATTTCACTTTTTGTCGTCTAGAAACCAATGGGCTGTTAAAGTTTTGGTAAAAGCTTTGGAGTTATAGCGGTAGACTACAAGAAGAGCAAACAATTGATTTATACAGTGCCTATATGAAAAAAATTACAGGCACTCATTTAATCAATCATAAATCTCAAGTGCAATGGACTACAGAGTTGGGACTTGTCATTCTATCCACCATGAACTGGGGCATTCATCAAGATATAGTTTTTGGCCTAAATATATATATAACTGTGCTATCAAATACAGTAGGAAAGCTGTTCAAGCTTAGAAACGGCGGCAATAAAGTTACGTTTTACCCCAAGTAAATAAACTCACATAAATCGCATTTGCTTCATGGTACAGAAATGAAACAAAGAGATTATTGCTCCCCATGAAGAGGTAAATCCATTGATATATTATATATTTCAATTCATGTCTTCCTTCATTGTTTACTGATTGAAGTGATGCATGTAGTACGCATTTTTCCCAATGTGTTTCAATGGCATTTTATTTCAAAAACAGAACAAGTCGGGTTTCACTCACTGGGTCACATTTATGTGACAGAATTAGCCACACTATGTGTGCACATATGGTCACCTCATGCTTCTCATGAACTGTGATGCAACAAGGATTTGTTGTTAATACCATGTCAATTAAGTGACGAACCCAGGATGTTTTAATTGTCTGACTATCCACTCAATAATATCAAGAGTTATTAACTCTTGATAATATGATAATATATAATGAACTATTTGTCTGAAACCTTGCTGTTATTAGTATTGTTAAATTATGTGCGTAGTTCAACCTATTTCACTTTGTGTTTAATTTTATTTCACTGTAGCCACCACTACCAGATTCCGGTGATCCTACTGGTACAGGACGTAGTCCCTCACCACATAGTGGTGGAACAGGACACACACCATGGCATCATCCTGGAGGTCACAGGTCACCCTCACCAGCACATAGTCAACGTACAGGCTCTCCTAGTCGTCGATCAGCTTCGCCAAGTCATCATGGAAGACGCCCAGTTCCTGGTTATCGTACTACACCACCAGTCTCTTATAACAGGCTAACCGGACAGCCGATACGAAACAGGTCCCCTATGCCTAGCATACGACGAAGAACTCCTAGTCCTGTACCGAACGTTCCACCCGCAAGAGCTAGGACACCCACTCCAGAAAATGACAGACAACCTGATACTGATCAACGGAGTAGCTCCAGAGAATCGAGTGTGGAACCCGAGGTACGTCGGCGGCAGGCTTGGCAACGTGGAGACATTGATTATCTAGGTTCTGATAGCTATGAGGCTTTTATTGCACCATCATTAATGCCAGCTCCAGTGGACCGCAAGCTAGCCTGGCAGCGAGGTGACATAGATTACCTTGGAGCAGACAACTACGAAGCATTTATCGAACGTTTCCTCCACGACACCATGAACATGCACTTAATGGATGATGAATTTGACGAAGAATATTACGATGAGGTTGAATCCTTTAACTAGTGATTTTATAAGAATATATGCCAACAATTAGAAACTATTCTAAATCTTTAGATCTTTTCTAAAATAAGTATATGTACTGTAATATGTTTGTGCACTTCTTATGGTGTAAATTTGAATTTCATTTTATACATGTCTAATTAGAGAGTAATTGTTTATCACTTAAATGTTGCTATTCTTTTAATTCATTTTCTAGAATGTGTTTGATCCATGCCTTCCAGCCTCCCTCCAAATGACGAGCCCTACAATAGGGACATAAAGTATCAACACAAATAAATTACACAAACTTAATACTGTGGTAAAGTAGCCATAACAAGATTAATATTGCAAGAGAAATTCATTGCATTTCAATGGCTAAGAAATTTTTAGTTCATGAATTGTTAGCAGAAACTTCAAGGGTGTGCATGCATGCATGAGGATTGTCAAACCTGCAATATAAACTCACTTGGAGTATCCCAATTGATGAGCTGCTGTCAGAGCAGTATGACTCCTAACCCCCCTCAGGCAGTGGAATACAATATTATCATCAGACTTGGACGGCTGAGGGTAGCCATACTTCTGCTTGAACTCTTCAGCATCCAACTTGAACGCTTCTTCAACTTCACCAACTACAAAAACCAAGTGGTTGCCAGTTTAGTAAATTCTACACTATTTTATTAGTATGTACTTGGAAGGTACTAAAAATCAGAGTAGCTTATAATGACTAGTTTTCACTATGTCAGATTAGAGCTTCAACAAAGCATTGTGACACATTACATGACTATGTGTCTGTGCAGCATGCCAAGTTAGGATCTGCATGGGGCATGCTCCCATTATAAATTCAAATGTTCAATCTGATAGCAAATTATAGGTGTATTTTCACAGCACAAAATCCGTTAGCTATTTGTTTAATGTACCCTAATAGAAAAATTAACTACTCTAATAGAGCAGTCAAAAACACTTCCTTGAAACAGGGGACCAAATTCCTCTCCTTTCATTTATGTACTGTACACTTTATTGTTGTACAAGGCTTGTTCAATTCTCTTCAATTCACAGCTATGATATTTACACTATTGCTGGAAATTCATTGTAATGTAAGCACATGGTCACAAAGATACATACACAGTATTACACCATTAGTGTAAATGGAGTAAAGCTGTGTACGTATACATTATATCCATACAAGAAATTACTGAGTATTTAATATACTGATCCATATAACAATCAAATATTTTTATGGAGTGGTCAGCCATCCTTCACCAGTCCAGTAAGTAATAAGCTAAGGCAGTCCCAGAGTTACCTGAAACTATTTTTGATTGGTCCATAGCTGCATCTGCTGTGGACCAGAATCTTGTGGTTGTTACCACGATACATGTTGCAAGTTAGCTACTTATACTAACTTGCTACCTTGTGCACGTGGCAAGTACTAGGTGGTAATGACCTGCCCCCCTGCCCTCTGAGATTTCTGATGAAAAACAGAAAATCACCCCTTAATAGTGGCCTAATAAGAGACTGTTTTATCAAAAAGCAGATATTTCAAATGTGTACAGCTGCATGTATCAATATTGAGTGATGATCTAGCTAACAGCTTCTCCAGCATTATAGCTGCACTCAAAAAGCAGCCACTTCTCACCATAGATTTTCGCAAATATCTATGTTCTCACAATATACTTCACTTAACCTTTGTACCTTGTAGACCGATACATAAACTTTGCCACTGTTTCGTGCACTAAGTTACATACAGATGAATTATTCCAACGTACGTGGTACATTAATGGCACCCTTGAAGCAGCCATGGTACTCCAACTCGTTCGGTTCACGCACATCAATCAGCTGAAGATTCTGCCGCGATGCACCTAACTCCTCGACGTTCATATTAGCCCATATTGGTTCCTGCTTTTCTACTTCACTGCTAAGGAGTCTAACAGCCACCCTCGGGCCGATCACGCTTGCATACCGAAGAGCGGCCAAAATCTTCACTGCTCCCAGGAAACTCATAATTCGCATTGTGACGTATTCTATTATATTCACACAAATAAACCTAAGAGGCGAATCACGTGAAGAAAACATTGGTCGTCTACGAAGAAGTAAGTTCTGTTAAGCGTTTCCTTGTGTTTACTATGGCTCAATAAATGTTAAAGTACATTTTTCCTGTGTGTGAATCCCTCTCCGTGTTTTCTAGCACTCACAATTGTTAAAAGAACTAGAACAAGTTATGATTAAAGAAATAGTGATAACACTCACTTGTAATGAGGTGCACTAAATGAGTGGAACAAAGAGGAGCCCACCAGAAGATAATTCATTGTCCAAGCGTAGCAAGTTGTCTGCCGATACAAGTGTTAACTCACCTGAAATGAGTGGCCATATTGTTGGTGCCAGTAAGAATGGCCTGAACTCAAAACTCACAAGTCCACTGGCTAAACCACCAGCAGCAATAAACCATAGCAAACCTACTACAAAGAAATTGGTCATTAAAAATCTTAAAGGTGCGTGTTGTAGTATGTAATTATTGGTATACATTTCATGAATTCATGGTGAATTCATGATTCAAGCGTATGGTTTAAACCCCTCACTTAACAGTTACTGCCACCTCATTGTAGTGGTCATAGCTAAGATGTACTTTAACCTCTTTAATAAGACTACTTGGTTGTTGTGACCATATATTTGGTGTCATTGGTGGCCCTATAGTTTCACTATACATGTGTTATGTACAATTATGTCACCACAGATGTCATGTATCATACATTTTGCAAGTTAAGAATGTAAATCTTCCTATAAACGAAGGTTCAACCATGTGGCATTCATATACTTTACCTTAATAGGATATTTCCTTAGTTCTTATTGAGGGTAGTACATTATTGTGTTCCTGTGATGTCCTGACTGTTACTAAATTGTCTGTACATGACAGGAGATGTCATAATTATAGGGTTGCTTTTACCATATTCTGGTCTGAGTTGAAGTGTAGTAGCTCTGCATGTGCATATAAAATTTCAGGGAGTTGTAAGCTTCCCCAACCCCCGTTTCCTTTAGCTACAAACACACGTTCACACGCATGTACACATACACACACATACACACGCACACACACACACACACACACAATAATAATCATAATTGCATCAGATTCCAGAGTACTGTAATATGTATGAAAATTATCCCTTTGCAAGCCATGTAGGCAAATCCTCCTGGGCAAGAGGCTACTAGCTGTACCATGTCTCATGGATGACAAGTAACTGCCATCCTCTTTAGTAGCAATATATAGAGAGCATTCCTGGTTAATAACAGATTCCTGGCTCAGTGATCAGCAGAATAACTGTGTACAAATAGAGTCCATCACAAAAAATAGTTTTATTTTAAATGTTTTTAAAAGTACTTGTCAAAATATTTCATTGTGGTTACATTGTGCATATGAACAACAAATCAGTGCAATAGTTTTGATATTAACTTGATGGTTGCACCACTGAACTACTGAAACAAGGCTCAACACAAGAAAAATGAATGTTGGAAAAATGAATGTTGAAAGTGTTTAGCATTGGAAGTGGTTAGCACATACTGTACATGGATTTTACTTTGAGCCAGTATTCAAAAAGGCAGTCATATTGTGGATAAATGCATAAATAAGGTTTGAAGAGCAGAATTGCTTTGTTTTGTTCCACTGCCAACTTGGTACTGTACAAGGTCATGTGCCTACACTTCAGATTTTGATGTGGCATATATGGTGTTTCACAGCTCTAGTAGAGATGCTGATGAGACAAAATGTATTAAATGTTATGTCTATCAGGGACTGAACTGTTGATCAGGGACCAAATGTGGTTTATTGATTTATTAGTAATTTCTATAGCTAATTGAAAATTTCTAAATTCTTGGACTGGCTTGTTAATCAGTTCAAGGTTATCTTTTTCTACTATCTCAGGATACTTAGATTACTGAAATCACACATATCATTAAGGATCATGAAGAATTGGGCTTTTCCAGCCAAAAATATCATCCTAAAACCAGTCTCAATCCCTTCCTGACAGCTTGGTAGCATTGGTTAGGTACAGCCAAGCCCGAAAATGTCTTCAGACCAACCCCAAACATTTCCAAAAAGTTTCTATGGAATTTAAGAGATTTTCTTTTTACTCTGACTGACTAATTAACCGATGCCTCCAGCCAGCATATCACAACAATGCATAAGGCTACGGGCTTGATTTCTTTACCTTTCGACGTTGCTTTGTCCCGAGATGTGCCTTTTTTTCAATCGCAGTACGTACAATACATGCATGCATCATGGACTTAGCTTTGTCCTCCTTTGTGTTCCACTTCTTTTCGCTGACAACACACAAGGTTACAATTTGCAATAGCACAATGCAGCTTTACTGTAGCTATTATGCTTATTCCCCATATTTTCTGTTGTGACTAGCTATAGATGGACTGCAGAGACGCTTCTTGTACTGTTCTTCGTTAGTAATGCTGTGTAACATATGGAGCATAGCTGAAAACAAAGTGCAATGACCACCTCCCTTTTTTCCGTTACGAAATTGATTGTTGGGGGGAGGGATGTTCTGACGCAAAATTACTTTTATGGTATTCCTGGAACCATTCTTGCGGTATCCGCTGGTTCCTTGTCATAATTATGTTTTAAAAGTAAACAAACAAGTAGAAAGGGAAAAGTTGGATTAGGGGGAAATAAAAGTTGTGAAACAAGGGAATAGCTAAAAAGTGGTAAAACAAGGAAGGTTGCCTATACCTGCAGATGGGCATTTAATCCCTAATTCAGTCATGGTTATAGACTGAAGTTTATGGATTTAATGTCTACTAGTATATCTACAGGTATAGGCAACCTTCCTTATTTCACTACGTTTATCTATTCCCGTGTTTTACTACTGTTTTCTTTGATCCCTAAACCAACTTGAAATTCCTTCTGCTTGAAGAATTTTCTGCTTAATCATTCATGTAGTTAATATTGTAGAGTTGTGAAAGGTAAAAAGAACCTATATAATTAGTGTTCTTATCAAGTATAATTACAGTGACTATTGCATCATTTCTTGGGCCTAATATGAAGTGGTATGCATCCCAAAAACCAAAGAATGTAGTTCAGTGCAAGTATAGGCAAGTGCTTGTAATGTGGCAACCTCAGTGTTTGTTTAGGGTGTGGCTTGCTAAGTCATCAACAGATTGAGTAATTAAACACAAAAGGGTGGGTTAAAAACAACCTATACCAGTACAGTATTTTGATATAACAGTTATCAAAGACTGTCACAGTATGATAACTTGTAATTTGTCATGATAAACAGTAATATTATCTAATGCATTTTGTATGTACTCCGGAAATTATAGCCCAACGAATAACTGCTGTAAAGTAATGATGTAAGGCTGTTTGCTATCAACAAAAAGTTTTGTAACTACACCAAAATAGATCAGTTCACAGTAAGTGAACTGAAGTTACGAGCATCAAGCTTATTATACTGTACACCTGTGTATAGTGACAGCATTGGCTCTTGGGCTCTAGTAATGTACATCCATTTATCCTACATCTACCTTATGACCAGAAACCGGGCTAGTAGTACGGCTTATCATTCTTGGTATTGCTAATTTCTTTTGGATTATTAGTATCTCCCAGTAACTATGTAACTGCTGTATGACACAGACTACTAACTGCATAGTTAGTAATCTGACTGCAAGTTATTCTTACTTAGAGTTAAAGCTTCCAAAGTCCACAAAGGAACTGTTCATAAAGTTTGTAATTACATTTAACTGTTAACTGTCATTTCGTAGGGTCATTTGGCCTAATGTATTTCGCGGACTGGACTCACGCACTAAGCTGGAAACAGCTTTTAGACAATAATCCAGGCATTATCCATCTCTTGCAACACAGGAAACACCACTATCGAGTTACAACTGCTGATACTGCTCTTCCTTACAAGTCAACAAACTAGCACGCGCACTAATTAATTAGAATACACTTACGATACACTAGTACTAGCAGTGATAAAGCGTGATAGAGGCTATTTGTTGTAGTGCAGATGTTTTCCTTTATTGCTTTAGCACTAGTGCTAGGGTTGTAGAGATGAGCCAGTAATAAGTTAGCAGGGTAGTTAGTATAGGTGGCACCGCCCAGCGAGGTGATGGGGCTAAGCAAATAAACTGACTCATCACTACAGGCCTAACACTAGTGCTAAGTACTGGAGCAACAAAAGAAAAACACCTAAGCTGCAACGATAGCCTCTATCACGCCTTGTCACTGCTAGTACTCGTGTATCATAAGTGTATTTTAATTAATTAGTGCACAAGTTTGTTGACTTGTAAGGAAGAGCAGTATCAGCAGTTGTAGCTCGATAGTCGTGTCTCCATTGTTGCAAGAGATGGATAAGGCCTGGATTATTTTTTACTAGCTGTTTCCAGCTCAGTGCGTGAGTCCAGTCCGCGAAATACATTAGGCCGGGTCATTTAAATCATACGGTATAATAGTACTGTATAGTAGGGACCACAAAGGAGTAGGTATGGCCCACGAAAAAACATCACTCAAAAACCAACCTCAATTTTCCTTAACGACGATGAGGCAGTATCAGTTAGGTTAAACTAAGCCCAAACAAGCTTTCAGATTGATCTGAAACCCTTTCAACAAGTTGCTATGAAAATTTTTTTCTACTTATTTAATAGATTTTTCTACTGACTGAGTAACTGACTGATGCCTTCAGACAAGCATAACTCGATAGCTGCTAAGGCTACGGACTTGATAACAGTTCTTGATAGTGCTGTGTAACAGGTTGAATGTAGCTGATAACAAAGCGTAATGAATACTTCACTTTTCAGATGATAATTGGTAGCTGGGGCTTGTGGCACCATTTCTTTTTTGATGCGGTGTGTGCGGTTCACCAGTCATAATAATTTTATCATGCAAAAAAAAAGTTAACAAACAAGTACACAAAAAAAATTGGAATTTTTAACTAGAATAGGGACCATATAGTACATTGATAAAAGTACTGAAACAAGCTGGAGTAGTCCACGATATTAAATCACAGTAAAACAATAAGAATTGTTATATCCCTACTGTGCTCAAGATACCATAATGAAAATGCACAGTAGGGATATAACACTTCTTATTGTTTTACTGTGATTTAATACCGTGCACTAATCCAGCTTGTTTCAATACTTTTTTATTGATGTGCTACGTATATGGTCCCTACTCTAGTTTTTTTTTTAAATCCATTTTTTTTGTGTACTTGTATTGTATAGTAACAGATAATTTAATCTTGTGCATTAAAATCAAATGGCTGTTAAATTTTGTTAAGTAGAAATTCCCCAACCATTTTGTACAAGGTACAGTATGCAAAGTTGTTGAACTTTTCCTTATGTAGTTTGAAACGAATATCTTAAGTCCTGTATGTGTTGTATTTTACAGTAAAGCCTAATTTACCAAAAGGTTTTGAAGAGCAGACTCTGGTTAAATTAGAGGAGGCAGTATCTGCTATTCATGGCTGCAGTTGTATCTCCTACAGCTTGGAGGAGCTGTACCAAGCTGTGGAGAACATGTGCTCACATAAGATGGCTGGCAAATTGTATGACCGTCTCACAGACAAGTGTGAAAAACATATCAAACAACGACTACCCAAGCTGACACTGTATCCTTTATAAATTTCCTGTGTTAGTAGGTACTGTATGCAGTTTTGTAAACCCTGAAACTCAGGACACTCCTATAAATCATTTGGTAATGTAGAATATAAGGGAACAGCCTATTTATTCGTATGTATAAATGTTGTGTGTCATTCTTTGTTGGGACACACTGTTATAATTATAGTAACTGTAATTTTCGTGGCTGTACATAATTTGGAGTGGCCAGACCACACTAACTATCTCATATCCTTGTTTTTTTTTGTTTTTTGTGGTTTTGTCAATTTATCTTTTTCTATCTTGCTCTGTGTTTGTATGTGTTGCTAAGCTGTTTAACTACCTTGACAACACATTTACAAGTGATTGTGTTGATGGTACACAATTCCTACACATTATGTCATTAGAATGGGCACAACATTGTCAACAAATGGTTAGCTATAACATCTGTTAGTGTCTCTCTTACTATTGCTGTGATGTAGATTATGATTCGTAGTATATTCTTGTATCTGGACAGAACTCATGTAATGGAGAACTCTACATTATTATCTATATGGTGAGCTGGTGATGTGATAGTAGAACGTGTCTAATTATCCAAACAAACACTTTACTGTATCCTTAAAAAGATGCGTGACAGCTTGATAATCAGGACACTTGTACTTGGTGCCATTTTTACATGTTAGACCCCTGAAATTAGGCAACCTCTCTAGTAAGGGCTTAGCAGCGTCATTCCAAGGTGCCAGAATATAGTGGTAGCACTACATAGTTACATACGTAAGTGTTATAGAATAGTTTAATGTGCTACATGTATGTCTACATGCACTAATTTTTGTCTTTCATCATTAGGGACCTTGGTCTGCAGCTGTTTGGTAAGCACTTAGTATGTCAGGCATCAGTACAGGGTAGAATAGTACGTGAAGTGTTAGTCATTATACAGAAGGAACGGTGAGCACTTACATTTGCTCTGATTGAGATTGTTGACATGTGTACCGTACGTATGTTTGTACAGAAATGGTGAAGTGATTGATCGTGTGTTACTCAAAACAATTCTACGCATGTTATGTGATTTACAGGTAAGACAGGTGGTTTGTATTGTGACTATTGTGGTGTATGCAGGAGGCACGTGTGTGTGTGTGTGTGTGTGTCTGTGTGTGTGTGTGTGTGTGTGTGTCTGTGTTTGTGTGTGTGTTTGTGTGTGCGTGCGTGCGTGCGTGCATCATAAACACATGCTACAAACTCCTTGTGTGTGTGTGCGTGGGTGTGCGTGGGTGTGCGTGTGTGCGTGCGTGCGTGTGTGTGTGTGTGTGTGTGTGTGTGTGTGTGTGTGTGTGTGTGTGTGTGTGTGAAATGTACATATAGTATGCACACACCTGTGAATCATAAACACATCCTACAAACTCCTTGTATTGTAGGTCTATCAAGTGATGTTTGAGACCACCTTCCTGAAGGAGACGGAGAACCATTACCACAAAGAAGGACAACAAAAAGTCACTAGTGAAGAATACTCAGTAAGAGAACATTGTCTATAATTTATACAGACATTGTACAATATACCATCATCATAATGATAACGTGTACAGTATAATCCACATTCCTAATTTTGCCTTTACTGGTTAGCCCTAATACTATACTGAAAGGCATAAAAGCAATTTCATCTATATACGCACTTACCATGAATTTATTGAATCATTATTATGTGGAACTTCAGTGTTTAACTGTGATTTAATGTCGTGCACTACTCCAGCTTGTTTCGGTACTTTTTATCGATGTGCTATGATTCTTACTCTAGTCGAAAATTCCAATTTTTTGTGTACTTATTTAACTTTTTTTGTAAGATAAAATTAATATGACTGGCGAGCCCACATCAAAAGAAAGAAATGGCACCATGCGCCCCATCTATCAATTATCGTCTGAAAAGTGAAGTATCCATTGCACTTCATTGTCAGCTATGTTCAACCCGTTACACAGCATTATGAATCAAGAACTGTTCAAAAAGCACCTCTACAATCAAAGTAGCCAGTAGGACAATTTCCATTACGAAGGGAAGCCATCACGTGCTACCACCAAATTGACACCTTTCACTGTCAGCCAAGATAAATGGTACACAAAGGAGGACACTGGTAAGTACATGAAGAATGCATTGTACGTACTGCAGTATGCCAAAAGGCACTTCTCAGGCTGAAGCAGTGTCGAATAGTGAAACAATCAAGCCCGTAGCCTTAGCCGTTATCGAGTTACGCTTGTCTAAAAGCATCAGTCAGTCAGTCAGGTTTTCAGTAGAAAATTCCGTTTAATAATTTTTTTTTTTAATTCCGTAGCAACTTGTTGAAAGCGTTTTGGATCAATCTGAAAGCTTGTTTGGGCTTAGTTTTACCAATACTGCCTAATCGTCATTAGGGAAAATTGAGGCTGGTTTTTGGGTGATGCTTTTTCGTGGGCCACGCCTACACCTTTGTGGTCCCCACTATACAGTACTATCGTACTGTATGATTGATGAGCTAAAATCTTTTCTCTAAACAGTACCCACTAAGTGTTCTAAAAGTATAAATATGTCAAGTATATTGCTTACTACGTACTTGTTCTCTCAGTGTATATGTACTCCTATAGCTGCCTCAGTATTTATCCCATACAACACATCGGATACAGCAAGAAGAAGATCGAGTATTGCATTATCTTGATGGCTCCACCAGGTAAGTGTACCCATGGCTGTCTACCAAGGCCATGTCTTGACTAACCATCCTTCTCATTCAGGAAGCCTCTGATATTGTGTGTGGAGAAACAACTCATTGGAGAACACCAGTCAGTGTTAGTAAATAAAGGTAAAGTTGCTTTATTTGTCTTGCAAAATGGAGTGTACGTATATGGTTACTGGCTTCTTTCAAGGAAACTTTTGTCTATTAAAAGCTAAGGCCATGCCAAATTAATCACCTGTTTCATAGACTGATTTCCATCTAGAAGTGACCCAGCAGGCCCAAAAATAAATAAAAACACAACAAATCATTTTAGCTTTAACTTACTCTTTTATTAGAGTATATATAGCTGCTCTATTAGAGTATCTTGATCTTTGTGGGTTCAGGTGCTAAAGTTAAATGAGGGGCTCCATTTCCCTCCCCTCTGCTACTATACCTATTACTGCTTGTGCAATATTTAAGACTCTACAGCCATATTAGCGCTCTGTCTTAGATTTTACATTTATTTTGTTTTGAGTTTGCCTGTTAATTTTATGTTTCACAGATGTGGCACTGACCTGCCACATCTGTGAAACATAAGATTAATTTATGGCCTAATGTTGTAATAAAATTGTGTACTTGTACTAGGGGACAGGGTTTTGTGTTTAAGTGATGGTATTATAGGGTTTGATAGTCTTCTGGAGGCTAAAAGAATATCAGATCTTGTCACACTTTACCAATTACTGTCACGGATTAAAGGAGGCTTAGATGAGTTATGTAAAGCATTCAGTAACTACATTAAAGTGAGTTGTGTGCGTGCGTGTGTTGTGTGTGTGTGTGTGTGCGTGCGTGCGTGCGTGTGACATAGTCAAGTGGCTAGACCATCGGATCAGTAATCAAAAAGTTTCAGGTTTGATGCTTGGTTATGCCAACTTGCTTTTGTTGTTGTTTTCTTGTGCAAGAAAGTTTTTACTCACATTGCTCCAGCTGCATAATGGGAACCTGGTGGCCTGGTGTTAACTGGGGAAGCGAATGGCTAATTACCCTTAGTGGTGTTGGGGTCGTTCCATGGCACTTTCTCCGTAAGAATTATGAGGACCGGGTTACTAGTCCTGCCCCAGGAGGATTTTCCTGCAAAAGGTTGAGTGGTACACAGACATCCCCAGTTGTTGGTTCACGGGACAGAAATAGCTGTGTGTTGCATGGCTGACAGGGGCTTTGCTTTGTGCATGTGTCCATGCATTCATACAGTAGTTTAAGGAACTAACATCACACTATTATGTTGTAATGACTTTTAGAAATCAGGCATGGCAATGGTATCAGATGTGGAGAGAGAAAAGACAATGGTACAGGAGCTGATGGACTTCAAAGAGAAGCTCGACGCTGTGATCAGTGACTCCTTCCAGAAGAATGAAAAATTCCAGCGAGCTCTACAGGTATGTCACCAGCAACCAGAGTAAATTTGTGTATATGTCTTAGCCATTTGGGGACCTTGAATGTCTCGTGTTTAGAATTTTAAAGTAGTATCAAGTGTATTCTTGTGCTAAATCAAGTTCCTTTCTGTTACATAGTTAGAATCTCTTAATGTACTTACATACTGTGTAACTAGTAGACCTCATAGCATGTGTATTGTGTGTAATCAGTAGATTTTTGCAGGAGGCTTTTGAGTGTATTGTCAACAAGAGGCAGAATAAACCAGCTGAATTGATTGGTTAGTTTCTGCCAGTAAAGTCATGTATGTATATCATGATCTTTTATCTACAGCTAAATTTATTGATTTACAACTACGTCCTGGAAATAAGGTATGATTATAAAGATCCATTCTACATGTGAACTATATTCCAATGCCAGAGGCTGGCCTGTATGTTGTTTTAACAAATGACAGAACCCTCAACCTTGAACAGGTGTATATGTGTAAATCAGTATTATGTATACTGTTTTGCCAGTCTGGAAACTGTAATACTCTAATAGAACAGTCAACAGATGCTTTGTCTTGTAGGAGTGTACTGATGAAGAACTAGACAGGCTACTGGACAAAGTGATGGTGTTGTTTAGATTTATTCATGGTAAATGTGTGTGTGCACGTGCATGTGTGTAAGTTGTGGAGTGGTTGTGCTTGTGTGCGTACATTCGTGTGTACGTACATGTCTGTGTACACATGATTGATATGGCGTGCATATGTCACACACATATACCTAAGTACGGTACCACTCAAATGTAATGTCGTCTCGCGAGGGTGCGAGTGATTAAAAAACTCGCTAATTAAAGGGCATGGCAGCTGTTTCGCTCACGAGTATTCATCCCAAACAAAACAGGATGAATACTCGTGTGAGCGAAACAGCTGCCACGCCCTTTAATTAGCGAGTTTTTTAATCGCTCGCACTCTCGCGAGATGACGTTGCATTTGAGCGGTACCGTAAATTACACACTACAGTGTGCATACACTACTCCACATTGACAAATACTATGCACACACGCACGCACACAGAGATGTATGTGTATGATGTAACATCACATGTATGAACATAGGCAAGGATGTGTTTGAAGCTTTCTACAAGAAAGACTTAGCCAAGCGGTTGCTTGTTGGAAAGAGTGCATCATTTGATGCAGAGAAAGCCATGTTGTTAAAACTCAAACAAGGTACGCCACAACACTCAACACATTCATACAGTCACCATCACTTCCCCTTACAGAGTGTGGCTCCAGTTTTACTTGTAAACTAGAGGGAATGTTCAAAGACATGGAGCTCTCTCATGACATCATGTCCAGCTATAAACAGGTTTACCATTTTTGCATGTATTCCGCAGCTACAACAAAGCTACATGTATCTACAGTAAGAGTTCATACAATAGGCACAAACTTCCCTTGTATGAAATTTTTGGCTTGAAGTTTTCAGTCCAGTACTTTTTGGTAAAGTGGATCCTTGGTTATCTAAATTCCTTTGTTCCTAGAGTAAGGTTCAGATTAGCAAATTTGTTCAGATAGCCCAACCCTATTGATTGTATATATAAAACTCAGTCTAATAGAACATATGTACATTAACTCAAATGAAATGTGCACTGTTGACAGAGCAAAAATACTCTAGTTGCATGGTCAGGTTTGACTTTTGAATAGGTAATGTGTTTGGTAACTGAAATCCACTGTACTATGTATAAAGCTCATCCTTTAAATTTGTTCTTAAATTCTTATTATACAGTAGTAAAGGCTTGTTCATTATATGTATCTGACTTCCTCTAGTATGTCACAGCCAAAGAGCTACCCAGCAATATTGATCTGACAGTAAACGTACTCACAATGGGTTACTGGCCAGCCTACCCACCTGTGGAGATCATCCTCCCTCTCAATGTGAGCACTAGAAGACCTTGTATGTGCTTGTACTGTACATAAGTTATGTGTGGTTGACACTGGACTTGGACAAAAATTGTGTGTCCATTAGGCTACTGTATATCATAAGCTTTAGTAGCGCTGTACATTTGTGTGATTGACTACAAAGAATTATGCGCTTACTATTAGTTATCTTATTCTCTTACAGATGGTTGGTTATCTTGAAGATTTCAAGACATTTTATCTTAGTAAACACAGTGGTCGTAAACTACAGTGGCAGCCGTCTTTAGGTCACTGTACACTAAGGGCATCATTTCCCCATGTGAGTTTGGTATGCTATAAATAGAATTAGCCATTCTTATCACTATTACCAGGGAGACAAAGACTTACAAGTTTCACTCTACCAAACATTAGTACTACTATTATTTAATGACTCAGATGAACTGAGTTTACAATATATAAAAGAAGCAACTGGAATTGGTAAGGCGAATACTACTATAAGCTAAGTTGAATATTATTTTTGAAAAACTTATTTTCCTATACAGAGCCCAGTGAACTCAACAGAACACTGCAGTCCCTAGCATGTGGCAAAGTTAGGGTCCTCACAAAACTACCAAAGGTATTCTCAAAGTATAGTTGATGTAGTTCATACCATTGTGCTTTAATCTCTAAGGGTAAAGACGTGCAACCCAATGACAAATTTGTATACAACAAAGATTTTAAACACAAGTTAATCAGAATAAAAATTAATCAAGTCCAAATGAAGGAAACGGTAGGTAAAATTTAATGGCTGCTTTTATCTTCATATTGTACTGCTTAGCCCGAAGAGAACCAGGCAACTAATGAACAAGTGTTTCAAGATAGACAATATCAGATCGATGCTGCCATCGTTCGTATCATGAAAATGAGAAGAACTTTACCCCACAATCTACTGGTGTCTGAAGCATGCGATCAGCTACGTTTTCCTTTGAAGGTGAATATACTGTAGTCTCAGGAATAATGTTACATTAATTTCATCACTTGTGCATCTAGGCTTCTGATTTGAAAAAGCGAATCGAGAGTTTGATAGACAGAGACTACATGCGCAGAGACGATGATTTATCAAATATTTATCATTACGTTGCATAGCTACCATTATTATTATATTGTATAAGTATTATATGATATAGCAACAATGAATGCCAATTTTTCTGCTCATAGTTTCACCTGTAAAATTATTTTAAAATGATATTTGCATAAAATGTAAGCAATAATTGTGAAAGTCTGATAGCTAGTCATTTGCAGAACACAACCAAGTGTGTCAGCTGTTGTGACATACTCTAGTCATAATACTGGTAGATCTGTATCTGTTTCTATTCACTACAATTAATAATACTGAGGGTGCCTGTATATTGATGCTGACAGTCTAGTAACATACAAGTTATCACATGTATACATTTCCAACCATGTGTGTTATATAAAGTGGGACAGATGATGTAAAAAGTCCTTCAACGCACTATGTTTTGGGCCTTGTCAATAAAATTATAATTATTTGTTTACCTTATTAGTTCAATGGCTGGATCCTAATGCTAAAGCCTGCAGCTGCAGCACAATTGGCCATTGAAAAGCTGTAGCTATATGAAACAAGTTGTCCCAACCTGGCAGTTATAAAAAGTCTCAATTGGCACTGCATGGACTCTAAAGACAGAGCTGTGTCTGAAGACAACTAATTTACATAAGTTAGCACACAATATGATTGGTAATATGTGACCGGATTTGCGAAAAGGTACCTTTTTCACATTTAGACTTCTTAACTTTTTTATCATTGTATATAACTGCCTGAAAATTTCCATGAGTGTAGCTACAATATCTGGATGCATTTTAAAACTAAAAGCAAATTAACCAGTTTTTTAGGAGTCAAGTGTTACATTATTTTGTTTGCTGGCATGTAAAATGTGTACCTTTTCGCAAATCTGGTCACATATAATATGCAACTCGCTGCATTATATTAACTACAGATTTTGCTCTTTAGTGTATGTCATTTTAAGTTATGATACTCAACAGAATTGTAGCATGACTGTTTGAACAGAAAGCCTGGAACGTTATGAGAAAAAACTTCATGAAATGATTCCATTGTGAAAGTCAACCATGACTATATGTAATGCAATTCCATCAAATAACTATGGTATGCATGGCACTGAAAAATTTCCATAGTTACATCAAAATTATAGTGACTATATTGATGCTGTGGCATTTTCATAATATTATGCTGTTCTCTGGTAGTGTATGTACTGTCACTTTACATTTTCTTTAGGTGCTTACAAAAAATAAATCAATCCTCACACCCACAAACTATCTACATGGAATATAATAGGGTCATTCCATGTCAAATCAACAAGGAATTTAGGGTCACCTCTCGGATTTTGACAAAACTTGGTGTGTTTGTAGTACCTATGGTGCTTATCACTCATGCAAATTTTTAGCTCCATACATTCCATATTTTCTGATTTATGACCACAAATATTTTGAATATTTCATGAAAATTTGGTCCATCTCTGGTTACAAAATCAACTGCAACTTTGTACTATGTAAATATTTTTAAACACAGTTTTAACTGATGGAAGACTGTTGATTTACCTTTCCAGTGATCCCTAAATTATGGGATATCTACTTAATTATGGTTCAAAAGTACTTCATTGAAAACTTTAATCCTTTACATTTTGAAAAATGCTGCTTGAAATTTTTCAAATTCTTTTGTGAATAATGATTGGGTCATAGTCTATGTTTGATAAAAATTTTGTGGTGGGACCACAATGGGCTCAAGAGATATAATGAATTATGTTGTGGTATGCGGAGGAGTTTGCAGTCTATATTGCTGTATTGGAGTGTGCACCTCCAATAACCACTCACAACAAGGCCATGCCAAGTTTTTCTTACAGAGTGAAAGTGTCTAGGTACATTGGAACCTGTATTAATGACCACCTGTATTGAAAGACCATCTATAAGCTGCAGCTAATTTGTACTAGTAATAGCATGGGTAGCAGTGAAATTTGGGATAAATATCACGAGTGTTGTATTGGAAATGGGGATAAATTTCACGAGGCGAAGCCGAGTGAAATTTACCATTTCCAATACAACAAGAGTGGTATTTATCCCAAATTTCACTGCTACCCATGCTATTCCCAGTTAATACCATACTCGCTGCATATGCTGCATTAGCTTTGCTATGTATGCAATTTGTCACTATGTACTAAACACGCGTCGACACTAATTGGCGCTACATTGTTAACATGAATTCTAGCCAATGAAATTGCAATTACAACTTTTTCACTGCTGTCAGTGAAATACGGGATAAATTTCACTGCTACTATTGAGACTTTTGTACGGGCAGTGAAACAGGTATGGTATTAATACTTTAATTGGATCTTATTGTATAGCACCAAAGCATCAATCTTTTCTAGCAAATCCAAAAATGGTTCTTATTAGACAGGTTGACTATAAATGAGATCATCATGCGTCCATAAACACATTAAATGTTGTACCATCTCTTCAGTTAAAATCTTGCCGTAGTGCACTTACATACATATCCCCACTCTACACTATTCAAGTTACGTACATGGCTGCATAGGTACAACAGACCTCCTCAAAAAGGATATCTGGGTACCTTGATAGCCTCATGATCTCACTTTATAATTGTACGTACATTTTGGACCCAAGACAAGTCTGTGGTTTCTCAAAAATGAACACTTTATCAATGGTCCAGGGAATAGAAGAGTTACACTGTATATAGTAGATGCATTACTTGTACCAAGAGTTTTTATTAACACTTGCTTGCACCTCAATGCGTGATTTATAGTACTGTAATTACTAAAATTAATGGTTTTTCAAAGTATTTTGTGTTCACGTTTTTGAAGATCAGTACAGGTAAATGGTAAATATGTGGTCAACATGTTTACTTCCTACGTGAGTATGTGTATGAATTTATGACTTGATCTTCAAAGTGGTCGTGAATGTAAAGTAATGTAGTAATTAATTTCACACATTGAGGTACAATTAATGCATGTACATATATGGTAAAACCCCTCCATTGTTAGGACCATAATAAAGTGCTCATATTACAGAAGCTACAGAAGTATCTTGGTCCTAATGTATGTGCACCGCTAGAGTGGGAGTACATTGTATAAACAGGCATCCTGGTTATCAAGGTATCCAGGTATCCCTTCTGAGGAGTCCTGTTGTATGTATCTATGCAGCCACATACGGAACTTAAATATGGCTAAATCCATTACAGTGGGATTCAACTTAATAAAGAAGGTACTTGTGAAGAGATGGTACAACATTTACATGATGTTTAGGGACACATGGTGGTCAGATCTATAATTTATAGTCAACCTGTCTAATAAGGACCATTTTTGGATTTGCTAGAAAGGGTTGATGCTTTTGTGCTATACATTAAAGAAGTATAATTTAACTGCTGCATATAGGTGGCCTTTCAATACAGGTGGTCACTAATACAGGTTTCAATGTACCTAGACACCTTCACTCTGTAAGACAAACTTGGCATGGCCTTGTTGTGAGTGGTTATTGGAGGTATACACTGTAATACAGCAATAATAGCCTGCAAATTCCACCACATACCACATCATAATTCATTATATCTCTTGAGCCCATTGTGGTCCCACCACAAAATTTTTATCAAACATAGACTATGACCCAATCATTATTCACAAAAGAATTTGAAAAATTTCAAGCAGCATTTTTCAAAATATAAAGGATTACAGTTTTCAATGAAGTACTTTTGAACCATAATTAAGTAGATATCCCATAATTTAGGGATCACTGGAAAGGTTAATCAACAGTCTTCCATCAGTGAAAATTGTGTTTAAAAATATTTACACAGAACAAAGTTGCAGTCAATTTTATAACTAGAGATGGACCAAATTTTCATGAAATATTCAAAATATTTGTGGTCATAAATCAGAAACTATGGAATGTATGGAGCTAAAAATTTGCATGAGTGATAAGCACCACAGGTACTACAAACACACCAAGTTTCGTCAAAATCCGAGAGGTGACCCTAAATTCCTTGTTGATTTGACATGGAATGACCCAATACACAATTCGTAGAAAACCCTTTAACCACATTGTGTATCTTATAGCCACATACCCACATTTCACAGAATTACCACAAATAACAAGATGAACTTGTGCATGCAGTGTATGATTGGTTGAGGTAGTAAACACCTGTAACCAAGCAATTGTGTACATATATGTATATTTATTGTGACTTTCAGTATTACGATTGTCTTGGTCATAGCACTATGCAAGAACTCTTAGCTTTTGAAGGTACATTGTTACTATTTGGAGTAACAGGCAATTGCACTGGAACAGTTGGAGCAGGTAATTGTGTAGGAGCAGGTGATTGTGTTGTAATAACTGGAGCTGGTATTTGTGTTGGAGCAGATAATTGTACTGGAGCAGGAATACAAGGACTATTCCATCTTCCACATGCCTCTGGCCATTCATCACCTTCTTTTAAGCTGAGGCATACGAAGCAAAATTCAGTTTTACAGGTTGGGCATCCCATGTGCTTACAGTTTTCCTTGTGCTCAATTCCAGTGTTACACTTGGGGCATAGTCGATATGATGGACACTCGACTCTGCCAATCATTTTCACTGGAGCACTGAGTAATAGTTCTGCATCCATACCGCAATCTGCATTTCCACAATCTGTATAGCTTGATGGGTTTTTCCATGGTTGAGAACAATTGAAACAATACTCAGCTGTTATATTGTCTTTAGCACATTGTGGGCAGTATACTCTTTTCTTTGTTTTATCTTGTGGCGTACAGAAGGATCCACATCCTGGGCATTCCCTAACATCACTGTTGCCTGTAAATTACAGCAAATGGTAAAGATTATGCAGTAAGGTAGCACGAACCTAAGTATCTATGCATCAAAATTGAAAGACGGTCACATTAGATATAATTGAATACTCATGTACATACCTTCAATGTAGTTTTCGGTTAACTTCTTTGATAGCTCATCTATTTCTTCTTTGTTTACTGTACCATATTCTCTAATTACTGACAAATCCCAGTGTCCTCCACAAATGGAGCACTTGATCTCTGTTTCCTTACTTTTAATTGCATTCCTAGTGTTTCGAATTATACATGGGGGACAAAACTGATCTCCACAAGGCATCTTCACTGATGGTGATGAAGTACAAATTGAACATTCATCTTTTGCTTTAGGAATTCCTCTTGGAAATGGCCTTAAGCTTGATAATACCATGTCACTGGAGCCTCCAGGAAGCCTAATTAAAAGGTACACAGTAGAGTTTGGTCCTAGTCCATCGTAATCTGACAACATTGTACCATCTTTTAATTGCTGTGCACTAAATACTAACTGCTGTTGATCAGGTGGAACATCAAGTGTTTTCTGAACAAGGCTTTTAAAATGTTCTACAGACACTTCCTACATTGATTGGTGTTAAAATTCCTTATGTTAAGTACTGACTAACCTCAATTGGAGAAGAAATTAAAATGGTGTGATTCTTGTTGCGGTGATTCTTGACAAAAATGCTAAATTGTTTGTAAGACATCTTCCAGGTTAGTAATTATAACTGGAGGTATAAAATAACTGCATGACTGTTTTTATAACTGCCACAAAAGCCTTACTACTAAAATAGAAACCACTTAAACATTGTTATGTAGTAATGGATGTGGCTGCTCTCTATAAATTTCTGAGAAATGACACTATATATAGCCACACCTATGGTTAACATCACATGATCATAACTTGCCCATCTCAATTCTGAGAACTGTCTATCTGGTTGGCATAAAAAAATGTTGTGGTTTAAATATCAAAACATTCAACAAGACCTTTTCGTTTGGTCATGTTGAACCCACATTCAACTCAGGTAACACGTTCATATGAGCTCGGGTTGAACCTTGAAGTCACAGAATTTCACAAGTGGGTTCAACCTTACAAAGTGGTAGGGTTGAACTTGGGTTAACCTCGGGTTTGCAAAGTAAAAGTGAGTTGTGGTTTTTGGTGAATAGCTACATAAAGTGCTTAGAAGACAATTACATGTATCACTCTCAATGAATACTATCATATGAATGCTTACAAACAGAAACTGCACTGGTTGAACCTAGCTGGTGGGTTATAATTTACTCAACCCTCACTTTTGAGTGTTCATACGAAAACAGTTTAGCATATGTATCTAATATGTTCATAATTGCTCTACACATGCACTATTATTTTTGTATGTTATACAGGTTTCTAGGTACATTATGCTCAGTGGCTTGAAATTAAATAATATGTAACTAAGTTAAACAGTGCATGCATGATCAATTTCAGGCTTTTCGGCTCAACTACAGGCACTATATTATAGACATTTCAGTATCTAAAATTTGCACTGATTATGTTATGCTTAAATTTATAGTTGCAATAAAAAGAATTCCTGTTTTGAAACAAATTTGTAATGTATTCCATGGACAGGTATATACATAGTCTGTGCAATAACAAAGTGCAAAACTTATCTCAATGTCACAACAAATACTGTAGCTATACAGCTGAATTGTGTGATTAGAGTGTGTCGGCAATTATGTGTATCAGCATTTTGTATATGCACAACTGCATAAGTTTTATAATTACCTTAGTAGATATGTCTCATGATTTACCACAATAACATATAGCTACCCGGCTAATTACAAGCACTGCATTATTTCATTCATTGGCAGATGAAGGACTTAGAACATGAATGTTAACAGAATTGTCAAGATGCATGGGTCAGTGGGTCACTATATACACACTATTCACCCAGATCATTACTGGTATATCCATTCGAAAAGTGGGATACAAGTATTTATACATCTATGTAATAGCTAGTTAGCTATGTTATAGTAACAGTCACTGTTCATATATCTTCATGTATAATTATGCAGTTGAATCTTGCCATTGTAGAAAGACATGAAATATGCAGTGAAAAGTAAAGATTGCTTATGTAGTTGCTTTATGATCTCTAACTAAACCACTGTGTGAAATATGTAAACCAAGATTTTATTTTAGTAGAATGTTGTACTTTTCTTTTGTCAGGTTTTGGCATTTGCATTGGAGCAAGAGTACATGAATCTTGCCACCTTCCACATTGCCATTTGTCATGATCCTTTATACAGAGACATATGAAACAGAACTGGGTTGAGCAAGATTGACATGTCACATGCTTACAGTTTTTCTTGTGTTCAATTTCTAGCATCACACTTGGGGCATAGTTGATATAATGGACACTCTACTTTACCAATCATTGCCTTGGAAGCACCATGCATAAAGTATTTCAGCATCCATATTGCAACCTGCATTACCACAGTCTGTTTGACTTGCAAGGTTTTTCCATCATCGAGAGCAGCTAAAACAATACTCAGCTGTTTTGTTTTCTTTAGCACATTGTGGACAGTATACTGTTTTCTTTGTGCTATCTTTTGGAGTGCAAAAGGATCCATATCCTGGACATTCCCTTGCATCCTTATCACCTATATAAAAATGTAAAAATTTGATTCAGCGAACTACTAAATTATATACACCCCACATAATGTATGTAGATTATTTGTAGCATCAAGAGTATATTATATAAAAAAGGACTCTTGGTAGCTGCATGCGTTCATATGATCATGAAATTAAATATATATATATACATATATCATGATAGGAATCAAATTAAGACTCCGGATGCACTAAAATAATGTACAGCTTGTCAGTGTCATCTATTTATCAACATCAGGTAAGACAGGTATAGTCTAACAAGCAGGTTGGCAGGCAGACAGGCAGACGAAACTTCAAGTTTGGGTACATGCCACTACATGGGTGATTTTTTTTTTAAATTGTGTTTTGTTTACAAGTCATTGCCACTATGTGAAGCTTGAGTAAATTTTATATGCATGAAATCTTGGACAATTAAATACCTTTTCCTATCAATAGTGAACTGACAACTGTATAGCCACCACTGTACACTGTGTGACATTCCACAGTGCAAATTGCTGCATGCAGATCATGCACTCAATTAATTTTTATGTGTGCATGTGCTGCACACCATGAATGTAATTTTCAGATACGTAGTTTATCAGCTAATTTATTTATTTTGTCCTTGCTGAGTGAGCCATACTGTTGAATAACTGATAGATCCCACCTTTTTGCACAACTACAACATCCTTTTTACCTCTGTCTCCTTTTTATTAGCTGCATCCCAACTATTTTGAACAACACATTCTGAACAGTAAAGATCACCACAAGGCATTTTAAGTGATGGTGAATATAAGCAAATCGAATATGGGCTGTTTGTTTTTGGAGGAGGCATTAATTCATAACTCTCTGATGGTTTAGAAAGGTTCCACAGATATATAGTAGGTTGATTTTATAGTCCACTATAGTCTGATAGCCTACAATCATCCTGCATTATGTTTCAGCCATATATAAGCTGTTGCTGCTCAGGTATAACACCAACTTTTTTATATACTAACATGGGTTTTGAAGTGTTGAACAGTTTCTTCCTACATAAGTAAACAAGTGTATAGCATATTGCTCATGCATACTCTTGGTGCATGCAAATAATTATATGCATTTCTAACTAGCTATATAACCATCTTACTTCCAATGGTACTGGAATGTTGACTGTGTAATTCCTTTTATCATAGAAGACAAAAAAGTGTACCACTTGCAATCACTAGTGTTTGTGCTTCTTTTCACTTCAGTTTGCATGTTCATGCAGACAAGATCAATAAAATGTGGTACTTTTATTGTTGAACTGCTGCTAAAAATAGAACAAGGTGATTATGTATGTACAAAAAGTGGTAAATAGTTTGTACAGGTGCCTAGTTCTGAGAATTGTTTACAGATTAGCAAGGTCATGTACAGATCACAAATGGTAACCTTATAAATGAATACACTTACAGCTATATAGCTATATACTAGCTAGTGAACATACTATTATTCATTCCATGTGTATCCATGTGCATAATAGTTATTATATGGAATATGCTTGACAAGTTATAGCGTGCACACTGAATTCTGTTTGTATTATCTGCATTAGCTTCATAATGATGGCATATACGTTCACAAGGTATGCGTATGCTCAGCAACCAACTACAGTAGGTTGCAAAATAAAGTTTACGTTTCGTAATTGTAATTACGGTGTGATTACTAAGTAATTACCATGTTTGTACTGTAATTACATTTTGACCGTAATCTGTAATTATGCAAAAAAGTAGTTTTTCACAAGCCATATATACAATATACTCATAGTTACCAATAGAGCATAATTCGTAATTACGCTTTTTAATTACGCTACTACAGCGTAATTAAAATTACGAAACGTTAACTTTTTTCTGCAGTCTACTGTAAGTATGAAGTTATGAATGTGCTACAAAATAAATCTTATGTTCAAGGGATGGGTGCATATACATGAATGCTACCATCCAAATAAAATAAGTATGTGTAATAGTTTCCATAAATTACAAAACTCAATTGTTGAACAGTGGCATCATATAACAGGTTTAGAGTTTATAGGTAGAGTTTATAGGTAGAGTTTTTAAACTCTTCTTAACATTATGGATAATACACTTCGCTTATTTACATCACTGTACAACTGCTGTCGGTGCTTGTGCTACTTGTGCTACTATCATTTTTAGCTTTAGTGGTGAGTTTAACTGTTTCATCACTCTTGACTGGTGCAGGTAATTGCACTGGAGCTGGAACACAAGGGTCATCATAACTTCCGCATGGCCATTCATCACTTTCTTTTATGCCGAGGCATATGAAGCAAAACTCAATTTTACAGGTTGGACATTCCATATGCTTACAGTCTTCCTTGTGTTCTATTTTAGTGCCACAATTAGGGCATAGCCGACATGATGGACACTCAACATCACCAATCATTTTCTTTGGAGCATTGTGAAGTATTTCAGCGTCCATATTGCAGCCTTCATTTCCACATTCTGTTTGACTTGATGGGTTTTTCCATGGTTGAGAGCAATCAAAGCAATATTCAGCTGTTTTGTTTTCTTTAGCACATTGTGGACAGTATACTCTATTCTTTGTTTCATCTATTGGAGTGCAGTAATGTCCACACCCTGGACAATCCCTGACATTTCTACTATCTGTAATAATGACACACGTGATAAGTAAACTAAATTTGACACATTTTATTTTCAATTTTTATTATTTTTGTTCATCTTTAACTACGTTACATTATAATGTGAACATTAAAGTTAGTTAGTTGTGCGTGCATCTATAACTTTCCATACGATCCTGAATACACATGGTTTGGTAGGTATCAGAAAATGCATAGATACAAAGGTCACAGTTAGCAGAAAACTCTGGTACATTGATCGTGTACCTTGGCTATAAGTGATAAGCTCACACATGTTAAAATAATTGCCTATTTAACATACACATACAGACTACAGTATGCACTTATGTAGCTACTACTATAATACATTATACATACTTTCAATGTAGTTCTCAGACAACTTTTTGGACAGTTCATCCATTTCTTCTTTGCCAACTGAACCATATTGCCTAACCACAGACAGATCCCACTTTTCTCCACATACACAACACTGTATCTCTGTTTTCTTTGTATTGATTGAATTCTTAGTATTACGAATTATACATGGAGGACAAAACAGATCACCACAAGGCATCTTCACTGATGGTGATGAACAACAAATTGCACATTCATCTTTTGCTTGAGAAATTCCTGTGGGAAATGGCTTTAAACTTGACAGAAAATCACTGGAGCCTCCAGGAAGCCTTATTAAAAGGTACACAGTAGAGTTTGGTCCTAGTCCATCATAATCTGACAACATTGTACCATCTTTTAATTGCTGTGCACTAAATACTAACTGTTGTTGATCAGGTGGCACATCAAGTGTTTTCTGAACAAGACTTTTAAAATGGATTACAGAAACTTCCTAAAATTATTGATGTTAATTTGATATGAAGTGCTGACTGTTAGTGGCTAACCTCAATTGGAGAAGAAATTAAAATGGTGTGATTCTTGTTTCGGTGATTCTTGACAAAAATGCTAAATTGTTTGTTAGACATCTTCCAGGTTAGCAACTGGATATAATGAACACTATAATATATTACACCTACAAAAAACCTTGCTGCTAAAACACTTGTTAAGCTTATTGGATAACACAAATTTATAATGTACACTAGTAATGTATGACATCATGATCACATGTCGCTATATATAGCACTGTAATTAATATCACATACTATATATGGTGCCACACCAGTAGTAGGAGTCATTGAAATTAGAAGCAACTAATTGTGATCTTTCACATTGATACTATATACATTGATGTGTAATTCTGAGAACTGTTTATGGCATAGGTTGTGGTTTAAACCAAATACCAATTGTGTAAACTTTAATTCATCACACTGAATCTCTATACAGGATGTGGCTCCAGCTTTACTTGTAGACTGGAGGGAATGTTCAAAGACATGGAACTCTCCTGTCACATCATGTCAGGCTATAAACAAGTTAAACCTGTTTCACATGAATATCACACATAATTATCTACTGCACTGTATATTAATGCATAGAAATTTTTATAGGGATAAAAATTCTATTGTATTAAGTTGTCAGCCTATGTAGTTACTATACTTGCTTGTGCTAAAATATGTAGTTCATTCTTTAAAACAGTTGGTAACATTTTTCCTATTCATTGATTATGTGTGTATATGTAGTATATAGTACGTAACACAATAGCAGCCAAAGAGCTTCCCAGCAATACTGACCTGATAATCAACTTATATGTTGCTGGCCAGCCTACAGATCATCCTCCACCCCCTCCACCCCACATGAGTATTTACAGGAGAACCTTGCAATGAATGTGTGCGAGCATGTGAGGCGGAATAGCCAAGTGACTAGAGCATTGGCCTGGTAATCCAAAGTAAGGTTCTCGGTTAAATGTTCAGTTATGCCAAATTGGTGGTATTGTTGTTCTTGAGCAAGAAACTTTACTTCACTCACATTACTCAGCTGTTTAAATGGGGACCTGGTGGTCTGGTGTCAAGCAGCCCACCCAGCTGTAACATCAATGGGTACCTGGTACTAACTGGGGAAGCAAATGCCAACTGTCCAGCAGGTGGAGATCCAGGTGAGATTCAGTTTGGGTTCACTGGTAGAACATGGTACAGCCTCCTGCAAGTTACTAGCCCTGCTCCAGGAGGATTTGCCTGTGTTGACTCCTAGCACCTGAGTAGCATATGGGTGTCCCAGTGGGTAGGCATGATCGTGCTAGCACAGCAGCCGAAGACTTTGCTTAGCTTTTATTTTGTGTGAACATCTGTCAGTTTCAGATATTGGTCACTATATAAGTTGCGTTTGTAAAATGTATAGAATCTGTGCATACCACAGGCCTGTACATTTGCATTGTTATTGTTCTTATGCTTCCTTGACTGTAAGCCTGCATGCTTGCAGTTGCTGTGCTCCCTGATCTATCAATGTTTGCAGTGGGGATGTCCTCTAGTTTAATTAACAATCATACCTTTAATTTTACTCTGGCAATGATTTCAAATCTGCACCCTAATTTCACAGCTTGGCTGCTTTGGTGGCTATAGATTAGTTTTGCTTGGGTCCTAATAGAAGTGGCCGCTAAGTGAGTTTAGCTACAATGTCACAGTTTTATAGTGAAGAACTGCTTTAGTTCAGTGTATGTTTTCTTGCAGATGATTGGTTAATTTGAAGATGAAATTTTTAGTAAACACTCTGAGTGGTCATAAATTACACTAAGGATATCATTTCCTCAGGTGTATTATAATTGGAGTTGGTACTATTTGCTTATCATCGTTACCAGGGAGATAAAGACCTACAAGTTTTAATATTAGTACATGCTGCTACTATTCAATGGCTCAGATGAAGTTTACATACATAAATGAAGCAATTGAAATTGTAGCTACTGTCATATAGCTACTAATTATGTAGCTAGTCCAATAAATTTAACAGGACACTGCAGAAAGTCAGGCCAGGGTCCTTACAAAAGGAAAGATATTCTCTTTAAAGTATGTACGTATAGTTGATAAAGTGTCTACTATTTTGTTCTAATCTCTAGAATAAGACCAGTATACGTACAACCCAAATTACCAGTTTCTGTACAGCACTGAAACCAAAATATTAGCTAAACACGATAAATCAGAACAAAGTCCATATATGTAAAAGAACAGAGGTGATCCCATATACTGTACTGTCCGTACCACCTGAAGAGAATCATGCAACTAATCAATCAAACAAGACAATAAGAGTTTCGAGATAGACAATTTACTATGCTGTCATCATTCGTATCATGAAAATAATGAGAAGAACTTTATGCCTAGTAGTGTCTGCCTGAAGCAAGCGATCAACTATACACATCCTCCTTTGAAAGTGGATATCCTGTAGCTCCAGGAATAATAATTTCTTCTCCCTTGCATAGTAGGCTTGCAAACTGAGAGGTTGCTTGACAGAGACTACATATAATTATGCGACTTATTGTTATTATTGTTACGTATACACAAGTAAGTAAGTAAGTGACAACAATGAGTGCAAATTATTCTATATACGTAGTTTCACCTGTAAAATTAATTATAAAATTTGAACTCTCCGGATGCAGTTTTATGAAATAGTGCATGCTTCAAAAAGTCTGAGGTATTCCTGTGAAGTTGATAAACAATTTCATTATTGTACAGTGTGTAACTGGTTGAGTTGGGAAGCCACATACATGTTTACTGAGTAATTGACAGTACTGATATGGCGCATTTCAAAGTATCTGTATCATTTTGTTAATGGTACTGTTAGACTGCAATGAGCACTAGCTAAACTGCATTTTGGAACCCTATATATAGCTAGCACATATGTACAAGCAGTCTAACTACATGAATCTATAGTCTACTATAGTATAGCCACTATTATTGCAAAACATCATTCTTGTTAAATGGCTGCATTCAGCATCATTGAGGGTGTTAAGTGTTTATATGTATAGAATGTGTTTACTGGGACTTTTGTGTTTCATGTAAATAAAAAGCTATCTGTTAAATCAGCAACATTCTCATGCACTTTGTACTGGTAGGACTTATCACCATGTTTATGTGTATGTTGTAGTTGACAATACTAGTTCAAACAAAAATCTTGCATGCAACCATACACACACTGGCACACACACACTGGCACACACACACACACACACACACACACACACACACACACACACACACACACACACACACACACACACACACACACACACACACACACACACATGCACGCACACGCATACATAATACACACATACCAATGCCATTACGTATATGTATGACGATATGGGCGATGTAGATATCTTATATATATATGGTTATATTGCAATGACTATTATCTGGATGGTGATTCTTGGTATGGTGTGGTGTGTGTGTGCATGGTATATGTGTTCCGTAGTTCACTGGCATGGTTCACAGTTCAATGCTTTGTAATGCACTGACAAGAGATTTTGCTGATTAACCAATTATTTATCGATTAATTGGTGCATCACTACTATGTGATGCTTATTTCCTTGAGCAATTACTCACATTGCTCCAGTCCATGCAGCTTAACAAGCACTAAGCAGAGACCTATAGTGTTAAGCTATATCAATGGTTGCCTGGAACCACATACAACACATGAGATTTTAACCTTCTAGTACTAGTGAGACACAGTACGTATTTATTGAGTACTAGTCCAGCCTTAAGAGGGTTTTCATATACTGACTTGCATAGTGCACAGTCATGTGGCTCAGTACTTTGGGTAAGTGTGGCCATGTATAAACGTAGCTGAATGATTTGCTTTTGTGTTTTACATAACTTACGTTCCTATCTCCCTCACATCTCATGTGACTATGCTCTAAATTTTATCAGCTGTTATTATGTATCTAATCCAAAACAGCCAAGCTGTAAAAAAAACAGTGCGGCCCTCAAAAAGACTATGGTGAAAAAAGATGTGAAATCCAAGGTGGCGGCCAAGAAATGGCTGTGATGGTAGGTTAATGGTAAAAAATTTAATAACGACAATTCAGGTGAATTTTTGTGCCACTTGGTCTTGGCAAAAAAATCACCTAAATTGCCGTTATTAAAATTTTTGCCATTAACCTACCATCACAGCCATTTCTTGGCCGCCACCTTGGATTTCACATCTTTTTCACCATAGCCTTTTTGAGGGCCGCACTGTTTTTTTACAGCTTGGCTGTTTTGGATTAGATTTCATTTCTTTTTGTATTTGTATACCATAGGCCGGCTTGGGACTTTTTTAACCTGTCTTTTTTTTCTTTACCACAGGAAGAAGAAAAGATGAAGCAGATGTACTTTAAATATCTGAATTTATCAGTAAATGTACAAATTATATATATAATACATATATTTATTACAGAACTCTCCATGGTGGTTTCTTTGTAACTGAACACTCTACAAGGTGACTTCTTCTTGCTGCCCTCTCTACAGGGTGAATTGTTAGTAGCTGAACAATCTACATAGTAACTTCTTCTAGCTGATCTCTCTACAGGGTGATTTGTTTGTAGCTGAACTATCTACAAGGTAACTTCTTCTAGCTGATCTCTATACAGGTTACTTGTTTCTAGCTGATCTCTTGAATTCTCTTCAGGGTGACTGCGATGACTGCTCTATTAGAGTAACTCGATCTCGCACTTGCTGCACCAAGTTGGATTTCGTGTTATAACTCCATGGCTTTAAGTCTGATTCTTCTACACCATTGACGAGCCTTTCTAAGATGATTACTCCTTCTATACAGCGATTTTCAAAGCATTCGCCCTAGCGGTTTATCTGGTAGGCGTGGCAAGTAGTCGTTTTTTATTAGCTAATCTCGATTGCATAATTGTTACACACTGTTGGTTTTTTCGTTGTATCTTCCTGGTTTTTAGCTCGATTTCTTTCAAACCACAAAAGGTTTGAGGTTCAATAGTTAACCTATTCACCCACCGATTGTCAGCTTCTTCCCATACGCAGTTTACCCTGTAGGCGTGACAACATATTGGTGTTATTTTTCGTGAATAATCGATCATAACTCTTTTCCTGTTTATCGTATCCTAGCCAAAGTTGGTACAGAGATGCGCCTTTATACCCCCCGTCTGTGTGCCAAATTTCAAGGCAATCGGATATAGCGTTCGCGTTTTATAGTAGTTTTTGTAAGTGTGCGAAAAGAAGAAGAAAAATAAGAAGAAAAAAAAACGAAGAAACTAAGACAATTTTTGAAGTCGCATATCTCGGGAACGCTTGAAGCGATTTCGCTCACATTTGGAATGTAGAGTGCTGAAGGTGGAGGGAGTGTTCACAGCAAAAATCGTCTTGTTTCATCAAGGCAGCACAGAGCTACGGAGGTGCGAAAATTACGTTTTCTTTCTTCCTGTCAATATACTCACGGGTGTTACGCGCCGGCTTCTTGGGCCGCACGACACACTACCGTGTGTCTTGATACAAAGACGTCCTGTTGATTATGATATGTTAGGATTGCAGAGAGTGTTTTCATCATATCAGATGATTTTATCACCCTGCGGGCTTCCTTGTACATGCATGTTTGCATGTGCATATATGGAACACATGGTATGTAAATACTTCAGTTGTTTACACTGTTTTTATAGTGTATGCATTTTTATTTATTATGGCTTTTACAGCACAAGTGCAGAAGGTCTGTATAGGACACCTGGTCCGGCTACAACCTGTTTAAGGATATTAAATAAGTATGTGCATTTCATAGCTTCTTGATCTTGCAAGCTTATATGCACTGCAGCCATGTAGTGACAAGTGCAGCAACTATATTGAATTCTGCATGAGTTTCTCTATTGTATGCATATCATATTGTAAAGCTGTGATATTATACAACTGGTTAGTGTGCTAGTTTTATATGTAGATACACATATAGACCACTGAACTAAACTCTAAAGACAACTAAAGTAAGTTTAGTATATGGTAGTAGTACTGGAAATCTGGATGAGTTAATTACTATACTGCACGTGTATGTACTATAAAAACATGCAATTGGAGGATGACTGAGTGTGGCCCTGACTAGACACTGGGTGACCTGCAGTTCGAATCCTGGGGCTGGAGAGATTTTTTTTCTTACTTTGGCCCCTTTTCTGTTTCACCTTATTAGCTACAAGTCATTTAAGTCTCAGCCCTTGTGATCATTGTTAGGTTAGGTAATCCTAAGGCTGCAGCACATGTTGCTGTCAGACTGTCACTGTAAAGCATTAATAATAATAATTACATATTGCATGTACATAATACATATATACATGATATATACACACCTTTTAGTTATCAATTATTTGTACAAAACTGTAGTCTATCGCTTTGATATCAGAAGTACATACGTATTACTTGTTTACTTTTGAGGAATCACAGTTTGTACTGGAGCTGGAATACAAGGATCATATGCCCCTCCACACTGCCATGCATCACACTGTTTAGTGCGGAGGCATATAAAGCAAAACTCAGTTAGACAAGATCTGACGGGGCACTTCATGGTTTTACAGTATTTTTTGTGTTCAATCTTACAGCCACATTTTGGACACAGCCTGATAGATGGAGTTTTCACACCAATGATGTCTTTCTTTGGAGCTGTTTGCAGCATTTCCAAGATACTTGCAACAGTGCAATTGGCATTTCCACAGTCTTTTGAATGCAGATCATTCTTCCATGGGCGACTGCAGTAGAAGCAGTAGTAAGCTTTCCTATTCTGTTTTGCACATATTTTGCAGTACACACTGCCTTTGGTTTTATCTATCCGTTCAAAATAACATCGACACCCAGGACATTCTTTTATATCACTGTTACCTTTTATAAAATTATTTGAAAGCTTGTTAATCAATGCATCCATTTCTTCGTCACTGACTGAACCATAGCGCTTAATGACCGGTAATCCCCATTCTTTCTCACATGTGGAGCATTTCACTTCAGTTTTTATTGGGCAAATACTATTAGCTTCATTCCAGCTATACTCCACTACACATGTAGGGCAATACAGGTGACTGCAGGGCATCCTGATTGATGGAGATGAATAACAAATGGAGCATGAATTATTTATTGAAGGAATTCCTATTGGAAATGGCCTTAACTCAGATTCATTAGAGCCTCCGCCAGGAAGACGCAGTACAAGGAAAACAGTGCTGTTTGGTCCCAAGGGCGGGTAATCTGATAACTTGTGACCATCTTGAAGTTGCTTTCCACCATATATAAGTCGTTGTTCTTGTGGTGGAACGCTGTTCTTCTTTTGAATGAGGGTCTTTAAGTAATCCACAGTAACTCTCTAATGCAGAAATATTCAGAATTGTTATACTAAAGGGCTAACAGATGTACAGTTGTTTTCACTAACCTCTACTGGAGTTTCAAGATCAATAGTGTAGCATTTGCTATCAAAATTCTTTACAAAAATCTGATACATCTTGAAATGCAGCTTCTGGGTCAACTGAATTATTGCTTTCAGGATTGCTGTTTATAGAGTCCAGTCACGCTTGTTTGGTTGCCTTTTAATGTGGTTATCATACATTACCATTTTTAGCTTGTGTGAATATGTTAAGACTTATAGTATTACCTAAAATGTACATGATGTAATATTTTTTTAAACAAAACAATTTTATGGCGGACATTTAATAAAATTATCTAACAGGAGCAAAAAAAGTATTCTTGTGGAGTAGGAGTCATTATGTCTGAGGAGGTAGACTAATGATGTAAACAATGTAAGTCTTCTTTAATAATTTTATTAATTTTACAGAACGCCATGTTACTAATATAATTTAATAGTAACTATAGCTACCATCAATTCATGTCGACATGCACTATAGGTTGAGCTATAGGTACTACCATCAACAATACTATAGCATTTTTAGGCTTCACTTCATACTTCATTGTCAGTATTCTATAGCTAAAGACCTGCCTTGTGATCCTGCTGGGTATCACAAATTTTCAAACACATACAAGAGTATATGATTGCATGAAAAGTAGCTAAATATTGTTGAATGGACAATATGCCAACATTGACCAGGGAGTTAGCCAGAATTTTTCAAAGGATATTTGCAGCAGCAGTATATAGAGTTACTGATGAGGAGGCCAGTCTAGGGGTACAGCTCGAGAGCCTGAGACTTTCAACATTCAGTCAGAATTCAACAGATTGCATAGTCGATACTCATGCAGTGATGCATAACCCTTCTGTGGGGTTATTCATACGAACAGCACAACAAAAATAAACAATTGACTTATAATTGCAGGGCAATTTAATTCACAGTTGTGGTAGCTAAATCACGTAGCTACGGTAAAAAAATGAGGCCGGGTAAAACCCTTGGAATACCCCATGCATGCATGGCCATGGGTGATGTAACATTCATGACAGCTGTTGCGTAATTACGTAAATCGGCATGTAGCTCTCCCTATAAGGCCACTCCAAACAAATTCTCTGTTTCCCATACTATACTGTAGCTGTCAGCACCATGCACTATTCCGTATTCTTTCATTATTTCCGGGTTTTTATTTCCATGCATAACTACTGCAAGCTCGCTAAGCGCACTGTCTGTCAGTGTGCTATGCCGAGTGCTATGCAGTGATTGCAGTCAGCGTAAGTTCGTATAAAAAAGCAAAGGTAAAACCTAGCTACTGTAGTCCTACATCCGACAAAGTAATTATAAACTGACCCGGCATTGCAGCGGATGCTGCAATAAATTGCTAGTTGAGCTCCAGTTGAGCTAAAGCTGTTTAATGTGTTAATGTGTTTATTTTGCATTCCCCCCAAAAAATAAATAAATAAAACTTAATTAAAAAATAAAATAAAAAGCTTTAGCTATTCACTGAGTGACCAGCTGACTGAAGGTCTATGGACATGCAGCAACTAAATTTTGTAGGGAATGACCTTTTGTCTTGAATTTGAAAGGCAAATATATTACACCTTCATGATCAGTTGTATCAATCAACATGGTTGGCGCAAAAAGTCAGTAGATAATAGCTATAATACGTATTATAGCAACCAGTCTATAACACATCCAACTGTTGTTACAAAGTTGTGATTTAATATGGGTGGCACCCAGGAATTTTGATAAGTGCCCAGCAGTGGTTTCCAGTCTAAATTTTTGTGATGATATATAGCTTCTAAGAAGATGTGTTGTGTAGCTAGCTAGCTATAGGCATATTTTTGAGCGCCAATGTGTTGGTTGGTTGCCACCAACCAATAAGGTAGGTTATAGACAAGATATAGATAGTAAAATGCAGTGTAGGCTATTTATTTTATCGTCCCTAGTAGCTGATGTGTTGTATAACATTGTCATAAGTAGCTATGTACAAGTCACTTGGTACAAGTTAAGCTGGATCCTTGAAAAACAGCTTAAAATTAAAATGGATTTTTCTCAAGAGAGTTAACACTTCAGCCAATCAGATGATTAGTGGTGACAGCAAAGGTGTCAACAACAGACATGTATGATTGACTGTAATGGACACTGCATGTATTTTTGACTTAGATATTGTTCAATTTCAAGCTGATGCTGAAAACTTTTTTGAATGGTCTAAGACTTGATTATTGAATATTAATAACAGCAAATGTAAAAGTATGAGAATTGGCCATGGGATATCAAGTGTTACACCTCACAGTTACTTTATTGATGGTGCAACCCCTTTGTAGTACCACTGCTGAGAAAGATCTGGGAGTTGTGGTTGACCATAGCCTCAAATTTCACCAATATGCTGCAGCTGTTGCTATTAAAGCCAATCGTATTCTGCAGCTTATTAGTAAGTGCTTCAATCACCTTGATGTTGACTCCTTACCAATTTTATATAAGACTCTTGTTCATCCTATTTTAGAATATGGAAATTCTGTTTGGGGGCTACATTATATCACAGATCAGAAAACATTAGAAGAAGTACCATCCCTGTACTATAGAAGGACGTGAGTAGGCATTATATCAGATGTTACATGGTCTACTTCATGCTTCATTCTTCTCCCCCAACTACTTAATTACACATCTACAAGGGGTCACAATTTCAAATTATATTAGGAGAGTATTAACAAGTTTGTAAGGGCTTACACATTGTCGAACAGGGTAATTAATGACTGTCACCTGATTACATTGTTACTGCTGATTCATTAACTTAATTCAAGAATCTCTTAGATAAACATTGGACTGATCATCATTATTTTTATATGATTGATTTGTATGCATGTAATTGAGCAGCATTCACAGGCTGTGCCTTTTCCCTGAAATTAATATTAATGGATTCCCCATATGAAATGCATGGTGAAAATTTTGATTGGCCATCAATATTATGTCAGACATCAGACATTTGAACAAAAAGATTTTGAATTATTTTAGTGGGTCGATCAAGCAGTACTACAAATGAGTCAAATTTCAAGATTGTGTATAGTTGCATCCGTGAGTTATTAAATGTTTTTGAGGATCCAGCTCAACGTGTACATACTTTTCATGGCAATTTTCATGGAAATTTCATATGCTGTACACATCTGGTAGTGTTCACTCATTGCAACAAGTTTGACTTGGAAGCTGCATATATTTATTGACTGTAATTGACAGTGATGGACTGTTGATGTTTGCCACTATATGGCATATTTGAAAGCATCTGTATCATGGCACTGCCAGAAACTGTGATGAGCACTTCACTAGCACTACCATCTTGCCGTCTACTGTGTAGTAATACTACTGAATTGGCACAGTGCTACCAAGTAAATGACTATGCAGAGGAATTTATAACAGAATTTCTTCATTATGTGTGGTAAGTTAACTACACACATGCATTGGTACTAGATAAATACGTAGCTATGTAGTTCATGTCTAACTGTTTGTTAAACTATAATTTTGAATCCCTGACACATACAAGCAGTCTGGCTACATGAAACTATAACCTACTAGTATTGTCAAAGGACAGATGTAGGATTTCAGAAGGGTGGGGGGGAGGTTGGGGTGCCACCAGGGACATTGTGTGAAGCTAAGAGAACAGTGTTCAAAGCACACTCAGCATGCGGAACCACACGCTCCATCTAGGGGGTCTGGGGGCATTCCTACAGGAAATTTTTAGCTTGCTGAGATTGAACTTGCTTAATAAAAATGATGTCACTTTGTATAAGTGACTCGCAGTATGCACCTTTGAGCCACATAACAATAACAAAATAATATACATGTAGCAGTTGTAATGCTACTTTTGTAGCTACGAGGCACAGCCAGTGGCTATAAAAAAAACTATTTTTACATCTTAAAGAACAGGAGGCGGAAAGCATCAGCTACACATACATGATCATGCAATACTAATCAATTGAAATATAGTGTGCTCGTGCTCTGCTGTCTTAATAGTTTAAACTACATTATTATACTGATCAAACAGTTATAGTGAAGATGAGGCTTGGGTGGTATAAAGTGTCAGTGAAGGGGTTAAGTATAGACTCACCAGTGTGTGGAGTACATAATACACTTAGCATGTTAAAGGGGTCTGGGGTTATGCTTCCCTAGAAATTTTTTGAAAAATAGTTATCACAAGATCGGATCTGGAAGCTATTTTATACAGAACTATTATACTGTATGATAACCAAATAATTATTGAACTGAAAGATGAAAGGTTGAGAGCTGGAAGAAATTCTAAATAAAAGATTGGGTCAGATGGAAGCAATTTTAATTGAAACACAGAACTACATACAGTATATTGCGTTATGTGATTTTAAGATAATGTACAATAGTGGACTATCAAAGAGAATAGATACTGCATACGCATGCTGACACTTCTTGTAACACTTTTCTGTTCCTCTGTAACACCATGTGAGTGTCATCGCAGCACACATGGCACTCATTTTAACACCCACCACTGGTTGAATATAAACATGCAAGTGGACACTTCAAATGGTGTTGCCATATTACACTTGTATTTTGCTGCTGCCACCGCCGCCGCCAGACAGATTGTATATGTAGCAATGTGAACTTTTTGTACTACTACTCCATGCACTAAATAGTTGATGTTTTCTTGAAAATCAAGGTCTTAAAACTACCTCAGAAGATGCTCCTAATTAAATCAATTGTTCCACAAATCATGTGACTGGAGACATAGCTACAACACTACGTATCCAATTTTCTGAATGTTTGTTTGCTTGTATTAGTGTAGATGAAGCACAACACCCGTTTCTTATAATTTATACAGCTGCACGTAATCTGATATGTAGAAATTATATTATTGTTCTTTCCGCACACGTGATATCTAATGTGTGCCCCACCTACTTTGAGAAGAGATCGCATCATAGCAAGTGCTGAAAATTGAGAAATATGTATTTGTAAGGATAAAGGCTTGAGCCTGTACATCCATAAACAAATTATACAATATGTACTTATATAATTAGCTATACTACTTATACACAAAATCAAATAAACAATTACTGGAATCTGTCCAGCAGTGTGTGGGGGTCTCATGATTATGCTGCCATTTCTGATTATTAACACAGTTTCACCTTGAGATTTTCTTTCTCTAAGTTCAGTGACCAATCTTTGATGCTTTTCACGCTTGAACTTAGTTCTATCTGGGACTGTAAAAATCCTTTTAAACTGGTCATGATGGTGTAAGTATGAACGGGAAACACCAATAGCCTTGTCATCAGCAGACTCAAAACAAGACTAACAAAGGTCTATGCTTGTTTTCATCTATTCTTCCCAAACGGACAACTATATTAATCAGGGTTTCAAGATCATATGCAGTTTTGAGTAAAGCTAAAACAGAGAATTTGTCAGCCTGTCTGTCTTTAACTTCTGGTAAGTCATAGATGACAACATTCTTTTTATTTCTTTCTCTGTCGGCTAATTCATCTACAATACCTTGTACAGCATGTGTAAGCTGTGGCTGGAGTAGTTCTCACAATAGAGCCGCCAACAGGAACCCTGGAGGGACTCTGAAACTTGGTCAACTTCCATCTGTAAAACAGATTGACTTGAAAGCAGATTCTCTATTTTTGCACCAAGATCTTCAATACACTTTCCAATTAGGGTAGATGCCAAAGACCCGTCAAACCTTTGAAGTGAGTTTTCAAATTACATTGGAAATTTTAGCTGATTCATTTACAGATGATCTCACAAATTCAGCAACTATGCATTTGATTTGTGCATAGCACTTGTTGTAGTTGCAATAGTAGCTATGCTATATTTGGTATTGACTTTGCAAGGGAAGAAAATGATTTGTAACATTTAGGCCAATGAAACTTGATTACCAGTTTCTCGCTCAGATTTTTGAAAATTTGATGCGGGCGGGCGGTTATTATTCATTATTCATTATTTTTCCAAAAGCACAACACACATCCAAACGTGAAAATTTTTGCCAAAAAACAGTGAGATCTACACTGATTACTCTTGCATTAAATAGCTAAAGTATGTTACTAATCTATAACAAGTGATTTTTCCGTTAGAGTATAGCTGATTGCTCCATTAGAGTAAAAGTAAGAGTATTTCGATCTGAAATACCAATAATGAAATTCCATGCGGGTGTATCAAAAGCATGCGGGCGATGACACGAAACTGCTAGTCAAGTTTCATTGGCCTTACTGTTATTGTTATTACCAATGTTCTCACACAAAGCATGAAACCAACCCTCACATTGAAACGCTTCACCCTTTACACCCTCAGCATCACATGTTTCATTACAGTGACCACATATATCTACTGATATCTTGTTTTATTACTGCAGATAGCTAACTTATCTGATAGTGAAGGGAAGACTCTGAGTGACAAAATACTCAGCATTCTCAGGAGATCCAGCTCCTTGGTACTTCAGTTTTCGATTAACTGGCATCCGGAGACAAGAATGTTTCATCCACCGTCCTCTTAATAGCTCCATCAGACATTGCTTTATCGTTCTACTTCAACTTGACACTTGCGCACCAATCGCTAGCTATCACAAAACGGATCGGAAACAAGAGTTAACCAAATCTTTTATGGTACCATTTCCAGACTGTATTAATTCGCCACGGTACGACAGCTTTTAAATTTAAGAAGCAGAACGAGCTGGAGAACACCACCGGGGGCCGAACACAACACATAGTCCCGCCCACTCAGTATCGAAAATTCCTAGCTGTGCGTGGGAAAATGGAAGTATATATATAAGGAGAATGTCTATATACAAATGAACAGTGTTGGGAGTAACGCGCTACTTATGTAACGCGTTACGTAATATTATTACTTTTGTGGTAACAAAGTAATACAACGAAATACGCTATAAAAACAGGTAATATAACGTAAGCTACTTTACTTACAAATGTAACGCATTACCTAAGTAATATAGTTACTGTAACGAGTCTAATATTACGTAATATTATTACTACAAGTAACGAAGTTACTAATCTCGTTAGTTATCCTCTGAGTAATGCCTAGCCACAGCGAAGTAACGAGGCCTACTGAATGAAGCTTATTCACCAGCTTCTTACTTATAACCAAAATTTGCATATTGTCCAACAGCGCAATCATGTCACGTGATAAGGTGGTAGTTTCACACGTGACAGCTTAAGGCTGTGGACACAAAGTAATATAATATGTAATATTATTGCAGTTACTTTATTTTATGGGTAATATGTAACTGTAACTAAATAGTTCAGTTGCAAGTAATATGTAATATGTAACTAGTTACTTTTACAAAGTAACTTGCCCACACTGATAGTTTCAGTGATTATATACGTTTAGTTTTAGTGATTACATACATTTATTTTTAGTTATAGTTTTAGTTAACTTATTCACCTTACTAAAAGTACTTTTAGTTTTAGTTACAGTTAACTGAAACAACACTAATGCACACATGACTTGAACCAGCCATCCTGAGATGATTCTGTCCTCTGTAGTCTCTTATGTCCTAATGGACCTTGTCCCTCCATAACAATATGTACAGATGCTTCTGAGGGAGCCAGCCAAATAACTGCTTATAAGGTGCCTTTTGTCTTGAAGGCATCCCACTCATCTTAACCTACACTGTGTTAGTAAGTCACCAATATTATTCTCTCAATCATGTGAAATCTATATAGCTCAGAGCTGTTCCAAGATAACAATCAATGACACCTGTCCAACTTACTAACCAGTTCCTACCCACCACTAACAGCATTCTCGATGCAATTCTAATGCAGTGAATGCAGAATCATGCATGGAGACCACCAAAAGCTTTAGATGCTTGTTTAAACCTGCAGCTGACTTGACTGACTGCTCCACCACATACTTTCACCAGTGATGCCTCCACCAGTGATCCCCGATACTGACTACTTCCATCCGATCCCAATGAGGTCAAGTCATCGTCAGTGAGAATTCCCAGCAACAGGTAACTTTGGTAGCTTTGTCTTAGGGAAAGATACTCAGACTGAGATCATTCTCACTAGCTATACTTCATATTGTTCTGGCAGAAGATTATATTGACCAGAGCAGTATCATCTGCAATCAAGTGCTTTGACAGTGCAAAAGAGCTTGCTCTCCTAGTTCTCTCTCCATGGCCAACTAGCTTTCCATCCAGCTTAAACTGCACTTCCACACCTGTTGCTTGATTGATCACTAATCCAAAAAACAGTCACAAACCATTCTGAACAAGAAAGCATACCACTCATTGGGCACAGAATCATAGTGCTTATGTGTAAGTATACAAATAATAAACCACTTTAGTATTACGTTTAATGGCTTTCTTCACAAACTGACGAACATAGAATACCATATCAAACCAACCCTAAACCTACACTGATAATGTGTGAGTATTTTTCTACCACCAGCAATCTATCATTAAGCACTCTGTTTACCAATCACATCCAGGAGACTAAATCAACAGCACAGCTGGACAGTAACCAGTGGGAGAACATGTATATATTATGTTTAGAAATCAATGGTCAGGGTGAATTCCAACAAACCATTGTGGTTGTTTCCTACCACCTCTCCCTAGCATCTCATTGCAGGCCTGCAACATACAATCAGACCATCGTCTGTCCACTAGTTTTACATTTCCAATAGTTGAATCACATGATATGCACACTTTTGCACACCAATATTCTTCCTACATGATGTTCGTTTACCTGAAAACTGGCTCAGAGTAGAACAAACCAATCTGTAAACAGTCCAACATTCAGCTGAACAAAACACCAGCGCAATAGCATCATTGTATGTAAGTGCTTGATTTCTGGAATTTTTCGAGTGCACTGATAAATCCTCTTCTGTTCACTATAATTGCATAGAAGCAAACTAAGGTGGTGCTCTGTATTCTCATTCAATTTACCAACACCAAACATATCCCTCACTCCCAACAATGGTTGATCTGTGACTCTGACCATTCAACTTTTGCATTATTAAAATTACCCACTACCAGCAAAAGATCACCAGAGGGAGCTGAGCTGGTTATATCAAAAAGTTACCCAATGAGTTGGGACATAGCCACCAGTAATAACATTCAACTTGAGCAAATACAATCCTTGAGCTAATGGTAGGCTGTGTCTTTCTTGAATCCCTGTATATGTGCCATTGCAGGAATTAATTTAGGAAGGGTGGGTAGGTGGGGAATGACCCCCTTAGATTAGCTATTGCCTCCCCCAGGTTTATACCTAAAGCCTTGATATGTAGTTAGAAATGTAATGGCTTAATGATAATTTTTTACAATCAAATGGTCAATATATTCAGTGGCATCACAGTAAAATTTCATCAAAATTGTGTATCTTCACTTCTAATTTTCTTGAAAGGCATGCTCTCAGACCTTCTGAGAAACCTCATGCTTCACTTTCAGAGTGTGCTTCACATGCTTATAGTGATTCTCTTTCCTCTCTTATAATCCTATAGAACCACTAGCTTACTTCCCCTCCCCCCAGTTCAATACTCTGGGTTGAGCCCTGCATTAAGTGATCCAACACAATAGCAACCCCTTCACCATGCTGGGTGACATGAGGAACACTTAATTTATCAGTAACAACCCACTATCCTTAGAGCCAATTAGCCAGTGTTTGTAAAAAATAATAATTAATAATATAAGTGTTACCAAGCGGAAGCAGCAACTAACATTGCCCCCTAAAAAGACTGACATCCACACACATATACTGCACACACATACACACACACACACACTTGTACACGTCTTCTTGATACTGCCCATGCATTGGGTCATGTGGTCCTCCACCACAGCAGAGGAAGTAAGAGCTTGTTGTCATACTGTTGGAACACACTTCTTCAATAACGCTAGCATAGATGTTAACAATGTAGAGGTCATTGTGTATCCTTGACCATTTGTAATTTCAGTTTTCTCCAACAATCCACCATCAACCCTCACCTCAGCCTTTATATATCATCATGAAATGACTTAACCAGATCAGCACATCTCCTTAGGTAGTCCCAACTTCTCCAGTGCCACCCATGTGGGACAGAATCATACACTTTACACAAATTCACAAAATCAAATTTCTGCTTAGAATTATGCTCTATCACCTTCTCAGCCAACTATCTCACCATAAAGATCATGTCTGTACAGCTTAGTCCTCTTCAGAAGAAGACACACTGGGACTCCAGTAGTACTTGCTCTGTAAACAGTTTTGCATAATCCTACCAACTGATTTACCAACTACATCATGCAAAGCAATCTCTTCTGAATTGTCACAACAATGAAGGTTACCTTTCTAGGGATGGGAATAGAATAGCATCCTGCCAACCCTGTAGTACACCTTTCTCCTTCCAAGTGGCCTATACAAGCTTCAAGAGCATGTATGCACAGTCACTACTTGGTTGACCAATCTTCAGGCAGAATACTTAACTTACCAGTTTTTTGACTTTAGATAATGCCAACTGCACATCATGTTCACAAGGAAGGTGTGCAAAAGAAGGGTCTACCTAATGCTGCCTTACGGAATCCAACTCATCTTTGGCAAACAAACATTTAACACTTTAGTGAAATGGCATCTTCAACACTGGTGTTGAGATGCTGTCCTAACACATGCAACATTATTCTTGTACAACTTTGATCCCTTTTTCCACATTAGTTACATTCCCTTATGCAATTCTAAACTTGCTTCCTCCCAAACCATCTTTGATCAACTGTAGCTGCCTTATCTGTTTTTTGTTTTTTTTTCTTCTCTAACTGCTTGCTTTGCCTCCCCTCTATCCTTTTTGAATGCAGCAAGATCCTCATGTCTACACATGTTGATCCATTTATTGTAGAGGTATGTTCCTGAACCATTGTTGGCAGGTTTTGATAGACCTACTTTTTGCCATTTTTGGCAACTTCAAAAGCTGTTTCAAAACTGGCAACTTCAAAAGCTGCCAGAACTGGCAACTTCTTCAAAAATGCATCACTAGAAGCTTTATGTTATTTCCAAAAGTGGTATAAATTCCATGTCCTTTAATTGCAAAAGTACCTTTTAATTGTGGGATTGAATTTCAGTGTGGGGTTTCAAAATTGGAAGCTTTTGTAGCTACCAAAATTGGCAAGTTTATAAGTCCAAACTTGATTAAGTTTATAAAATTTTCAAAATAGGCAAGTTCTGTAATTACGTACCAAAATTGGCAAGTTTTGTAATATCCAATGTTGGTAAGTTTATAATTTCTAAAATTGGCAAGTTTATAATTTCCAAAATTGGCAAGTTTGAATTTCCAAAATTAGCAAGTTTGATATTCCAAAATTGGCAAGTTTGAATTTCCAAGGTTCCATTACTGGCATGAAGTAGGCATGCCAAACTAGGCAATAAAAACAATAATAAACATCTCATTTTCTTACCAAAAATGGAAACTCAAACCCACAATCAATGGTTACACATACCACTATATAAGTAAAACCTGATACCTTCCAATTTTGGAATAAATGCAAGATGCTTGTGAGAGAAATTGAAGCACTTACTGGTTCCATGACAAGGCTGTGTATACTCTCCTTAGCTTGCCAAGGAAAATACTTTGCTCTATTTTTTTGAAATAATTCAGATCCCACATAATGCCAATGTTGGCAATAATGGGGCTTACGAATTATTGCCCAAAAGGCCCTGCCAAATTTGGGCTCAAAGAGCCAGTTTTGGAAGCTTGGTAACTTTTACATTAATTTTGTTGTTATCACAGCTTTGAAGTTGCATTTCATAAATTGCCAACAATGGCAAAATAAAATTCTTTTCATTGCCAGACTTTGCTTTTAAGGGTGTTCCAACTTTGGCAATAACCCATAAGCTGCAAAATATGGAACCCAATAGATTGCCAAATTAAAAGTGGCAACTGATGGATCTACATTATTTTGACAAAATATGGACAATGCCGAATTTACCAACATCTGGGATAAGCCTAATTTTACCACAATTGGCAAAAATATGATACCAAATGTTGCCAAAACTGGCAAAAAGCAGGTTTATCAAAACCTGCCAAAATTGGCTGTTGAACATACCTGATTGTAAGCTGCATTGCAATAAGGTTGTAGATGTTCTATAACGAGTCATTAAACAAGTCAATCCAAGGAAAACCCCAACACATCATGGGCTGCACATTTTAGAGCATCCATTACAAAATGCTACCCTTCCTCTTCTCTTCTGATGTTAACCACAAAACCTTGAACTCAATAAACAAACACACTAGTCTACACACTACACCTGCTAACATTGCACTAATTATTTTCAATATGGTTCACACTGATGCTGACCCTGTTAATGTATTAATTATTCAGTGAAAGGATGAGCATTTGTAAGCAATAACAGAAATTTGGGCTGGCTATTAATGTATAGTTATCAAGAGCTGTTATATACAATTCATGCCTTTATTGTATTGAAATGTTGACTTGTTGTTAAAACACTATACATATTTCCTTGGCATCTTATAGTTCTCGTCAGCTCAAGTTACATTGCTGTAGCTACCACTGATGCGATCTTTAATCAGCAGATTCCTAATGCTATTGTACCTGACAATCCGGCAGGCACCAGACTTGCAAGTTAAAGATTTCTTTTAATTCTTAAGTGGATAAACAGCTGTTTATATACGTGTATTAAAAACTGTGAAGGCAGCATGCATAGCTGTTTACATGCATGATTATATAGTTGCTTCATGACAGTCTAGAATGTAATTGTGGTCTTTGCTTCATGTATAGTATGCCATTTTTTATGGTTAGTGCATGTTATATTAAATAATGTATGTATCCCATCCATTGGATGAGTATAACATTTAGTATTATGCAGTTAAACCAATTGAATGCACTGTACATGTTTATTTCATTTTAATCATCAGTTTGGACTGTGACACTTCCTTGGAAATCTGATTTTGTATGTTCTTGGATGTTACATCTACAAATTTCAGGCAGTATCCACTGTGCTGACCAGCGTAGTGTTCATGAAGCGAAGTACTGCTTTGTAAACATGCACTAAACAATGGTGGTGGAGGAGGTAGTGACTTTTTTCTTTGCTTGCCTGGAAATGTTGCCCACCCTGTGGTGCCTTTCTTAGTGGCAGGCTTTGATGCCACCAATCCTCCATCTAGAACATCATCTTGTATCACTGATCGAAATATGATCCACTGCTTTATTTCTAGAAATTCCTTTTTCCTTGCCCCATCAGAGGAGTACCTGTAAGTGAAAACATTGCAAGGGAATGTGACATTACTCAGTGCTTTGTTTTTTAGCAATCTTATCTTGCATATGACTACAATGGCTACGTATACAATGGCAGCTTTTTGTCATGACAGAATATTTCATTGTTACAGCACGTAATATTCCTCAAATGTAACAGTCCTGTATTAAGTGTATTCGTAGGGGAAATAATTATATGGATACTACATATTTGATGATTTTAATGTTCATATGGAAGAATGATCTCAAAGCTAGTACATGACAATAATTATTTTTGTGCACTAAAATGCATCATATACAGATGTATTATTTTTCCTGTAGAGTACTAAGTATAAAGAGCAACCAGGAAACATTTTCTTGGTGTGTGATATGTGCCCCAGTTTTATAGACCATTAGTGAAGTTCATTTATTAGGTATAACTCATGCAGTCCCTACCATGCACTTACAGATATTATTATGTACAGGTGCATGTGATGGTGCTGCTTACTGTTGGACATCGCTAGCTTTATGTTGTAATGCCCTCCAGTATGGTGCAGGTGGTATTGTCTGTAGTCGAAGCTTTGGAATTCTCATCACTTTTGCTCCCAAACTTGTTATGACCATCCCATTGTGTTTACAATCCTTTAGTATGCACTGAAGATCCTATGCATGTATGCAGACACATAATTATTAAATCAGCACAGTTCAAAATTACAAATGAAATGGAATAATTCTGCTATATGATATCACTATTTCTTTTACATCTGGTCAGTGGTATATGCAATTATTATCTATAACTTGACAATGTGTTTAGATATGTGACAATGTGATGCATTTTAGTGCTTACAACTGGCTTAAATGGTGCAACAGAATCAACACGGACAAAAGCCATTGGTGGTCGCTCATTCTCCCAGTTAGGACACAGAATCATTGGATCAGGATTGACAAGTTTTGGGAGGTAATTCCTTGTGTTGTCATCAGCACTAATCTCAATGCTCGCATCTGTGCTCACTTCACAAATCACTTGAACATGACCCTGTACACATGAGAGATAGCTTCATACTAATGTATAATGATATTAATGTTACCTGTACTACAATGTGTAAGAACTCTGATGTTTTTGTGTTGTGTTCAATCAATTTCCCATAGTGGTACTACATGTACAAAGGTGTGGTAATGAAGTGTGCATAGATGTTGATCAATTTACCTCATTTGTTTTTGAATAAATACATAATTCCCTTAGACAGTTTTCTGGCCAGTCAGAAAATAATCTGCACCCCCTGTATATGTATAGAGTCAAAATGTGTGTGTGCGTGCGTGCGTGCGTGCATGTGTGTGTGTAGTTCATACATGTGGTGCTTTATATCTTTTTCATTCACCACAAACACACACACACACACACACACACACACACGCACACACACACGCACACACACACACACACATACACATGCACACACGGCACATGCACATGCTCCATGCACCCACACCATGCACCCACACCACACACAACACACACACTACACAAAACCCAGCATAAAGGTGACCTCAAATATTCCATTTTCAGTGTGATTTCCCTTTGCATTTTATCTGGAGACAGTTGTAAAAACACCTCCTTGCTGATCATTACTACTTCAACATTTTCTCTACAGATTACAGTTGCCGATCTTGGGATGCCATATAGTAGACTAAGTTCCTGAACACCAGATTAATTATTAGTACAAAGTCAATGGGATTACTCACTCCACAAATGGATCCTTGTGGTAGTACACACTGAGTTTTTGTATACATTTTACCAGTCTTACTAGCCTTCTCTTCGATGTTAACAAATGCAGATCCAGAGTAAATGAAATAGAATGAATGTCCGGGGTGTCCTTCACGTAGCAGCACTCTTCCCTTCTCATACCTTACAACAGTAAATAGCTTGCTGTTACACAGTAAAAGTAAACATACTGAACATATTCACAGTGTCTGCAGAATTCTTCTTGGGAAGCTGTAGAAAATTTGTCCTTAAATTTTTCGAATGGTCTTAATAGTGAAGCAATTTTCTTCACGGCTGATTCACTTCTCTTATCCGGTGGAAGTTGCATAACATTGAGGGCCCATTTAGGCATATACACCTGTGTACAGTGATAAGTAACATTATCTGTATACTCTTTCAAATATGCAGTCTGAGATACATATATGCTTACTCACTCTGTTTGAAGCAGCAAAGTCAGATTTACAAAATGTCAGCTTTTCACACTGGAAACTGGACCCTAAGACTGTGTAGATTTGTGCTCTTTGATTTGCATGTATATAATTCTTGAGGCTAGCATTCATTCGAATTAGAAACCTCACCATCCTGATTGCCCAACAGAACAACTTCCGAAGCTATACAATTATATTGTCTGAAACCTAATCACCATGCAGTGTACATAGCATAGCTATACCTTTTCAGAAGATTTTTGCACTTTTTTCTCAGGCCGACTACTTTGAGATGACCTACTACTGCTATTGAAGGAGCCAGATGCTCGCAAGTAAAACCTGCTGGTATATTTTCGTTTTAATCTTTGTTGCATTTTCATCCTTTGGTAGGCAGTAACAAAATCTGCTGCTGAGGTGTCATCCCACAACATCATGGCTCTCATATCAAAAGCTGTTTTACTTCTTATGCTTGTACTGCTTCTTCGGCATGTGTCGGTACTATCACTGAACGTGCGATCTAATTTCCCAGAGCTGTTCCCCTTGGTCAATGTCAACTTTTTCTCATCTGCTTCCATTTTATCTTTATACAAGTTCTCAATGCTTTTATTTAAGCTACTGTTCATGTTTCCAAACCTTTGCAATGAAAAAAATGACTGACAAGCAGAGTGTTTTTAAGACAAGCACTGTGAAAAATGAGGGATACAAATGGTATTTCCAGTGGCTTATTGAATACAAAAAGCTTGATATAACCTGTAGTATACTAACAATCTCATGTAAGGCTTTAGTTAATGTGTTAAACATACTGAAACCACATAATTATGCGATGGTATAGTGTAGGCATTATAATAGATATAAAGTAATGTGGTAAATAAACTGAAACCATATATGCAATAGTATAGTATGGAATATACTAAAGTATAAGATGGGTATAATACAGGATTTATATTAAGGCTTATATGTATTCAATAAGCCACTGGAAATACCATATTATACCCACCTTTTCCACAGTGAAGCAAATTTGAGTTAAAAGTGATAACAGGGATGCTGGCTTTACCAAACTAGGACTTTATTGTAAAGTGCTAAGGGTGATATTTAATAACCATAAATAAACACATTGATTGTCTATTGACTTGTTTACAATCAGAACACAGAGTTATGCAACTGTACATATCTAGCTAATTGCAGTCCATTGTTGAGATGACAGTATTCTGCATATCTGTTAAATATATAATTGATGTACTGCTGAAATAAATTAAAAGCACATACCATAATGCCATGAATTGTGGCCCAGGAATTTATTTCTTTCACCCATTCAAAGTTAATTGGTTGTAAATGGATTCTGTATGGTATGGTATGTATGAATACTTGAACTTGTCAATTTTGCCAGGTCATGAGAGCCTGCTTTTTAGTTTTATGCTCAAGGATTTACAACAAATTTACCATCCAGTACTTCCATTATTGCTATTATGATTGCCTATTTCTTCTTGATGTTCAAAATCCATATGGTGAGCTATTGCAGTACAATGTATAAATATGTAGATGTCTAACATTTAATTTCCAATTATATACCCGTCACTATAGGGATAGAGTCCGCAAACCAAAAAAATCGATATCTTCAAATCAACTTACAAACAGGTCTAATCAAGTAAACACTAGAGTGGCAGCAAATTTCGTCCATCTCTTCTAGTGAAAATAATGTGAAATACCTTGAATTCAATCAATTTTTCACCATCATAATTTGCAATGTTATTCTTTTGGGCCAAAACACTCTCTCAAGCTTTGTGAGGTTGTCCACTCTTACTATGGAGTATAAGGTAGTTTAATATAATTAATTAATATTTGGTGGTGGCGTCATGCACATAGCCGATCAGAGAAAAAAAGACGTTTCATGTTCTGGAGCAAAGCAGACTTGCAGGAAATACTGCAACATTTACTGCAGTGATCACCTCCAAGTCAAGTACCTGTGTGCAGAATATGGTGTGGATTGAAGTTTGCTGACCATCTGGCTGAGACCAGCCTCGCCCGATTTAGCAAAAAATTCCAACAAATACTGCACTCTCGTGCAAATTAACACCTTTAGGTGTGCTGAAGTATGGAAATGATTGCTCAGAGCAAGTATAAACTTACAGTGATGGCTTGATTACTGACGGTAAATTTTACAGTTAGCCAATAATGCAATTTATTGTGCAAAACTAAAACTCTTGTAATGAAAGTTTTATGGCACTCAGCATAATATTGCTGACACTTGATATGATTATAAATCACTGTGAATACAGTAGGATGATCATTTCTGTAGCAAGGATGGAGTCCAGAGGTCTTGAGTGTACGGCCAGATCTATATAGCTATAGCTATGCAGGTCATACAGCATAGTTACAATCATGCACACCTTTTGCTTTTGATAGTTAAATCAGAGCTTACAATTATTTGATCATCTATTTTCATGTGATACTCAGATATAGTAGCATGCAATGTCAGATGGTACGCTCACTACACAAGTTTTTACATGCCTTGAAATCGCATCTTCATGAAAAACTATCATAAAAAAGCCGTGATATTTCCTGGTAGCTAATTTTGTACTAAAGTACCAATTGCAACTTATTCAGTCTCAATCATCTCTATATAGTAGCTATTATCACATCCTGTGCAAGACATTAAAAACATAGTTATTTGTGATTTGGAAGAAATTTTGATTTGAATTGTTATAATGAGATGCCAATCGGATGATTTACTGGAACTTGTAAATTGACATAGTTATAATGGATTAGATCAAACGTTTAATAAGAGCAGTAGTCACGTGTCACTGAATTTGGAGTAATTATCATGGTGACTGTCATATTAATATATTAAGATCTTTTCACAAAATTCAAATAGTTGATAATTTGTCCTGCACTGGGTCCTGATTTCGAAGTTTTTGAGGTAGAATATTAGTAGTTTGGAAAATTACATGGAATGTATAAGAGTGACCCACACAGATAGGATATACAAAATGTACGTACATTAAACTGTTGGCTTGAAGATTGCTTTCAGGCATATAGCTATCTCAACTTTTGATTTATTTCACAGTAGTCGGCAGAGCCACTCTTCCCTACCATCTACTATGGAATTGGAGCAAACCCTTGGTTTCTGCTTTTGATAGCTAATTATTGCTAATACTGCCCCATGCATAAGTGGGCTCAGCATATACATACCAAATAGTACATTGCATATCAAAATGAAAATGCAGATGCTATGTCTAGACTATACCCTGTTGAGTATGAGGAAGAAGATATTTTTCAAAAAAAGGCACAATGATTTTACTGTAGCATGCAATATGCCACATTAAATTATATAGGTCAATTTACACCAATGCAACATAACTATAATATGCATAACTTGAAGGAAACTTTCCAATAGAGCAGTCAGATATTCTTATAGAACAGTCAGAAATTGATTTTTCATACATAATGTCACTGAAATTGATCAAAAATCACAAAAATGATTATTTAACTGCACTCAGAGTAGTTGTCAAGTATGTTCCACAATATTTTTTTGCAAAATAATATATTATCTACAAGAGGCTTGGTTTTGTACAATAAATCGCATTTCACATGCCGTAATTGATTAAAGTGTTCATAATCTAGCCTTTGCTGGAAGTTTGTTCTTGTCCTGAGTGATCATTTCCATAAAGACATTAAAACATTGGAGCGACTTCAATGCAGAGCAACAAAATATATTCTTAATGACTATACTAGTGATTATAAACATCGATTAATGACTGATTTTGCCACTATTTTCTAGACATCTCAGACATTATGTTTCTGATAAAGCGTTTAAAATTGCCAAATAATTTCTTTAATATTAATAAATTTATTAGTTTTGCATCAGGAAATACACTTTTAGGTACAAGTAACAAATTACAACATAATAGAAACCCTAGTGTATTGACTAGCAACTTTTACTTCAATTGACTGTCGCGGATCTGGAATGCACTACCCATCATCAATTCTAATCTATATAGCAACAATCAAGAAAAAACTTACCAACTACCTATGGAATCATTTTGAAACTAATTATGATTCTAATAATGCATGCACATAATGTCCTTGTAGCCATTGTAACAAATCCTCCAAACCACCTAATTTTGAAGCATTGTAGCCCTTGTAATAACAATCACTTTTGTAGTATATACGTAATTTTTTTCCTAACTAATCATAATAATTATAACTATAATTAATCAATTGTAATTATTTTAGACCACTAGCACAGGTTGCCAGTGGACCTTCAGCAGACCTGTAGCCACTAATCTGTTGTAACAATTTATCATTGTAATTCTGTATGTTGTAAAGTCAAAAATAAATAAGTAAATAAAATAAATTCAACACACTAGTAAAGGTGCTTATGTACATGAGACTGCAGTATTTGTTGGATCGTTGAGGAATTTTTTTGCTGAATCTGGCGAGGTGGCTGGCCCCAGCCAGATGGTCAACAAAACACACCATATTCTGCACACAGGTATATGACTTGGAGGTGATCACTGCAGTAACTGTTGCAGTGTTTCCTGCAAGTCTGCTGTGCTCTAGTCTCGCGTAGCCAGACCCTATTTCTCCGCACGGCACTTATCGATTGGAAATTATAAGCACCTGCTCCGAAAGGGTCTGGGGACTCTACAATAGAAAAGTTCTGCCAGCAAATCACCTCTGGATAGGTGAGCGTTGATTGGCCCTAGACCACTTTCATAAGAGGTGTGAATGACCACAGTTGGCTTCATCCTCAGCTAAAGGTAAGGCTTCAGCCAGTTCAGACTCTTAAAGTAAAAGAGCTCAGTATTAAATTTACTTGTAACGAGCGTGATCATGTCTGATATGCGAAGTGATATGAGCAGTCTCGCCTCCATGCAGGCAACATGAGCAGAGAAAATGGCTGTATTCATAGCTATATTAGCTTACCTTCTCCAGCTTACCAGCTAGACCTACATCTCTCTGCCAGTTGCAAGTGTAAAGGCGAAGTTGCATGTATTATTTCACTCTTATCTCAGAGATGATCATGCCCGTTACAAGCAAATTTAATAGCTCTTTTTCTTTGTAGAGTCTAAACTGGCTGAAGACTTACCTTTAGCTGAGGATGAAGCCAACTGTGGTCATCCACACCTCTTATGAACGTGGTCTAGGGCCTATCAATGCCCACTTATCCAGAGGTGATTTGCTAGTAGAACTTTTCTATTGTAGAGTCCCCAGACCCTTTCGGAGCAGGCGCTTATATTTCCAATCGATAAGCGCCGTGCGGAGAAATAGGGTCTGGCTACGCGAGACTAGCTGTGCTCCAGATCACAAAGCGTTGCATGATCTTTTTTTTCGCCGATGGGCAATGTGCACGACGCCACCCAATTATATTAAACTACTTATACTCCATGTAAGTAAGAGTGGACAACTTCTCAAAGCTTGAGAGAGAGTTTTGGCCCAAAAGAATAAGGCCATACCTATTTGATCTTATGTTGCGCGGGCAAAATTATTTTAAATTTGGATAGGTAGGTTGGTTTGAAAATGAAAATGATAAAAATTTTAAACACAAGCATACAAAATGCAAATAATGAATGTAGCTATAATAGTACATACACAGTTAAACATCTAGGTTTCATACTCTTCTGGTAGCATCAGATATCTCCAAAAGAGCTTTCCCATCGTATTCTACAATTTTTAGAACATTGGACGATCTTCAATGGTCCCTTTTGGACTATATCACGAGGGTGCTGATGATATGTTGCCTTTAATTAAGTACACGTGATCCGCATATATGATTTTCAAAAGTATTTCATTTGAAGAAAAATGTAGTCGGTCGGGCCCGCGCAACATAAGACCAAATAGGTATGGCCTTACAATGCAAATTATTACGGCAAAAAATATGAAAGTTCTCTAAGGTGATTAATTACAACATGCATATAGCTATACACATGTGAGCTAAAACAATAATTATACTAAATCGATCGAATTCAAGGTAGCTATTTCGCGTTATTTTCACTAGAAGAGATGAACGAAATTTGCTGCCACTCACTAGTGCTTTCTTGATTAGACCTACCCCTACACATGACGTTTGCGGACCCTACTAGCTATAGGGATCTGTAATACATATCGATACAGCAAATAAGTATCACAATACGATGTTATTGTACTTAGAAAATATCGATATATCGAAGTTTTCTAGTAGAACAGTCAGTGATAGTTCTATTATTGTAACAGTGATCTAGATACTTAAACAGAAAGCCTCTCTATTTACCTGTGCTATAAAATGCAACGTTACGAGAAGCCATACAAACAACGTGTATAAGTGCTGCTGTTATGCTGAACACTCTTACCCGGGTCTTCTAACAACAGTAGCTGAGTATAAAGAGCTGCACCACTAAGTCTGCCGCATATACTATATAGCCATCTTGACAACTCATCAAAATTTATCCGGACAAGCCTTTGTGGGAGCATGCATTAAAATGTTTGTGGTTGCTAATTTTATTATGGTTATTTATTTAAAGAAAGAAGAACCGGCCCTAGTTGGCACTCCCACCCACCACACTCAACTCACACTCTACTTGTGGTACTGCTAATTGTCTGTGTGGTAGCTAATTGTCTGTGTGGTGTAATAGTCTCGAACCTGACCGAAAGGTTGTGGTCTCGAACTCAGACCTTTCGGTCAGGTTCGAGACTACACAGACAATAATAGTAGTATTCGCAATTGTGCTTCGCCATGCATTGGCGATGGGTTAGCCTCGAACCCAACTGAAGAAGCTGTAGCAGAAGAATTATCACCTTACAAAGAGTTGTTTACATCAGTTCAGTGTACTACAACAAAATCATGGAGCAGCTGCTACACCTTGTTTGTTTTCGTCTTGCTACGGACGAATTCTTGTGCAAACGCGACGAATTCCAATGCAAAATCGACTAAATCAGTTGCAAAACTGACGAAATCAATTGCAAAACCGACGAATAAATTCTACTGCAAAGCCGGCGAACTCTACTGTGACTGCAAACAGGACGAAGTCAATTGCAAAGGTGCTGAATTCAATTGCAAAAACCTGTAAAAGCAATTAGATGTAGCTACAGTGAAACCTCTTTATTACGGATATTTTGGGACCCAGAATTTTTGGCCACTTTTTGCTGTAATATAGAAGTTTTCCTCTTTGAGAGGTAAAAGATGTATTAACCAGACCTGTTGGGACCACTAAAATTCTTGTCCTTATTATGGAGGTTTTAACCTTAATTCGGGGAGTTTGTTAAGAGAAGTTCCCACTGTATCAACAAAAATTTCCTAACTTAGTCTAGTCCTGTTAGTTTAGTCTTAAACTGATTCAGTGTTGTGGACAAGATCACGTCATCAGTTAATGCATTCCAAATCTTTATGGAGGAAGGAAAATAAGTGAAATAAAAGTCATTTCTGGTGGTCAGCTGCTGAAATTTCATTAAGTGACCCTAAGTAGATGTAACTGGGGTAAGGTACTGTAGGTATCAGGAATGTCAATAAGATAGTGAATTATTTTAAATATAGTAATAGCTTCTAGTTGGTCTCGACATTCAGTACTGATCGTATAGCATTGGCCAGTTTTATCTTTGTAGAATTTCTCTAGCACTTGATTAGTTAGAATAATCATTAAACGCAAATCTTGCAGCATGTCTCAGCCATGTACTGACTCGATATTAGATATATTCTTTTGCACATGTAGATCAAAGATAATCTTTTAGCAAAGAAAATAAAGAGGATGTTTTTCTCTCTAGTGGCAGAGTTAACAGACTGGGTACATCCATGCTCTAAAATGAAGTCAATAATTGATTGGTAAGCAGAGCCATTGATGTGATTCCTTTCCCAGTTGATATTTAGGAGATTCATGCATGTATCCAGTAATTCAGATGGATGTACTTATTGAGTAGCGATCTACAATTGACTTTAAAAATTACAAAGATTTTCAATACATTCTGGTGATATGTTTGGTACTGGACGGTAAAAGACGCATACTAGCTATTAGTGATTCATGATCATCAAACAATACAGTAGTTGCATGGCAAGCAATGGCTTCTGAGTCAGTATTAATGGTAAAATCTTGCAGTTGAGTGAGTTACAACATGCTAGAAAAACACCACCATATCCATAAGGTCTGTCTTTTCTGTACTCTGAGGGTTGATGAAATACCTGGCTTAAGCCATGCTTTAGTAGCTAGTATGTCAGAATTGTGCTAGACAGAAGATTATCATAAGAGGCTCTTTGCAATTGGATATGATACTCTGTGCATTGAAAAATGACAAATTTAGACTGAGAACTAGTTGATTTTTTAGGTGAAGAGTCATTATTAATCATGGGTTGTTGTGTACGGTAAAGAGTTATTAGAATTAGTTAGTTTCAGTAAACTATCTGACCATGCCTCATACAAAATAAAATCCATTGTTCATTCTTTTCCTTAAGCTCTTTCCGGAGTTTTGGTTAGCAACCTGTTTTAAGGGGAAAGATCTGGAGTAATGAAATCTTTTTAACACCATTAAACTGTCACTATTGTGCAGCTTTGTACAGTTGCAGTTGCAGAGAGCTGCACCTTTTCATGCTTGGAACTGGAACTGACTATTATTTTTAAAAGATACATGGGGTTTATCTCTTCGTTGACCTATAGGTGAAATGTGTTTTCAATCTTTTACTGAAATTCTTATTGGAGAATGCTAGATATGGAAGAGTTGAACAATTGTTAGTATAGGAGCCATATACCACCATCAGTTGATGGAGGTTGATTACTTCAAATGGCTATATTAAAGTGAGCCACATTAATACTGTAGAAAAGGTGTGATAATTGTTTTAACAGTGAAAGTGCATCGTTCATTGTAGCATTGTTGGCAATGACTGTGTCTAATCATCTCCAGTAATAAAACAGTCAACTGAGATGAATGAACCTGTAAAGGATACTATATAAAAGAGATTCCTTGTACCAAAGCTACAGTGCAAAACAATATGTGACTGGGCCTACGAAAACAGGGCATGTGGGCACAAACTACATTCCATCACTCTGCAGGTCATATCTCAGTACTGGAAAAGTATATTTCCATTCTGTAACTTGCAATTGCATCATGATGCCAATTAAATGCTTATTAGGAGCTGAAAATTGCAATGCCATAGCATAATGGTACAAAACGTTATGAGTGATGAAACTGAAAAAGTAGGAAAAAATCATGTGCCCACATGCCCTATTATCGCAGGCCCAGTCACATATGTCAGGACATGAAAAGTGATAGTACAAGGAGTTATAAGTGAATGTATACAAAGACCATTTTTGGAATTGGAGCCACAACATATCTGATAGTTACATATCAGGGACGGACATAATAACTGTTGACAAAAGTATCCGGTAATAATCTTGTATGTATAAATGTAGCTGTTATGTATATAATGGTAATGTATTAGCTTCATTGTGATCATGAAAGTGAATGGATAGTACACAATAAGTTGGTTTGAATGAACTCAATTGTCATGATTGTATTCACAAACTCTGTGAGTGCGTGCATTCATGTCATATTATAGCGAGAATCAATACACTCATGATATTACTCATATTCATGTACACATATTAAATGTTATTAATAATATGCTAATAATGGTGTTGAAGGTGGAACTGATGTCAAGATAGTGTGTGGGCTAGAATGAAAGTTAAAAATGTGGTAATTGTGCAGCCACTGTGATTGGTTGCTATAGGACACATTAACTATATAGGTCATGGTTGTATTACACTATTGTATTTAGGAAAGGTGTGAATTACAGACAGACAACACCTGCACTATACATAAAGTGACTGTGCAATGCATGGCTTGGATACTTGTGAAGAGCTGTAGCTAGGTACACAAGGTTATGGCATATTATTATGATCAGCTTCAATGTGTAGCATATTAATCAAGAACATTTATGAGTAATACCATGAGTGTATTAATTCTTGCCCTGCTAATACTACATGAATGCACACACACACACACACACACACACACACACACACACACACACACACACACACACACACACGCGCGCGCGCGCACACACACACAACAACAACAACAACAACAAAAGCAAAAAACAAAAACACACTCACAAAGTATGTGATTACATTGAGGTCCTTAATTTTAAAGTGTATTAATAGCTACATTTCAAGCAAGAGAATATGTACATAGAAAATTAATACTTTTGTCAACAGCTATCATGTCTGTTCCTAATGTGTTGCTACCAGATATGTTGTGTCTCCAATTCCAAGCATGGTCTTTGCATGCATTCACTTATAACTCTTGTATATACCATTACTTTTCATGTCCTGTGACTCCTGCCATATTGTCTAGCACTGTAGCTATGGTATAAGGAATTTCAATCATATAATTATTATATATAGCATTAGTACCTGCCTTATGTGCAGGACCATCTCCACATTAAACATTTTAATGCCAGGAAGAGGGACCAAGCATTAAACAGCAGCACTGCTCATGTAGTTATGTAGTGTGCATTGTCATGTCACCTTTTTGACGTTTCCTTATGTCATTCTGTTGAAATTAATGATGCAAAACACCAAAGTTTATTATTTGTGGTTTTGACAGGAATGTAGTTCAATTATTCAGTGAGTCTTCCCTACCATGGCCAGTGACTTCAACGTGCTGTAAAGAACAAACAAAAGCATTGGAACCTGCTTTACATGCAGGGCAACTATTGTGACATATTGGGAACCAAGCATAATATCGGTGTCTTATATTTGCTGTGTAGCATGCACATCAATAGTGCTTTAAATTGCATGATCAATTTTTAAAGTACATAATTATAGTGAAATAATGAGCATGCAAGGCTAATTAGTTAAAATGCATGTAAGCTAAGGCAATTGTATATAATTATATAATACCTACATTACAGGTGGTACACATGCAGTTTTAGTTTCTACATGATGTTTACGTTACTGTCAAAAAAGAGAAATATTTAAATGGTACATAAATCTCAAACAAACAAACAAACAAACAATATATATTTACTATATATTATGTTTAAAATGCTTGTCATGCAGCACTTCAAAAAAATCTCCTAGCCTGTACAAAAATTGTGAAATTTGCCACGGATTTTACTTTGGGGTAGGCCTATACTAGGTATTTGTGTTGGCGATGGAGTGCTTGTAGTTTCACAAAGCAATTTGTTGTTCTCCAAATATTCAATGCAATACTTGGTAGAACAGTTTTGACATTGGTAGAACAGTTTTGACACTTCATCTGCTTGATGCATCCATCTCTGCAACAAATTCTGGTACTACATTGTTCATGTGCTAGACAGTCAACATCACAAGCTGAACTCTCTGAAGTACAGTTTATCCGGACCCCGATTCTCAGTTAACTGAACTACGGAAAAGATTGCTCTATTAGAGTAGTGACTGTTCTATTAGGGTAGTTGATAATACTGATATATTTTAAAATGTTTTTGTATTATTTTAAGGTTATTTATGCAAGTTTCAGAGATATGAACTTTTCAGACTGATGGTCCCAGGATAACTGAGGTTCCACTGTACATTTATTGAAGATCATTGTAGCATCCATAGTGTTACAATCTGTATCTCCACATTCATTTGTATTTTTCTTGCTTTTCCTTTCATTGTACAGTACTAGTGTTACCTTCAGTAATACATTAATGCATATAATATATGTAAGTATACAGTATGTGCTACACATGTACATTTATCTGTGTTGTCAACTAGCTACTGTATAATACACATTATTTAGAAATTTGCAATTATTGATCTTGTGTCATGTACTTCAAGCTCCAAACAACTTTCATCACTTCTGATGGTTGGGGCACACATATAGACACAAATTAATTTCATGGTCTTTTGATGCAGTATGCACAAGTTCACCAGTCAAAAGCATGCTATTAAAAAAAACAAGTACAAACAAAAATTAGGAATTTAAGTTTGATTAGAGATAACAGAAATAAAAGTAGTGAAACAAGACAGGTCATCTATGCCTGCAGCTATAGAACAATTGTGATTGGATTTTGGAAAATCTCCTTAATGTCAAAATATTTATGATTATAATAAGGCATCAGCTTTACAGTAATTAGGATCACTTGTACATACCTTGAATTACAACAAATTCTGTTAAATATTAATTTTTATCAGGTGCACAAGTGCTTTAGTGGTGACACATATAAATGTGGATTTATATGTTTTTCAAGTGTGACATTAAGACTGGTTTTCCAAAATCTGGTTACTGCTTCAGTCACGTACTGACCTACAGAGTATAGCCATGGTTGAAGTATGTCCACTAGTAGCTATAGCTGTAGGGTGTAAATCTCTATGCTCAAATATGAAATTTCTAATATGTTACAAAAAAGTAAATGAACTAATGTAAGGAAAAAATTACCTGGCATACCACATTGAAGGAAAGAATGGGGTTGGCTTAACATCAGTTGACCGACTTGAAGCGTACCGTATACGTATATCAGTTAATGGTGGTCATTCCGCATCATTTTCAGCTTTGTTCCACCCGGTAATACAGCATTACGATTTAAGAACAGTACAAGATGTTCCTCTGCAATCAATCCAGTCACTACAGAAATTGTGATTAAGCGTGTGCCCCAACTATTAATAACTGACACTTCATTTTAAGTAGCATACAAAAAGCAGTGTGATATGTGCCTCTACAATAATCCAGTCACTACAAAAATTATGGATGTTCCTCATGACAGCCAGCTGCACTGAAGCCACCACGTGTTATTGTAAATCAATGCCTCCACTGCAGTGGAGAAAGCATTGGGGACAAAGGTAAGTCCATGATGAATGCATTGTTACAGTAGCTACTACAGTTGCGATTGGTGAAAAGGCACATCTTAGGCCAAAGTAACATCAAACAGTAAAGAAAATCAAACCTGTAGTGTTAACCATAGTCAAGTTATGCTTGGCTGAAGGCATCAGTTAGCTAGTTAGTCAGTTGGAAGAAAATGTGACTGGATTTGCGAAAAGGTACCTTTTTCACACACAAAATTTGACCCATTTTTTTAAATTTGAAACTTCATAACTTTTTAATCATAGCATACCATTGCCTGAAAATTTCCATGAGTGTAGCTATGGTATCTGGCTGCATTTTGATACCAAGTTTAAGTTAATCAGTGTAAGGAGTCAAATTTTATATCATTTAGTTTGCTGGTATGTAAAATGTGTGGAAAAGGTACTTTTCGCAAATCCGGTCACAAAGTCAGTTGAATTGGAACTATTAAAAATTTCATAGAAACTTGTTGGAAAGGTTTGGGGTCACTCTGAATGCTTTTTTGGCATGGTTATAATACTGTCAAGTTGTAATGTTATAAATACTTTAGGTTTAAGGAAGAAAATCCATCTCTCCTGGAGGAAGACTGAGTGTGCCCCTGACTAGACATTGGGTGACCTGCAGTTTGAATCCTGGGGTTGGAGGGATATTTCTTTTCCTTACTTTGGTAGGTATGAGGCTATTATGCTGCAAAAATTGAGCATTATGCTTTTGAGCAGTGCTCAAAAAATCACCTATTATGCTTTTGAGAATTGCCCATTATTCCCAAAATTATGCCACCATAATTGGTTAGTAATGCCAGTTCATTGCTGTATCAGGCTATTTTCATTGATGTTTAAGCTTCAGATGGTCTTGGATTCTTAGCTGGTTGCTGTATTAGAGTATTTCGTTCCAATGTGACTGCTTTATTATAGTAAATAATATTCAGTGACTTCTCTATTAGAGTTTCTGACTGCTCTATTAGAGTATCTTGATCTTTTCTAATGGAATTGTGCAATCTGCAGATTTTCCTACTGTTAAAGCTTTATAGTCACCTCAAAATGCTAACATAATTCCTGATTCCCACACATACGTATTATGCCCAAACTTATGCCGACATAATCGCCACATCCCTATACTTTGGCCCTTTTCTGTTACACCTTATCAGCCATTAAGTAAAGTCATTAAGTCTGAGTCATTGAAATTAGGTTAGGTAATCCTAAGGCCGCAGTACATGTTGCTGTCAGACCTTCAGTGCTGGTCACTGTAAAGAGTTAATAATAATAATATTGTAGAAAAGTACAGTGAGGCTAGTTTTTGGGGCAAGAAAGTCCAAACCAACGTTGAAACCGGGTCACTACTGCTGACCCGGATGACCCACTGACCCGGATGTGACCCGGATTAATTAAAGCCGAGACGCGTTTCGGCTAGTCTCGAGTGAGCGAACGAGTCTACATTTTGAGCGTTCGATTCGTGTTGAGTAAATATTGCAACTTCAGCCTAGCTGTAGGTTGAAGACCAAAAAAAAAGAAAAAAAAAAAGGTCTTCACCTACTGACAATAGCTACCCCTCACCATAGATACCCTCAGTTTCGTGCTACATACTACACTTACTAACAAATGAGCGTGGCTGAGCGTATGTTGGTAATGCGATAAGTGGGCGTGGCTCACGAAAGAGCTACGCGATAGCGTTTATGAGTTCCACGTCGTCAAACGAACAATTTCGTTTCTCACGTGATCCAATCCGGGTCAGACCCGGATAAATTGTAAACTGGGTCAGACCCGGATGACCCGGAGAAAAATGTGACCCGGATGACCCGGGTGACCCGGATGACCCGACCCGGTTTCAACGCTGGTCCAAACCTCCATGAACCCTACTATACAGTATTACTGTACTTTATGATAAAGAAACCATATATGGTATGGATTAGAGATAACCCACCTCCCCTTAAAAGTCTACTAATTATACTATCTGGGTCGGTGGGTCATGCAGGTTATGCACTTGTCAATATTAAGCCCTGCTACCCCTTTCCCAGGGGAACAGAGGGAAGGTTTGATCCAATTTGACCTTAAAAATTGCCTTAGTAGTGGCCATAGTGAGATATTTGACCACTAAAAACTTTTTATGCTCTTGCTTGACCTCACAAGTTAGGCCAGCTAATAAGATACCTTGTTTATCATCGCCATTCACCTTGAGAGCAATCAGGTAGTGAGGGCGGGCAGTTGTTATTATTACTAGGCCTGGGGCATATATAACCAAGTACAATCACCAACAGGACAACCTACTAATAAGCATGTACATGCAGTGCATAGCCACTACAGTATGTGTGGGTGGAAAAGATACACATATACACAGTAATTATTAGTGCAATTACAATCAGTATGAATTCTGAGGGACTGCTATATTAGAGTGACTGTTCTCTTGATTACCCTACCATATTGAAAGCCACATCATCCATACCTCTCAGCTGTCACACCTCTGGCATGATTCTCACAATCTGAGATGTAGTCTTACATCCTAATTATTGAATCTCATACCTACACTGAAGTAGTGAAGCTCAATTTCCAACAATGCTCAGTAAAGTTTAGATTTTTATGTATCTGTGCATAGTTTGCATCTCGTTATCCCTCTCACGTGATACCAGGTGTTTAAATGAGGAAATGGTGTTGGATTAGAGTGCTGTATTAAGACATGTCTGAGAGCAGGCCACAATGAGATGTGGGATAAAAGAAGCAGAGTATTTTGACAGTCCCACTGTTGAGTTGTGACTAATGAGTTTTCTACTGCAGGATTAAGATTTGGCACAGTATCATTTCCTCATCTGGACAATGATAATAGTCCCTTGTTAATTAGTCTGTTAGGTCTGTGGGACTCGTTTTTGAGCACTCTTTAGTTTTACAACAGTGGTGGAGCTGATCCTTTACTTTGTGGCTCACTACAAGACCAGACAAAAGCAGCAGATGAATTTGTCAACAGGGTTTTTACTTCACAGTTGTTGACACATGGCAGTGGTGTGGGACAGGGTGTAGCATCTAGGGACATCCAACGTGGTCGTGATCATGGACTTCCATCCTACCACAACTATGTAGGCAAAAGTTTGGAGAAGGTGGACAATTTGACTAAAACCACACTGTTAAAAATAAGGAGTAACTGTTACTCCCCTAGGGGAGTTCCCAGTGTAGGGAGGATTTAACACCCCTATATTTTTTGTGGAGAGTAACTAACACCCTGCAAAGGAGTAACAGGAACCCTTTGAAAAATCTATTGTAAGGAGTTTTAGTTACTCTAGGAGAGTTCACATAAGCATGCAAGGCGTTTCCTTTACTCCATGAAATTCTGCAAATTACTCCATATAAAATCTCAAATGATGTTAAAGACATACAGCAAAACTGTAACAAAATGTTTACAATATCCAGCTTTATAATATTGGAAAGTCACTGAAAAAAGAGATCAGTAGCAAGGCTTCATCATCAGCAAACGACGCTTCACTGCCACTTCACTGGAGTTACTGCCTGCCACATGACATGTTACCAGCTGTAGTAAATAGCAGTATATATAGTAAAGAAATATTCAACAATCACATACTTGTTACCTGTATGGCTGAAGGTACGTCAAAACAAAGTTGTAAAAACAATTCTGCCAGACCAGCAGCATTGGTAGTGTAAGTACAGTTGCTATCATGCAAAACAGCACTTTTTGCTACCTGGAGTTCATCATTTTGTTTGTCTATTTGTTCACTGATTTCTTGTGGCACCTGTAATATATGTTTACAAAGTGATGCATAGTCACTGTATGTTAACACACTTACTGGATGTTGTTTAAATTCTATGTTCTCAGTGACATTGAGACATCCATGCTAAAAAAGTAAATATGTGCTTATGTAACTATAAACATTATCTCCTTACAGGAATAACTTGGAAAGTTGATGAAGTCGAAGACACACAATGTACGTTGTAGTCTATCATAAAGATTCTTGTTAACTGCAGATGATACATCTTACTAGTTAATTCCAGTGAATCTGCATGTAATTATGTAAAGACAGACAATGATACAGGCTACTAACCTTACCAGGCAATCATGAATATCATTGTGTCCGGCTGCTAATGTCAACTGAAAGCAGACGGACATGATCTGTAAGCCATGTTTAAGTTAGGTGGCTTTCCTCTCCTCCCTCAAGTCTTCAACTTCTTACAAACACTGAATACTAGTAGTTAGCGGTGAGCTTGGATGGGCTGAATACTGTACGTACTAGTCAGTGATACGACTGAGTCCACCGGGCCGAATTTATTCTCTTTCCCTGAGTCTTGAACTATTTCTGCCGTGTCACGATAAGGCGCAATTAACCCTCACGAGCAGTTGTGATCATGACTTCCAGTTTAATAAACCCGGCGTGTCACACGAGACGCCTCAGATATGAGCTCAAACGTACCTGAAGAAACATTGAACGAGATAGTGAACGTCCAGTAAATAACCCTAGTGCCGGTACCCTCAAATCAACCCCTACACTCTGAATACCGACGTCATGACAAGGAAAAGAGACGTGAATACCAACAACGGGTTCATGAAGTAGAGAATGCCTCATTTACTCCCTTAATTTTTACTACTACTGGTGGAATGGGTGATGCTGCTACTCAGTTTTATAAGAGATTGGCCAACCTTTTGAGTGCAAAGCACAGTCTTTCCTATGGAATAGTGATGGGATGGCGATGTAAATTGAGCTTCTCTTTGAGGTCTGCAATTATGTGCATTCGTGGTGCCAGGTCCAGTTTGCGCTGTCCCATTGCTGAGGCACTGATTGCTGTGCAGGTCGCTGAGGCCCATATTTAAGATAATTTGTTTTTGTTTATTATGTACTGTTTTATCTTATGTCATTAATTTGTAAAAAAAAATAAAAAATTAAATTAAAAAATTAATTTAAAAAAAGGGAATATTCACGAACAAGTAAGCACTTTAGTATCACCTTTTAAGCACTACACTTCCTCAGAGAAGCAAACCGCTTTCAACTACTCAACACGGCTCTGTTGTGTTAAAGAAGCCGTTTCTATGGTAACACTCTTCACTCTAAATAATGCGCTTGTAGTAGAAATAGTATTTAATAATTATACATACGTATTTCAAAATATTCTTGACTCTTGAGTAACAATTCGTCTTCCTGCTTTCGTACTGTCTGTTTCCTTCACTATGTCTTGGTTAGTCTGTAAAATAAAACATGACACTGAGTAAATGGCTGCCATTGAAAAGGAAGCCTAAATAATTACTTTCATTTTTACATTGAGTGGCTAGAATTGAACTGGCTAGTTAATGGAGAGCATATCATAGTGAGACAGCTATAACTGCATGTGGTTCATTCAGCTATATGGCCTCAGTGGCTATACTGGCTCACTGAGTTCACCTTAGCTACTAGCTAGCTGGTAATGGGAACTCTTCAGTTTGGTGCCTTCACTTACTTGGAGTTCTCTTTACCCTTAGTGGGTTACTGTTACTCTCCTAGTAATCCGAACTCCCCTTTCAGAGTAAAATGTTTTACTCCCCATAGTTATTGTACTCCCCTGTTTTAACAGTGTAGACAATCTACTTAGACAGGATGATGGTACAAGTGGCCACAAAAATGGAATTGACTTGTGGGTAGGAAGGGCATCTTGAAGGAGCTCAAATTGGTCCAACTGCTGCTTGCTTCATGGCCTTCACCTCTAAGACATAATTATATGATTTTGGTGGAATAATAATAGAACATTGGGTGACCCATTCACTGATGAACAAAGAGCTGCTTTACCTACGTAGTACATTGATTTCTAATAAAGGTTATCTGTGGCAATGTTGATAACATACCACCTATCAAGCTCTATGTGTTCATATCTGGTAGTGATCCTGTATATTGTAGCAGTCCACAAAGCTTTGACGTTACTTTATGGAGAGATGACAACTATGCAAGGAAACCAGCTAGTAGCCATGCAAGTTTGCATTCCACCTCATCTGTAATAATTGAATTGTAAAAGCTATACATGATTGAAATTCTTATACCATAACAGTGCTAGATACTATGACAGGACATGAAAAGTGAAAATACAAGGACTTACAAGTGAATGCATACATGCAAAAACCATTCTTGGAACTAGAGCCACAACTTATCTGATAGTTACATATCAGGGACAGACATAATAACTGTTGACAAAAGTATCCGGTATTAATCTTCTCCTCCTGAAATGTAGCTATGATATATGTATTAGTTCCACTGTGATTATGAGAGTGAATGGATAGCACACAATAAGTCAGTTTAAAATTAATAGACTCAATTGTCATGTTTGTTTTATTTATTTATTTATTAATGCTTTACAGCACAAGTGCTGAATGTCTGTAGGACACTTGGTCCTACAGCCTGCTCAAAGACTTTAGCTACTTAAGGTGTGTTTGAAAAGTTGGAGAAAGGAGGAAAAAAAATCCATGACTGGACCTAGGTAGCCTTGAACCTGCAGCCATCCGATTTACACTCGAATGCTTACAGGAGTCTACCAGATGGTCAGGATGTTTTCTCTTTGTTATTTTCATGTAATTATATCCATAGGAATTCTAGAGAGTAACTCATTATCTCTAAGTACCCCAAGTAGAACCAAATGGACACTAGTTTATTTATTAATGCTTTACAGCACAAGTGCTGAAGGTCTGTAGGACACCTGGTCCTACAGCCTGCTCAAAGACTTTAGCTACTTAAGGTGTGTTTGAAAAGTTGGAGAAAGGAGAAAAAATCCATGACTGGACCTAGTGTATTCACAAACTCTGTGAGTGCATGCATTCATGTCGTATATTAATTACTCAATATACTCATGCATGGTATTACTCATTGTTCATGTGTATACATAAATAATATGTTACACTATAATAATGGTGTTGAAGCTGGAGATGATGTTGAAATATAGTGTGCAGGAAAGAATGAAAGTTCAAGTTAAATGTGATAATATTATGCACAGCCACTGTGATTGGTTGCTATAACACATATTAACTATATAGGTGGTCATATTATGCCATTGTGTTCAAGAAGGGTGTGAATTTCAAACAGACAATACCTGCACTAAAGCGACAGATAAACATACTGGCTTTGTATACTTGTAAAGAGCTGTAGTGGAGTTACACATGGTAACAGTGTATATATATATATATATATACATTATGCTCAGTCACAGTGGTCGGTCAATATTATGCAGACATCATCTCCAGCTTCAACACCATTATTAGTGTAGCATATTAATCAATAACATTTATGTACACATGAGTAATACCATGGGTGTGTTGAATATGGATACACGCACTCACAGAGTTTGTGAATACAAACATGACAATTGAGTTCATTAATTTTAAGCCAACTTATTGTATACCATCCGTTCACTCTCATGATCACAATGGAGCTAACATTATATAATAGCTACATTTCAGGAGAATACATACACAGAAGACTTAACTGGATACTTTTGTTAACAGCTATCATGTCTGTTCCTAATATGTAGCTATCAGATATGTTTTGGCTCCAAGAATGGTCTTAGTAGGCATTCACTTGTAACTCCGGTCCTTGTACTTTCACTTTTCATGTCATATTGTCTATGGCACTGTAGCTATGGTATAAGAATTTCAACCTGTTATATCAGTAGTATCCTTTACAGGCCCATTCATCTTAGCTGACCGTTTTATTCTTCATTCTCTAGACTAGTAGATATATAGTCATTGTCAATAGCGAAGAATTTAGTTACAATGAGTGATGTACTTTCACTGTTAAAGCAAATCACTTATCACACCATTTTCATACCACCTCTCATTCTCTTCATTTAATAGTGAAACAGTATTAATTAATAATGTGGCTCTCTTTAACACAGCCATTTGAGGTAGTAATCAACCTCCATCAACTGATGGTGGTTGTTTTTGGTAGAGGTGTAGGGTCCCAAAATTCTTTTTGACTTTACTTCTGTGGATGCTATCCCACTAGGGACCTGTGAGAAGGCTTAAATTAAAGCCTGTTAGTACAGAAACATATATAACTGCCATGAAGAATGCAGAAAAATCCCAGACCCAGTGGTGGCTTGATCCCTAGCAACATGCAGTCTAGGCATGTGCCAAAAGGAGCCATAACAGCTGGGAATCATATCATTGCTTACATTTATGCAATCATGTAAACAACCAACACATTTAATTGTATTCATATAGAGGTGAGCAGTCGTATACTAGAAGATGAAATGTTTTAATTCTAATGTGGTAACTGTGCATCCAATGAGTGTAATTGGATGCTATAGCACACATACATAACTAGGTGATTACATATATTACACCATTATAACCAAGAAGGTGTGAGCTAGAGCACCAAAGCAACAGATAATCACACTGTACAACACATGGCTTTGTATACTGATGAGTCTTGTAAAGAGCATGGTTACAATGTATGTACATTATGCTCAGTGGTCAATAGTACACAAACCAGTATTTATCTTCTACAGAAAAGTAGCTACATCGTGATCATGAGAGTGACTAGATAGTGCACAATAAATTGATTTAAAGTTAAGGACCTCAATTGTCATGTTTGTACTCAAACTCTGTGTATGCAACATTCATGTAGTATTAGTAAGAATTAATACACTCATGGTATTGCTCACTATTCATGCCGGTGTACATAAATGTTATTGAATAATACGCTACACTAATGATGGTGTTGAAGCTGGAGCTAATGTCTGCATAATATTGTTCGACCATGCACTGAGCATATTCAGTGTATGCACACTGTAGCATATATGTTTACCACAGCTCTTTACAAAACTTTTTGGTATTCAAAGCCATGCATTGTAACTATGTTATCTGTTGTTGTAGAGCAGCTAGGTGTTGTCTGTTTGGAATTTGCTCATTTCTTAATTACAATACTTGGTGTAATCTGAACTATGATCACCTAGCTATGTATGGATGCTATATAGACACCAATGACAGTGGTCACATAGTATACCCACACTGTTGCTATATGCTTATCGTGCAAAGAACCATTACTGTTTTGGTTGTGTATAAGCATAGATAGCATGTATCTATGGTATAAGCAAGAGTTAATAATAGTGGAGGGGCTCCACTATTATTAACTCTTGGTATAAGTTACCTCAACTTATGCTTGTTCTAGCGATTCCGGAATTCCATAAATTTTGCATAAAATTTTCTCCGTGACTTGAATCTTCTATTGGAGAGTTGGCACAATCAATTTGCTGCCGTACGAGTGAGTGATCAAACAATCAGATCGTTTCTGGGGGTGACGAATACGATGGTGCAGTTAGTTTTCTGCTACAAAATATGTTTATTTGGTGTTTTATGCCAATTTTTAGATTATTTTGCAATATAGCCACTACAATGTTATGTTCTCTTTGCAAGAAACGACCCAGCACATGTTAGTTACAATAAGGTGAGCATTTTTTGTCCATGTAGTTTTCAATAGTAGCTACTCAGCATATCAAAACTAATGTCAAATTTACCGGATTCCGCAAGGTTTTGCCCGTTTCCGGTAAAAATTACACCACCTCGTAAACAAACCACTATAACTTCCGCATACTTCAGTTTACGGAAACACCGTTTGGTTTATCGAACTCGTTAATGTCAGGCGAGTCTTTTGGTATATTAGATTTTGCTCTGAGACGAACAGGAAGGGGAGAAGAGTCTTGTTCTGGTGAATTACGCATCATCATGTACGTAAAATATTGCTGGAAAAACAAGGTTTTTCGAGTACTTCTCTGTAAAATTACCAGTTAAACTCTCAGTACGGGTGGATTCTTAATCAGTACGCTTCAACACATACAATGATACCAAGTTTTGGGGATTTGGTGGAGCCGGGATAACAGCCTGTACTTTTGGGATTTGTCCACCTGCGTAATCAATTTCTCCAATATAGGCTTTTGTATGGAGTGCGCGTTATGCCGTAATCAACAATGAATAAGGCCATCACAATTTAATTTTATGTTTCTCGGATGCTGCGTCACTTTTGTTAAAAAAAAAAAAAACCACGTGATCGGTTCACGTGAACTCACATGGCAGATGAAACCATAGATATATCGTGGATTGCGCATCCGTGGTCACCAATGTCTATGGTGTCACGTGAAATTGGACCAATGAGAACGAAATTTGAATGGAAGTCCTCACATTTGATTGGCTATTTGGTCGAATCCAAAAAAAAATTTATGACAACGGATGCGCAATCCACGATACTAAACTTTCAATCTCGTTATGTACAGACTTGCTCAACCACAAAATTACGTCATACAGGAAACTGGGTTGTCACGTGATCACCGCGCAAAGTTCTGCGTACGGATCGAATGACCTTTATTTAAAGATTTGTTTACAGTGGAGTGGATATCTCGCTAGTCTGCTAGTATAACAGGTGACTTCAAGCTACCCCCTATATCTTGGCTTCTGCTTCATGGAAGGTATTATAAGTAGTCAGTATAGTGTACTGGTAGTTTAATACTGAGTTGTGTATGCCAAGTAGTACTTTCATTACATGGACTCTAAGTAGTGAGTGAGCCTTGAGCTAATAATGTATGGCATTGTTATCAGGTGGTTACAAATCAACCAAGCTTACCAACCAATGCCATGCATTCATAAACTGTAACATTACTGGTTATCTGCACATGGGACAATGTTGGGATTTGAACTTTGATTAGTACAAATGCCTGCTTTGTGCTGTTGCTTATACCATATAGGTGAAGCGACATAGCCAACCCGGCTGGTTAGAACATTGGCTTGGTAATTGCAGGTTCCAGGTTCGATGCCCCCTCCTCCAACTGTAAGTTGCAGTTTCCTTGAGCAAGAGACCTACCTAAGTATGACTGTATAACTGGGACTTGGGGAAGCTAATGTCACTTAGTGGTGTCGGGGTTATGAGTTCCACAGGCATTTACCGGTTGCTTGCGAAATGTAAAAACAAAATCACGTGCACATTTCACTTGAAGATTTTAAATTTTCTGATGAAAATTTGTGTTCTGCCTATCATATATAACAATCAGTATAATTATACATCACGTTTTGCTGGCAAACTGTTAACTACAATCCTTGCCATATAGTTCAAGATACTCGTATCATGGGTCACCTGTTTGATCATATATTTGTTCTTACTACATTTTTGCAATCAACATGAAAGTTGGTAGAAACATGATCAGTGTCCCAGATGATTGAATTTCACGGCTTGTGTTGTACTCTTCTTGATGCTTTCCACGAGCTCTATACAATGCTCTTCACTTCTTCATTTAATAGCACTGTTGCACAGAATGTTTAGAAATTATGACTGGTATTCATTTGATACCTGGCATTTGTTTAGTAGAAAATTACTTGTATCCTCCCTATTGTGTTGTGCCTTATACCGATTGTTTTATTTTGCAGAGTATTAAAACAAGATGTCACAGAATTCACCAGTTTGAACAATCCTGCAGCTGATGTAAGTGTGTATTATTTTGTTTGTGATTTTACTATAAACTATATGCAGTCATGAACATAATAATGTAACAAAAGTTGTAGGTGTTGAATGATCCAACTATTCTAAATGTCATTACTACCGTACAGTACATATTTCTTTGTATAAAAAGCCCGGTCTTGTATGTCCTTCCTAGCAGTATTGACACAGCCTGTAAATGAATCAGGCAGGCCCCGGTATTTATTTTCAAAGTGTGCTGGAAACTCCCTGGCTTATAATCAAGACAAGAGTTTATTTGCATGTGGCTTTTATACAAAAAATATGGTATACATGTACCGTGGAATTTGTTAACCAGGATACTTGAAAATAAGGACACCTGCATATTCTGGACACTTTGTAATGGTTAACAGTTAAACTTATTTTCACTATGAACATTAAAAATCTTCCCAGCATAGAATGATAAAGAATTTCTTGCTCTCAAAATAATGGAGTATATATGTGTTGTGCATATTAAGAGGACCATGCTCTAAATTGCACATACTCCGTAACAAGGAATACCCATCTACTCTAAGTTACATGGAACTGAATTGGGCGTCCCTAGTAGGGAGCTTGATTTAAGTGATGGTTATTTGCATTGCCTATATAGGTTTGTAGTTGTAGATAATTTTAACAAAAGTAACTTCAGTGCCAGCAACTGTCTATCCAGTGCTTTTTTTACAAAAATTGTCAGTAGTATGATCAGAGGAGGAAGGAAACAATTTAAGGACCATTAAAATACAAATAGTTGTTTTCTGGGACAAACTAAAATGAGTGGACGATGTGAAATGTGATCACTTGTTTAAAGTGTATACCTAGTTAGTGTTACAATCTTACAAGTGAAACACTATTTGTGACCAGATTTTACATAACCGATCCAAATCGCACATCAGGCAAAATCAAACTAAGACCACCAGTGGATAGCTACACTATCGTACTACAAGTTTTGACCCTCAGCACTACTCAAACTACACGAGGCTGGTTTTTACACACGTCTTTTCTGGGTGGTGTGGAGTGCTCAAATGGCGGTTTCAGGCCTTGTGAAGGACCTGGCTTGGCAAGAGTCAGTGGTTTACTGGTGGACAGCCTTATAATGTTGGCCAGACGTGTTCTCTGTTGATTTTACTACATATCAGCCACTAAGGAGCCAGCACAGCCCTGTAATCTCTTGTCTGGACTCCAATCGTGGTCTGCCTCCATTTTGAGGTCTATCTCTTGCCCTCCCCGCCACCTCCCCTTTTTGAGCACTCGTGATACTACTTCGCTCGTCCAACTGCTCAGATTTTCTATCTTATTTGGCGGGAAACTGTACAAGCAGCTACAAGTACTGGAAGTGGCTTGAAAGGTAACAGATTGATGCATCTTTTGTGTAAATTTCATACGCGTGCTTGCTATCCTTGGAGAGTTATGCTGGCTTCAATTCTTTAAAACCGTTTATCTCGGAACTTCTAATGTGCGATTTGGATCGTTTTTCCAAAATCCAGTCACATTTTATAGATTTCATTTTGGAAAACTAATTACAAGTGTTTTAACAAAACAAAATACAGTAAATCACTTAATGCTGACACAAAGCGCAATCTGAATACAACAATCCCTGCTAGCTAGTGTTGTATTGTGACTATTGAGGTGTTTATGTGGTAAAATTCCAGATACACTATGCAATTAACAAAATAGTTTTGAATAGGGCTTATAAAGTGTTACCGACCTCTGTATAATGATAATTAAAGTGAGGTGGGCACTAACTAGGCTTTAAAATAAAGGAAGAAAACAATAACACTATAGAATAAATGAGGGGCCTGTGCTGGCTCTTTAGAAAATGTAATGCATTAAAATTTTTACAGAAAATCGTACATTGATTTGTGGTCATACAGTACATGGAGATATACTTTGGTGTAAAATTAATATTGTTATTTTTATACGTAACTACTTTCAGTTACATTAACATAAGCAGAAATGGATGATACTAATCACAAACCAGCACTATATCCCCACCCAAGGTGTGTATTATGTGCTGAACCCTGGGACCAAGGACCTGCGGGATCCAACTATTCAATTTTATATACTTCCCTGTGTTTACACGTTCAAGTCACAGCGTTTCATCTTGCATGGTCAGACCACTTCTACATCATCATTACTTCACATAATCTATGATTAAAAGCATCTTGAACAGTCTGGACTGGCTGCTCATTGGTTACCCCATGAATGCATTATTATATTGCCTAACTGGAGACAAACCATTTTTCCAAGAAGCAATCACTACTGGCTATACAAGCAGTTAGGCTTGTATGCTTCTTCTGCATGAAGGCAAAATGTTTAGTTTTTATAAAGGTCACTATGTGGCTGAAAGTGTGAAAATCAGCATTCATCAGGCCTGTGCTAACCAGTCTTTCATCATGTGAAGCATTGTGATGGAGAGTAAGTGGTCTGGCCATGCAAGTCTGGACGCTGGCATGTGACTTGGAGGTACCAATACATATTGTGAGGTATATTTTCTAAGAAAAGTTGGTCCCCACTGAGGACCTAACTTCTCTGAGGACTCCCCAGTACTGCTTGTATTATGTACACTAGTAATCACTATTGTTTTTTTGTATTTATCATTAGCATTTATATTCCAGGAGGTGAGAAGTCTATGTGGATGCAGGTGTACTCATTCAGCACTGCCCGTTTTACAGTGAAGAACCTTTGGTGATGCTGCAGATGTCCAGATAGGGTCAAGCTTAAGACAGCAATCAATTTGTAAAGTTGTAAATTTGTGTAACTGACAATTTGATTGTAGGCATCTACAGCACCAATGTTGTTCTTTACATAGGTATTTGTGGAATAATCTATAATATATAGACGTGGGATTTTAGTTTGCAACACACACTCAAATGTTGAGCAATGTACATCAGTATAATATTTACCACAGCAAGAATATTAACTCTCATGTCAGTATTGTAATTGCTAATGTCTCTCTATATACTGAAACAATATGAACCACGGATCTATAACTGACTGCAATGCTATTCAGTATTGGGGCCTGTGGCCTGTTTTTGTTTGAGCCTAGGTAAATTTTTTGACTAGTGTGTAGTTCCATAACTGTAACATAGACAGAAAAAGTACAGTTGTGTATGAATTATGTTGTGTATGTAGTCAGACGTTTTATGCCCCAAGTGATAAGGTTACACATCTGGTGAATGTGCGGATAGTACATTTGATGAAATTACATATCTTGCCACTTAAATAATTGTGCTGCAAGTCTTGCCTTTTCTATACCTCTCATGTCTTTTCTTTTTCACAGAAAATCTACTAGATTCAATAGTGTCTTTCCATGCTCATCCTGTGTCAAGCTTACTCCACCTACCAATTCTCCCCTCACAGACCAAGGTCTGCCGGTCCATAATCCAGGATGAGCATCCACCAGTCTTTATCTTGCCTGGTTGCTTCGTACTACAGTATAGCCTGATAGACCAAAGTCTTAAAATCAATTTTCTTCCAACAGTTATGCACTTATATTGCCGAGCTATGCTGACTTTGCTCATGATTTGGATGTAGCATATTAATGGATAAAATCTTAATATTTACAGGAAAGGTTGAAGGTAAAACTCTGATCCAATGATTTTACGTTGCCATAGAGTGCAACAGGAAATTTTTGAGGTGATAAGTTTGCTTATTGAGATTCAGCACGTTAAAAATCATTACAGCATAGTGGACCCACTTTACAACATGAAACAGGTGTGAACAAGTAACAATATCCACAACTCATTGTCTAAAGTGACAAACAGTAAGCAATTAGAATGTATACACACTTTATATATAAACTAATTGTCTTCCCATAACCTTCAGTGCAGACAGCATGCAGTAGCTCCTTCGAACAGTAGATACCTGTATGGAGTGAAAAGAAGTGTTAAAGGCACAAAGCTCCCAAAGGCACAAAGCTTCTGGTAAGGATCACAGAAAACAATCAAATCAGCAAAGGAAGCCATCACAAACCCACAAATTGACACTTCTAGAACAGTGGAGTAAGGCATTAGATAATAGGGGTAATTCAACGATGCACATATTGCAGCTGTGATGGTTGGCATAAGCCTATTTTAGGCCTAAATAATGCCTAACAGTGAATCATTTAATCAACGCAAATTTAAGATTTACTACTAACTTCTCAGAAACATTTCAGATCACTCTGAAAGCATATATTTGGGCTTTATTTTGCCTCAGTTCATTCAGTACAGGCTAGTAAGGATGATGTATGTAGATTGACATTTTCCTACTAAAATTCTCACTCGAAATTTACTTGGCTGCATTGGGTAGAACAAGTGATGATATTTGATTGATGATTTGATTGTCTATATGGTATATACATACATCACTAAAACTTTGTGACAATAGACTTACCTCAGTGGTATCTTGAGGACTTTACATGTCACCCCAACAATACAAGTATCTCTGTGCCACTAGCACCTACAGTAATATGAAGAAGAACATTCACTACTTGTGAAAGCAGTTGCTTCTCTAAACTAAAAATCAACAATATGGTGATTTTGTGAACCAGACCCTCCAGTCAACATGTTGAGTTGTTGGAAACTAATGATAAACACCATAGTCCCAGTCCAAGGTAACCCGAAATACTCCTTGCAATGAGTAATGGATGTTTAATATATATATTATTTGCCAGCTACAAACAAGAGTACAGTATATAATAGAAACCAAGAGTGTCGAACGGTGTATTAGCCCGTGATTAATGATCGCATAAAATAACACGGATATTTCAGTAATTGTTCATTTATGTGAAATGGTAATTTGAAATGTGTACATGGCAAAAGGCCTTTGTTCGCCAGTTTTCTGTGTTATTCAACCAAGTATTCAACAGTTATTGCCCCCAGCTCGCTAAAACAATGGCTGCACAAATGAGAGTGTTGCCACGCCTTCAGGGATCCACTTGGCAATGCCAGAACTTTAACATTAGCCATTTTCCCTTTAATGCTATCACGTTTTCACTGGCTGAATTGGGCTAAATACAGCAACCTATCATGGCACTATAAACTAACAATTATTGAAATATCCATGTTACTTCATGCAATCATTTATGACTGGTAACACACCCGTTCAATACTCTTGGTTTCTATTATATACTCTCACTACAAATTATGAATTGGACTTTGTTATAGGTTGTGAACAGATAAATCATGCAAGTATCACCCATTTACAGCCATGTCAATGTACATTAAAGCACACCAAACGTACAAATGTGACAATTCACAACCAAAGTTATAACCAGTACTTCCATTTATGACTGCACCAAATTAAGCAGTAAACACATGTTCCTAGGTAGTAGTAGTTTCACATTGCCAAAAATTAAATAAGATTACACATAACAAATAGCCAGTGATTGCAATTTATATAGAGGTGACTTTAGTAAGGAGCTTAATTTAAGCCCCCCCCCTCCCACACACACACACAGACACATACTAGGGGCTGGAAACTAGCCATCTGCTACTGAGGATGTGGTCACCATTAATTTGAAAGCAAAATCTACAACATTATATGCTGGGAAAATATTAAATACTCATAGTTAAGGGAACGTTCGATAAATTAAGACTATTACTAAGTGTTCTGGTAATACTTTAGGATGGCCATATCGTGTACGATCAACACTTATTTTTTTATAAAATATTATATTAAACAAATAATACACACTTACATCAGGATTGTTCAAACTGGTGAATTCTGTGACATCTTGTTTTAATGCTCTGCAAAATAAAACAATCAGTATAAGGCACAACACAATAGGGAGGATACAAGTAATTTTTCTACTAAACAAACGCCAGGTATCAAATGAATACCAGTCATAATTTCTAAACATTCTGTGCAACAGTGCTATTAAATGACAAAGTGAAGAACAATGTGTAGAGCTCATGGAAAGTATCAAGAAGAGTACAACACAAGCCGTGAAATTCAATCATCTGGGACACTGATCACGTTTCTACCAACTTTTAGGTTGATTGCAAAAATGTAGTAAGAACAAATACATGATCAAACAGGTGACCCATGATACAAATATCTTGAACTATATGGCAAGGATTGTAGTTAACAGTTTGCCAGCAAAACGTGATGTATAATTATACTGATTGTTATATATGATAGGCAGAACACAAATTTTCATCAGAAAATTTAAAATCTTCAAGTGAAATGTGCACGTGATTTTGTTTTTACATTTCGCAAGCAACCGGTAAATGCCTGTGGAACTCATAACCCCGACACCACTAAGTGACATAAGCTTCCCCAAGTCCCAGTTATACAGTCATACTTAGGTAGGTCTCTTGCTCAAGGAAACTGCAACTTACAGTTGGAGGAGGGGACATCGAACCTGGAACCTGCAATTACCAAGCCAATGTTCTAACCAGCCGGGTTGGCTATGTCGCTTCACCTATATGGTATAAGCAACAGCACAAAGCAGGCATTTGTACTAATCAAAGTTCAAATCCCAACATTGTCCCATGTGCAGATAACCAGTAATGTTACAGTTTATGAATGCATGGCATTGGTTGGTAAGCTTGGTTGATTTGTAACCACCTGACAACAATGCCATACATTATTAGCTCAAGGCTCACTCACTACTTAGAGTCCATGTAATGAAAGTACTACTTGGCATACACAACTATTAAACTACCAGTACACTATACTGACTACTTATAATACCTTCCATGAAGCAGAAGCCAAGATATAGGGGTAGCTTGAAGTCACCTGTTATACTAGCAGACTAGCGAGATATCCACTCCACTGTAAACAAATCTTTAAATAAAGGTCATTCGATCCGTACGCAGAACTTTGCGCGGTGATCACGTGACAACCCAGTTTCCTGTATGACGTAATTTTGTGGTTGAGCAAGTCTGTACATAACGAGATTGCTAAACTTTACAACGGGATTGGAAACGGAAGTAACTCACGTGACGTATCTGTACAAATTCCCAATGTGACGTAACGAGCTCGAAAAATCATCCATGTTTCGCTTGCGCTAGTTAGTCGCCATAGATACTGTCCGTAGTTACGAGCGCGATATTATTTCTAATGGCTTTATTTGCCAACTATTAGCAATTTGTCGACTTTTAACTTGACGAATTGGTTAACCTAGCCTTGTACACAATAACAGGAATGGGTGTGCAACCACAAGAGGCTGTTGTTCGTAATAAACAAGCCACCAGTATGTCAAGAGGTAAGCGAATTATGTTATGGCCACACCGTCTCATTTTTGTAGACTTTTCACAGATTCTCTGTGTTGGGAAGCAGCTTAGGTAGCTTTGTTTTGAAATCTATATCAAGTGTGTAGTGTAATAGGTAACTTGGAGTTATTGTATCAATTGTCATATTGTATAAAATTACTGCTTACCACTTTACACTTGTGGACTTTTAGTAGGCCCATGACCAATGCTAGATATCAATTTACCATACCATCAACTACTACCACACTTGGGGGGTGTAAAGTGTGTGTTGGATTGCTTTGAAACCAAAGCTGTATGGCACGGGGATGAAAGACAGAATCTTCTAATAAGACACAAAATTTTGAAGAAATCATCCAAGCCACATGATTAGACATCCATCAAAGAACACCAAATGACAGTGTACTGATGACCAACAAGCAAGAGCTCAAGATGCACTACCAAATTATGTTTAAACAGTACGTGTACTTTCAAAAGAAGTGACATAAACACTTATAGCTAGCTACATTGCACACGTAATTCATAATCAACAATCAACGTACACATATTACACTGTACAGTTAAAATATTCAAAGTGTATGGTTTCTTTGTTAGTTAGTGTGAGGGATTGTCGATTTGATTTATAATTTAAACTCAAAACAAGTCAGCACCAGCCGTTCTTCCCTGGTTAACCATGTGGCAATCTTCTATTAGACACTCTAAACCACATGACAGATGACTTGCTGTAGTTCACTGTCATCTTATTAGCACTGGTCCACTGGTCAATTAACTTCAACTGACTATTCATTAATGAAGCTACATCATCCTTAGTAGGTGCACTGCATATAATAGTGGTATTGTCAGCATACTGTAGCAGTAAACCACCGGTGACTTGAGATGGTAAGTCATTAACATATATTAAAAATAAGAGAGGGCCCAATGCACTGCCCTGAGGAATGCCTCCCACTGCCCTGAGGAATGTCGACATAACACAGTCTGGCTGTACTGGTGCGGCTACCTTTAGCCAACTCTGTAGCAATGGTGAATGGCTTGTGTAATTAACTGAAGTCATACTGGGACCAATCAATCATGTTTATCCACTTTGTAGTATAATGCCACGTAAGTACTGAAGCTTCCATACAGGCCTCCTGTAAATCTATGAAATCATAGAATGACCTGGACTGGGAATTGAAGAATGTGGCTTGATGGACCAAGTGTTCTATTAGCTAGTTGCAGACACACTTGCAGGACGGTATGGAATACATCTAAAGTCCGTTCTTTCAAATATACGACTCAGTACAAGGTCACGGGTCGTTGAATCAGTCACTAAACAAACTGGATAAATCATGCACCAGCGTACGTCCAATGTGTCACTAACGAAAATTTGTCGAAATACGGCTCTTTCAAACTCTTCAAACTTTTGTTTTTGTCCTGGGAGACTTAACTGCTTCATCCTGAAGTGAAGTTAGCGACAAACAGATAAACCATAGATTATATAGTCGTGACTATATAATCTATGGATAAACCAAACTACGGACACACCTGCTCGCCATCATCGTCCTTAGCAACCGCACTATGACGCAAACCGAAACACGGATGTTATAGTGCGCGAGTTCCGTTTCCAATCCCTATGTGATGAAACCGATATAATGCACCTATCAATGTTAAGCCCCACCCCCCCCCCCAGTACGGGGAGGGTGGGGATATAGTGGGGATTTGATCAAGTAGAAAGTCAAATTCCCCTACCTGGGGGTGAATTATCAGGTCAAATCCCCACATAGTCCCACCCTATGAGGTGGGGATAGGAAGGGGATTTGACAACCAACGTGTTGTAAAAACAGAAGCCACAGTGACAAAGGTACACGAGGTGCTGCGGTTTTATCACGTGTTCTCTCGCACTTCACGTATAAAACTACTGTAAAGGATCTATGCTACTATAGAGCGCTTGTTCAAATTCCCCACCCCTGGGAGCAAAATTTAAATTCAAATCCCCTCCTAACGCCCCACATAGCCCGTACTGGGTGGGGTGGGGCTTGACATTGATAGGTGCATAACGGCTCCCGCAACAGCTTCACGAATCGTTGAGTATTGTTTTGAAATGAGGTGTAGTCATCGTTAAAGCAGAAGTACTCCTGCGAAGAGACTTTTGGGTCGCTAGTTAGAAAAGTCGCTCCGGAATTTCAAGAAGAAAGAGTCAGCTCAGTCAGGTAATGGGAATATAGCTTACAGTGACTACTTGGCTTTAATAATCCGACATGCTAAACATACATGTTAATGGAGTTTAAACATATAAATTGATATCTAATAGTGAGAAGGGGATATATCAGTGGTATGTATAAAGTCTGTCTCTTCAGCTTTGTAGTCACAGCAGGTTTTGCTGATCCAGGTATAGCTAGTGTGGCAGCTACTTGCTCCTTATGTACATATTCTGGTTGAGCCTACAGCACAAACATGGCATATATACATGCAAAAGATAAGATGCACACTGACCATATAATTTATTGTAGCTATATATATTCTGTTGGGAGTCAATATACAGTATTATTATAAATTTATGTATGTATTTTAATATACATGTGCCATTCTTTTTCTTTTTTTTTTCGACCTGCCGGGTCACCCTTGAGGGTAAAATAATCCGAGAAACATAAGATTTATTTGGTATGGCCTAAGTGATACTGTGGTAACATTACAATCCCAGTACAGGCGGCATTGTATAGGGCAATTCATGGGCTTTCTTTCATTGTATAATGTGGTACGGATCGATAATCACGTGACGCTAAGATTGGCTAGGGTCTTCCTCTCTGAGCAAAGATAAGAAGAGTTAAGACCCGGGATTTGCGTTGCTGTGATTATTTATATCAACAAGACACCTCTAATACGAAGGGTGCATCAACAGAATCGCCTCTATTGAACGTTTAGTAACAAAGGTCAACATGAGCAAGCCGCCAACTACTGACAGGAATAGCGTGAAGCGAAAGAAACCCGATGATAACGTCTCCCCTGATACTCTAAGGGCTCAGGCCCTAAGTAAGACCGTTGATATGTGTGCATGTTGTATATAATAAACGTTGTACTAGTACGGGAAAAAAACAGCGAAGCAATACAGTGTTACCTATGTTACTCATGGGTACACGCAACTTGTGAAGGTATTTCAAAAAGCCATTTCAAGTCTCTCAATGAAATCCTATCAGTCAACAATGATAACATTATCTACTTGTGTAAAACCAACAAGTGCAATGTGCGTTTCAAACAGCTGCTAGCTTCTAAAATTGGTCCCTGTGATCAACCTGAAGTTTCCGACCTTTCTTCAAAGGTCGATAACCTTGCTACTCGTAGTGCAAAGCTTGAAAAAGACCTAGCAGAAACAATTGATTTTATTAAAAACGTCAGCACTTCTGCTGGCAAATCAGTCGACACTGACAAGGGAGCCATAGTATCTGCAGCCAGTAGCAGGCCCTTGGCTTCAACCTCCAATATGAACTCATCAAATGACCGTAGATTTAATTTTGTGGTATACGGAATTGAAGAATGTCCTACTAATACAATCAGACGGGCTTGTCTCCAAAAGGATTTTAACTCTGTGTCATCGATCTTCAGTGGACTGGGTGTTACTCCTGACCCTGGGACCATTGTGGACTGCTATGGACTTGGAAAATTCAAAGTACAATCGTCAAGACCAAGGCCTATTCTTGTCAAATTCCATAGTGTTATTCACGTCAACCAAGTCCTAGCCAACAAGAGATCCTTATCAACTCCGGTTTTTATAAAACCTGACCTGTCTCCGGAGGAAAGGACAAGGGAGGCAGTCTTGCTGAAAGAAAGGTGGGAATTGTTACAGAAAGGGTACAGTCGAAGTATCATCAGGATACGTAACAACAGCATCTTTGTGAATAACCATTTATATGGCCAAGTCAAAAACTCTGTCTTTCAGACCTGTCCCACCAGTCTACCTCAAGCCCCTGCAGACCAACCTGTTGCTGCTTCACAACTTATGGACCAACAAACACCATTAATAACCTTAGTATCTCCTGATCCCCCATCCGCTACCAGTAGCCAGCCCAAGTGACTAGATCATGTATGTTTAATGAACACTCGTAGTATAGTCAATAAAATGGATTTGTTTCAGAACTATGTATACTCTAATTCTCCTGATATTATCGCAGTAACTGAGACTTGGCTATCTGAAAAAATATTTGATAATGAAATTTTACCTAACAACTATACAATCATTCGGAAAGATCGCAAAACTCTTGGTGGTGGAGTAATGTTTGCTGTTAAATCTTCTAAATCATATCAAGTGTTACAATCCCCTACCAACCTAGAGATGCTAACTATCAGTATTGGATCTACTTTACCAACTGTGTATTGCTTAGGATATATTCCTCCTGATTCATCGGTTGATTATTGCCAAGAATTTCTGAGCTACATTAACACCCTCAGGGATCTTACTGGCCATTTAATTCTACTGGGAGATTTCAATCTAGGAGATATCAACTGGGATTCCCTATGTGGTCAATCCCCCTTTTCATCGAATTTCTGTGACGTTGTATTTGACCTTAACCTTGTTCAAATGATAGATGAACCTACTCATATAGCTGGTAACATACTTGACCTAGTCCTAACCAATGCTCCTGACAATATTTTGAATCTAAGAATACACTGTGATCCTCCTTTACCTATCCCATCAGACCATTTTGTCATAACCTTTGACTCTCATTCATCATTGAACAAGACAGTGACCAAAGGGCTACACCATTTCTAAATTACTCTAAAGGTAACTACAATGACCTGTGTTACTTTTTATATAACTCTGATTTCACACCTTGTCTCATGTCTGAAGATATTGAATTTGTGTGGTCATACCTTAGCAACACCATTAAAGATGCTCTACCACATTTTATTCCCATAACTACAATTAAACCTAATAGTTAGCCCGTGTGGTTCAATTCCGACATTAGACACTACATCAACTGTCTACGCTCACTTAGACATAAATTTAACAACAACTCTACTGATTACAATAAAAATAAGCTGGAAACCTTCCAAAACCTGCTTCAAGCAAAGATCAGCAATGCTAAAATGACATATGAATCCAAATTAGTCACTACATCTGACAATCCCAAAAATTTACAAATATATCAGAGGGTTTACAAAATCCAAATCTATCCCCTCCACTATGTATCACAATTCTACAACATTCGACTGTGATAATGATAAAGCCAATGCTTTCAACAATTACTTTTACTCAATTTTTAATAACACTTCCACTGATTTACCGCCTTCTTTTAACTCCTATTGTCCTGTATCACTCTGTCATATTACAATCACTGAAGCTGATGTCTATGAAGCATTGGTAAGCTTAGACACATCCAAGGCCATGGGCCCAGACGGCATCCCACCCGTTCTACTTTCTAAGTGTGCTTCGGTCCTCTATAAACCTCTTCACTATCTTTTCAATCTGACATTAAAATTTGGTTATCTTCCTTGTGAATGGAAAGTTCACAAAATAATTCCTGTGTTTAAATCTGGTGACCCTATCCATATCAACAACTACCGACCGATATCCTTACTCAGTAATACTTCTAAAGTGTTGGAACGAATACTGCATGATAAAATTATTGGACATGTTACTAGCAGAATAAATCCTGCCCAGTTTGGATTTATTCAGAATCATTCATCAGTACAACAACTCCTTTTAGTTTTATTTGACATTTTTACCTCTCGTCATCAACTGGATATCATTTACCTGGATATCACCAAGGCTTTTGATACTATTTCTCATTCACATCTACTTCACAAACTTCGTATGTTCGATATTGGCGGTGAACTCTGGTCATGGTTTCTGGCATACGTTACTAATAGGTCTCAATCTGTATCAATTAATGGCTGTAATTCCAATCTTCTCCCTGTTAAATCAGGAGTACCTCAAGGTAGTATACTTGGTCCTTTATTATTCATTATTTACATGAATGATATCTCCTGTGCCATCACTTAGTGATTATACAGTAAAATCTTTCTTTTTGCAGATGATACAAAATGCTTTAAACATATCAAAGTACCAAGCGACATGCAGCTCTTACAACATGCTTATCAAATTGGAGCACAACATCTCTTTTGTCATTTCATTCCTCTAAAAGTACCCATCTGTCGTTTAAATGTAAATTTACATCCACTTATAACATCAATGGCAATCCTATAAACACTTCCCATTTGCATAAAGACCTAGGTGTCCTGATTAGTGATAATCTCAATTGGAACGAGCATCATGACTACATTCTAAAGAAAGCCTATAAGACTCTGGGACTTGTACGTAGAACCTTTTGTAAAACCATTGTGCCTCGGTTACGCTCAAACTATATATATCCTTAGTAAGATCGCAGCTCCTATACTGTGCACCAGTGTGGCGACCTCATCTCTTAAAAGACATTTCCAAAATTGAACAACTTCAACGTAGGGCAACTAAATATATTTTACAAGACTTCTCCTCAGACTGCAAAACACGGCTGACAAAACTCAATTTGCTTCCATTAATGTACATCTTTGAAATATCAGACATAATCTTTTTTGTCAACTCTCTGAAACATCCCACTCCAAGCTTCAATATCAACCTCTACATTTCATTCTCCCATAGTACTACAAGATCCAATTTAGTCAAGCTACACCACAACATATCCTTTACTAATAAAGAGCGTCATTTTTATTTCAACCGAATCTGTCGCCTTTGGAATTCCCTACCAATCATTGATATAAGTTTGCCTATAGAAACCATCAAAAGACGCATCAAATCTTTTCTCTGGAATCATTTTATCACAAACTTCAATTCTACTGACCCACACAAATATCACTATCTCTGTCCGTGTGGTAACTGTGTCAGCAATCATCTTGTCATGAACTTTGATCTCTTGTAGTTACATACTAATTGATTTATAATTAAATAAATAAGTAACTTACTGTAGTTAAGTAATTAATTTTTGTAACATACTCAGGCCACTAGCACAGGTTGCTAGTGGACCCTCAGCATGGACTAATATTGTTTTCATGAATGTATAACCACTGTATCTGTATGTAGTTGTACCCATGCTGAAAAGCCTTATAAATAAATAAATAAATGTGCTGTTGTACTTTTGTGTTTTCTGAATATATTACAAAACACATGTATTTTGTATTGGACAAGGGAATTACAAGGAATGACAAGGTTTTTTTAATCAGCTTGTTTTGACAAACCTGAGGTAGTGAAAGGGTTATAAAGTAGATATTACATCTTTTTAATGTTTAATTCCTTAGAATTAGGGGTAAAACTTAGATTTCTGTGAAAAAAAATTTGACCATTGAGGTTTTGGCTGTGATTTGACAAAATGTACTGAGTAGTTTTGATATGTGTGCTAAAAGTCAGCAAATTTGCACCACAAATAGCTCATGTGACTCTTTGATGCACCATTTTGGTAGCTGTCAAAGAGCTGTACATTAAGGAAAAAAATAATCATAATAAGCAGCTATAAATCAACAGTACAACTCCTTGCTTTGCATGCACATTGTATTTTTGAGTGGAGGTGACTGGTACAGAATGGTTGCAAATAACCATGTGTTTGCTGTTTTGCCATCCGCAAGATACTAAACTCATGCTACTGTTTAGTGGCTTTCTATGAAGGTGACCTTTATTCAGAGGGTCTTACAAGTAAGGGTGCACTGTGGACCATTTATTGAGGTATTTATAACAGAAAACAGAAGTTCAAAATGTTATTGCAAAACTCAGGTATAAGCATTTGTTCAATTGTGCCAATTTAGGGACTATTTTCAATGGAGAGATATGGAGAAAATTTTGCCTATTTTTAAGGACAATATTGCGTATAACTCCACCATCCTTTGATGGATTTTTAAAAACTAAGTGTTTTATGAGGTTCTCAGGGAGTACTGCACAAGGCTATGCTACTGTTTCCTGAAATAAAAACTGTTTCCATTAATTTTAAAATTCTCCCTGAATCGCTACTTGCTCATATCTATGTACATCATACATAATATAGTGTAATAGCTTTAAGTAACATAACTTATGGCTTGTTGTGTGTATTCACGGCCCTGGTTTTATCAGGACCACATTGAATCCTATGGACAACAGAGCATGTAACTTCGTAAAAAGCGAAATTCAAATATGGCTGCCGTGTACTATAATAAGTAACTTTTAAAATTTCTTAATTAGGATATTATGCGGAGGCGCATGCTCACGTTTCTGTTGTGATGAAGCAAAGCTACCGTAATTTTCCGGTTCGTTGTCAAAAATTAACTCCACGCATGCTCATAAGCAATGTTGCACGTGATGTAAATATGTTCTAAACATCATAGCAAATGCTTATGATCAAAGAATGAACGGTTCTCTATCTTCAATCAACTGATTGTGTTAGTTTACTGATACTTTTATCCACTAAATATTCACGAAAAGATTTGAATTTTTACTGCACATGCGCAGATCTTATTTCCGTTTGTGACAACAAACTGGAAGTTCAATGGCACGACGGAGGAACAGTAGCACAGGCTTTGCAGGACAGTCTTTCTACAGTCGATAATCATGCGAATGAAATTAGTTACTCCGCTTGACTATTCCAAGCTTTACCTTGACTTGATGATCTTCCTATCAAAGTAGCTTTGCTACCTTCACACTAGACAATGGAGTAGCAGCCCATTCAATGTATCCCTGTTGCGCGTTTCTCCCGTAGCACTGGTATAGTGTACGGAGTTACACACTCCCTTGTCCATAGGATTCGATGCGCTCCTGTTTATATATATGGCTTTGATCATAGCTATATGGTATCTGTGAGTATAAATATGTTGCTTGTTTAGACAGTGTTTAAACCAATGCCAGCAATCATGCTGCTAGTGAAGATTACAATTATTCTTCTATTAATGATCTTCAGCATTGAAGGAGATAACAATGGTGAGTACGTTGCTAGTGGTTCTGGTAGTCAAAATGATCAAGGTGACTTTCTCTGTTGTGTTGTTGGAAATCAGTCTTTTAATTCAATTGACAATGCACTTAAAAGTGCTACTAACAATACCATTATCAGCATAAAAATTGATGTTGTGCTGTCTTCTAAAGTTGTTCTAGAAAATGTTAAAAATATTACTCTTATTGGGGACAATAATGTGACTGTAGATTGTAATGGAATTGGAGCAGTCAAGTTTGTTTCCTGTAGCAAAGTGACAGTTGAAGGTATCACCTGGAAGAGCTGTGGTTTTATAAACATGTCAACCCACCCAGGAATTGAGTTTTACAGATCATCTAACATTGTATTTCAACATTGCAGTATCTATAATTCAACAGTACAAGCTGTTGTATTCTCAGATGTGTCAGGAAATGTATTCATAAATCATTGCTACTTTGTACATAGTGTTAATGACCAATGCCAAGATCACGGTTCAGCAATATACTTATCTAGAAATGTCAGTCCTTTTCAACTCTTTTTGGTGATTGATAATTGCAATTTTTCTTCCAATGGAGCCACTACAAGTGTGATCTATATTGATAATTCAGTAAGAAACCAGTTTGATTCCATATACTTGCAAAATTCTGTGTTTGATATGAATAAATGTACCCCCATTTACATTTTGCATCAAAATTTGCATATTAATGGGAGTGTAAGGTTCTGGAATAATGAAGCAAATGATGGCGGTGGAATTTTCAGCACTGATTCGATTATCACATTTCATGACAAGACTCATGTTGAATTCACCAATAATTTAGCAAATAATAGAGGAGGGGCTTTTTATCTTGAAGATTCTGAAATGTACTTTAGACAAAACTCTTCTGCATATTTTGATAGCAATAAGGCAGCAATAGGAGGTGGTGCATTGTTCTATGCAACTAATTCAAAATTTGAGGTCTCTGGGAATTCTTATTTAATATTTCGGAATAATAGAGCTGGTGAGTTGGGGGGTGCGATATATTGTAACGATCGTGTCAGTCTCCTGTTTGATGAAAACTCAGAAATAATATTTAATGCCAATGATGCTCCCAGTGGAGGAGCTGTATATGTTCATGACCATGGAAATATCTCATTTGATGGAGACTCATCAGTAACATTCGCTAACAACACTGCTTACTATGGAGGAGCTTTGTATGTTGAAGCTAATGCTGAAATATCATTTGAGGCTAACTCAAATCTGACCTTCATTGGCAACCAAGCTGATTTTTTTGGAGGAGTTATATATAGCAATAACAACGCTGATGTATCATTTGATGGAAATTCATCGGTGATATTCACAAATAACGAAGCTATGATTGGAGGAGCTGTTTACTGTGAAAATTTTTCCAATATGACAATTAATGGAAACACAAGAGTGGCTTTTAATAAAAATTTTGCATTAAATTTTGGAGGAGCTATACATATCAGAGACCATTGCAATGTTATATTTGATGGACATGTAATTATGAATTTAACCAATAACATTGCTTTGTTTGGAGGGGCTTTGGATGCTGAATATTATTCTAACATATCATTTGATGGAATCTCAATAGTTACATTCAATGAAAACAATGCTACATCATTTGGAGGAGCTATTTATATCACTCAGCATTGCAGTTGTTACTTTAATGGAAATACAACTGTGATATTTAGTAAAAATCATGGGGGCATCTCTGGAGGAGCTATTGGCATTTATGAACATTGCAATGTGAAACATGATGGAAATGCAAGAGTGACATTTAGTGGCAACCACGCTGTAAATTCTGGAGGAGCTTTGGATTCTGAAATATATTCTGATATACTATTTGGAGGAAACACGGTAGTGAAATTTCATGAGAACTTTGTTGTAATGAATGGGGGAGGTTTGTGTTCTCAAAGTAATTCTAAAATATTGCTTGATGGCAACTCGACAGTGGAATTTATTAATAACATTGCTAGGTTTGGAGGAGCTATTTACTCTGAAGATCATTCTAATATATTCTTTGCTGGAAACTCAGCAGTGACACTGAATGTAAACCATGCTAGGGATGGAGGGGCCATGTACTCAGAAGGTCAATCTAACATATTGATTAATAAACATTCTGCAGTGACATTTAAAGGGAATGTTGCAAGTAGAAGTGGAGGAGCTGTGTACAAAATATATTCTAAAATTTCATTCATGGGAAATTCGATTGTTACATTCAACAAAAACATGGCCTTTTCAGGTGGAGCTCTATGTACTGAAGATCATAGTACTACTTTATTTAGTATCAATTCAACTGTCACATTTACTGACAATAATGCTGTATTCTATGGAGGAGCTGTCATCTGTACTACCTCTAATGTATTATTTGGAGGATCAACAGTGAAGTTTAATGACAATCATGCTTTGTATGGAGGAGCAGTTTCCACTGAAAATTCTTCTAGTGTATTATTTTATGGAGATAATGAAGTGACGTTTGAAGGTAACAATGCTGAAAAAGATGGTGGAGCTATTTACAGTAGCACTAACTCTACTATCACACTTGAAGGGAATACCTCAGTAACTTTTATAAGCAACAATGCTGAACATGGAGGAGCTGTTTATATTTTTCAGTCCAACATGTTTTTTCAGAAACGAACATTAGCAGTGTTTAGTTACAATAAAGCCATGGAAAATGGTGGTGCCATATATCTCACTAATAGCTTCAATGTGACGTTAAACAATGGATCCAATGTTAAATTTCTACGTAACAGTGCTGGGCTCTTTGGTGGAGCCATATATGGTGAAATAACAGAAAGTAACAAGGGTAAAATTTTATCTGGCTCTACAAGCTTAGTTTCATATAATAACACAGCTTTTATAGGCCCTGATGTGTACATAAATGTACATGGATCATGTAATGAAATTTGCTTCAATAACAGTGTAATAGGCTTAAAAGTAATACACAACAATCCTCCACGTAAACTAGTTCTATATGATCCAGCCATCTGTGTTGATAATCAAATCACATGTGAACGATACCTTCTTAAAAATGTTATGTTGGGTCAAGATCTGAAAGTTGGTGCTTGTGTATTGGGGCTGTTTGACAAACCTGCAGATAGAACAGACTTTTTAGTAAATAGCAGTGATGAAAGTTACTTTATTGATGGCGCAAGATTTGTGTCAGTAGCTTGTGAAGCATTTGAAGATGTCAGTGTAATAGGAAAAGAAATTTCACATTCTAGTAATTTTTCTATGCATATTACATCACATGCTACTGGTACTGAGAAGAAATTTTCTGTTGAACTAATAACTGAGCTATCACCATGTCACCCTGGTTTCCATTATGATAATGACACACAAAGATGTGTATGTTATAGTGACAATGATGCTGTGTCTTGTGCTGGTAGTACATCATTTATTAAAAGAGGATACTGGTTTGGCTTAGTCAGCCGAAAGTCAACGGTTTCTATTTGTCCAAATAGTTATTGCAATTTTACATGCTGTGAAAGCAGAAATGGATTTTATCGGCTTTCACCAGTGCGAGCAAATCAGTGTAATTCACACAGATGTGGTACTGCTTGTGGTAGTTGTACAGAAGGCTATACACTCTCATTTGATTCTGTGAAATGTGTCAGTGTTGACAAGTGTACTGCTGGATGGACAGCACTGGTGATCACATTATCAGTGATATACTGGATAGTCATAGTTATACTAGTATTTATTGTGACATCCTGTCATGTTGGGATTGGTTATTTGTATGCTATTACATACTATTACAGTATGTTAGAAATCCTACTGGGCCATAATTTGTTCTTATCACCAGGGTTGTTTACTTCTGTTAGCATTATGTCTAGCATTGTTAAAGTCACACCACAATTTCTGGGACAGTTGTGCTTGGTAAAAAACATGAGTGGAATTGACCAGCAGTTTATTCATTTTGTACATCCACTAGCTATCACAGTCATTATAGCAATGATCTGCCTATCAGCACGGATTTCCTATAAGTTTACAGCATTTGTGAGTCGGGGTATTGTCCGTGTCATATGTTACCTGTTGTTGTTATCGTATACGTCTGTGACGACAACTTCATTACTACTTCTGAGATCAATAACGTTTCATAATGTGGATAAGGTTTACACTTACCTGTCACCTGACATGGAGCTTTTTCATGGACGCCATTTGCCATATGCCATTGTAGCAGTGTTGTGTACAATTGTGATAGTGACTGGTCTTCCGCTCCTCCTTCTAATTGAGCCATTCATTAATCACAAGGTCAACTTCACTAGGATAAAGCCATTGCTGGACCAGTTTCAAGGATGTTACAAAAACAAATATCGTTGTTTTGCAGCTTATTACATGATTTGCAAACTTGTAATTATCCTAATAATTGTTGTTAACCCACCTATCAACAGTCTTTACCAGTTCTTGCTTATTTTTTCAAGCACAGTACTGGCTTTTATTCCAGTGATGTTAAAGCCATATGCTACAAAGATACTTAACATTTTTGATGGGTTTATTCTTTGGATGATGATTTTAGTTACAATGATACCTCTTGTTGATGATTTTAGTGAAGATTTGTCATTTGCTTTAGTCATTATTACCCTAGTATTGCCACTTATGATGTTTGTTGCTATGGAGATGTTGATGAACAAAAAGAATATCAAGAAAATTGCTACTTATTGTAGACCCGCTCCTGAAGTTAGGAATGATAACAATGAAACACCATTGAATGATATTGGTATTATTGTAGATGATAGTAGGAGAACGAATGCCACCATAGTTGACATGTGAGTGCATTATTATTATTATTATACTTATAAGCCAGGAGTGGGGAACCAAATTTTGTATTGAAAGTTATACAGTGGAGTTTGAAGTACAGTATACACCAGGAATGCATATCATTCTGGGGCATGTCTCCCCCTGGAAAAGTTTTAAATTTTATATAGCAGCTATGAAATTGTATTTTAAAATTTTCATTGTGTTGTTACAGGTAAATTCATAGATACTGGAGGGTTTGTAAAGTGTTTCTGTTTATTATATCTATGGTAACTAAATACATAAGTATGTATCTACCTTAAAGCTTTTAAAAATATAGAATTTGACTGTTATTATAGTGATTGACTGCTTTATAAGAGTATACATCTTCATCTTTTGATACGACCATTGGTAATAAAAGTAGGGGCCATGGATCCTTGTCCTCTCCCATTTCCACTACCTATTTTTCCCTTTAAGCAGTTTTTGCATCATATTCACTGTTTCATTCATGTATGACATTGTGCAACCAAATATTATATTTGCTATGAAAAATGTTATTTGCTACAATATGCTTTAATTTAATTGGGCCGTAATACATTTTAAAGTATATATAGCTAGAGGGCATCTGTGCTGCACTCTATGCTGGGGCGGATCCAGGGGGGGGGGCTTCATATTTAGGCTTTACTTGATCAATATACTGAGTATTATAATGAAATTTTGTCTTAGCATAATTATATGATCACTAATAATACAAATACTCATAAAACCACCTTATAAACATCTTTCCAAGGTATTATCAGTGGATTTATGCTAAAGTTTATGCAACAAGGACCAGGATCAGCATTGGAGGCGTACAAGATCGAGATACTCTAATAGAGCAGTCAGCTAACTACTCTAATAGAACATTCACTGGAAACATGTAGTTGGTTCTGTTATGAAATGTTTCCAAATCTGCCTGCACCTATAGCTACATACAATGAAGTGCATTGGTCTGCATGTTTAAAGGACTTCATTCATCTACTTGTGTAGTTAACATGTATGGCAATACTTAATTCAGGTACACAATTACCATTGAAAATGCTCTCAAATTCAATCTTGTATTGTTCAAATTTCAAAATTTTCTACTTTCAACATTATTATATTATTCTAACATGCACCTATTCTTGGTTGTCCATACCTACCCAAACTTTTCCATTAGCAAAATGCTTCAGAGAGCCATACCTATAATCTAAAGGCAGTATATAAAATATCTACAGGCAGAAAATATTATGAATTTTATGTGGAAATGTCTCCAAATTGCAGTATTTTAGCATCAATTTTTCAAAATTTTCCTGGGGGGGCATGCCCCCATGCAGACCCCCCTAGTTCCAGCATGCTGGGAAACACCTCTACCCAAGAGATTATTACCTTGACTTAGCCCCCCCCCCCCCCCCCCCCCTTTTATAAATCCTAGATCCGCCCCTGCTATGATACATTGCTTCCCTGAATTACTTAGATAGGCGCATGTATAATTATTGATTTTCAAGAACTCCAGACTGTAAACTTTGAATGAATTTCATAGTGATACTGGATTGGTAAATTAAAGCAATACAATTGAGGCAACTGTATCTAGTTATATATTAAAAAAAACAATCATATAAAATTAAAGATTTTTCTAACAATAGGCATTCAGCATCATCATGAGCTCCCAGCATACGTATATAAATACTATAACTCTTTTTTGTTATTAATAGCACTACTGATGATGATGCTATCTATTACCGTGAATCTTTCATGGAAGTGATGAACGAGATCGAAGACTGATCACATGTATGATCCAATATGAGTTTAGTCATGACTGGTGAATATATTATATAGCTCACATGTATATAACATTGTATTATATATACATACTACTGTATTGCAGCCATTGAGTTTTTTGCACATGAACTTATTCACATTAAATTGTACATAGTATGATGGTATGCTGCAGCTGTAGCCATGTGTATAATTAACTTACTTCTTAGTCTTCAAATACATACTAAATATATTTGTTTTGATCTATTCGACAATGGTTCTGTAAAGCATATGGTTCTGTAAAGCATCACATTACTATATAGTACTATAGTACCCCCAAACAAAGTATCCCTGCATGTTATAGTTATATCACAGCAGGAGTATATAGAATGTCTTAGTTATTGACATGAGTTGCAAAGCAGAGGACAAGTGTCAACTAGATATTCTACAACTGCTTTGAGAAAACTGGCTTATATCCAAGTGAAAGACTTGTGAATACTTTGATGTATTTGGCCTTGTATGCAGCTTGCATAAACATATGTGACTGGGCCTGCGAAAATAGGGCATGTGGGCACAAACTACACCCCGTCATTCTACAGGTCATATCTCAGTACTGAGACAGAATAATTGAATTCTGTAACTTGTATTATAAAGCCAATTAAATACGTATGAAGAGCTGTAAATTACATTGCTATAGCACAATGGTACAAAAAATAATGAATCATTGAAGTTTGAAAAAGTAGGCAAAAATCATGTGCCCACATGCCCTATTTTCGCAGGCCCGGTCACATATTGTGTTGGCATAGAAGAATTTTGATTGCCAATATAGCACATTGGTGTTTAGTTGATTTTGCTGTATTGCTGTTTGCAATAAACACTTCTTTTTGTCAAAGGCAATAATGTAACACCTTACTGGACTGAATGGTAACTAACTTCAGTTCCAGTAAATTCTTTGAAGTTTGCAATTGACTACATATAAGGACATGTTACACAATAATCTAAACTGGAACTGCCTGCATAACTTGAATTAATATTATGTGCCAGGTTATACACAAATCTTTCACAGTGTCTTTAGACTGATTCAACAACTAAGATGTCCTATGTATAAGGGTCCCATTCCATGCATGCATACATGCAGGCATATTCTAGGATTGGTTTGATAAAAGACTTGTAACAACTCATTTTGACAGAGATTGGACAACTATGAAGGTTATGTTGCAAAAATACTTTTATGCTGTTAGCTATAGTTTTGTTAGTTATTTGTTTGATGTGTTCCGCAAGTCCTAGGTACTTGGCATGTATCAGTTCTTGTATTATGGTATATTGTATAAAGTACAATGGAGGCTTGAGCTAATTATATTTTGAAAATAGCCTATTATGTCCAAAATTATTCAACATGCTCTAGAGTTGGCTGTTTTTATTAGAGTATATATATCTGACTGCTAGCTGTATTAAAGTAAGTGTCGGCTCTATTAGAGTATCTCAATCTTATTTCTGCAAAATGTGAATAATCAGCCAAGAAACAATAACATTGCACATTTTCTTGATATGAAATGTGGTATTAAGGTGTAGTGCATTTTTTTGCTGTATTTTGGCAAGTGCATTGCACGTTTAATTAAAAATCTTGAAAATTGTCCCATTTTGCTGGCATAATGCTTGATGCTTTAACCTATTATGCTCGAAATTATGCTGGCATAAGTGGCACAATCCTAATTCAAAGAATAGTCTTTTTCTTATGAGTGATTCTAATAAATTCGCATTTTTGAATATTATAAATGTTGTTTTCCATTTATTCACCCATCTTTCCAAAGTATTTATATCCTTCTGAAGTAGATAAGTCATCTTTTGAGTTAATAGACGTATACAGAATAACATCATCTGTGTATTACCTGACAGTTGACAGTACCTATGTTATTTGGTAAAATAATATAATAATGGGAAAGAACGGTTCCTTTTGGAACTCCTGATGTTCTTTCAGTTGTACTGCTTTGCTCACAAAGTGTTGTATTGAACACTTAACATAATGATCTAAATTTATGATGGTGTGATACTTTGATGAAGGCCTTAGAAAAGTCTAAAAGTATTGCATCAGTTTGGCTGTTGTAAAAGAATTCAGCAGTCATCGATAGTTAATAAAAGTTGTGTTTCACAAGGTTGACTGTGGAAAAAACCATGTTATTCATTATACAGAAAAAACAATCAACTTTCAGATGCTTTCCAAGTCACTAGAAAGGCATTGGAAGGGCCATATATTTTCAATTTTCCACACTTTTCCAAGAAGTTCTTTGGAAATATGGCCCTTCCAATGTCTTTCCAATGATTTGGAAAGTACCTGAAAGTTGATCATTGTACAAGACATTGAGAAAAGTGGGAGAAGATCAGACTTACATCTATATGTGTTTTAAGATCTTAAAGCAAATGCATGTCAATGATAATGATACAGGTCTATAGCTACATATTACAGAGGATATATGTTATAACTTCTATTGCTGTGAACATTAATAAATGATGCTGGAGAAAATTGTCTTCGGTTTATAGCTACATATTAAGAATGTGAGGGGTTCACTGTTTACTTGTTAGCCCACTGCATGTACATGTAGCTACATAGACCAGTAAAAAGTTTAATTATATAACACAAGAGGTCAGATCATATGGCTGATGGAAGTATGAGTTTAATTTAAAAATCTTTACGATAATTTTATATATTAACATTTGCATGTAACTCTCTTAGAGGACCGATAATAGCTGGCTAGTCTGCCACCTTATTCTATGTACTGGTATACAAACACGGTATTGAAGTTTGGCGTTTTAGTTCACATTTGCATATTATGATAATTACATGCAATAGCAGCAGCTCTAATTGTACACTGGATATCCACAGGCTCAGTCGATCAGTGTACTTTTAGAATACATTACAAAACAAAATAAAAAGAAAACCACATAAGAGTTTGTATAAAATTGCTGTATCTAATGAAGCTATATGCACGTAAACAATTACATAGCTAATGTCCATGTCATCAATTATATGCATGCACTGTCTTATCCTGTAAGCCATCGTATAAAAGATCTAAACCATGACTGATTCCTTACCACCTGACCAGACAGTTGGATTGGAGCCACTTTACATCGATATGCATAACTTCCACATGGCCATACATCACCTTGACATATCGAAAGACAAATGAAGCAAAACTTAGTTGAACATTCCATGCATGTCATCTGCTTGCACAGTCGTGCATGCTCAATTAGAACACCACATTTAGGATTAGGACATAGTCGACGTGATGGACATATAACACCAGAATATGCTATTCTTTTTAGGGGAGCAGTGGTGAGCAATTCAAGTAGACTGGTTTCACATTCTGGATTTCCACACTCTGTAGAACTAGAAGGTTGCTTCCACGTGCGAGCACAGCGGAAACAGTGGTCTGCTATTTTATTCTCTGCAGCACATTGCGAACAGTGTACTCTGTACTTTGCTTTATCCTCTCGTCTGCCATAACAACCACAACCTGGACACTCCCACACCTCATTATCCTCTACATGACATTACACACATTTTATAATAGTAATACTATACAAAGACTTGTGCTTAGACACAGTATATATAATTATGTACATCCTTACACTGTAAGGATGTAGTAACACTAAGAAAACATGCAAAACGGAATTCATGACATAACACAAATGCCATTATCATCTGTAAACCCAGTGTATAGCTACACATCTCAAAGCTTTACAAGCCACACAAAATTAAAGTGCATGAGTTCATTGGAATTAAGTTGAAGACACTTGCATTGTAGCACATACCGTCCTTCATATATAGGTAGCTACAAATCAATTATTATGCATACTAGTTTCAATTGTACTTACGTACTTATAATAAGATTCTCAGATAATTTATCAGCCAGTTTGTATATTCCTTTCTTGTCAACTAAGCCATACTGTCGGATGATTGATAGACTCCATTCTTTGTGGCACACAGAACACTTTACCATCGTTTTTCTTGTCTTTGCAGCCTCACAAGTATTCTGCCGTACACAGTCACGGCAGTACAGATCACCGCAAGGCAATTTAAGTGATGGAGAGTGAAAACATATTGAACACGGCTGATCTATTGTAGGTATTTCTGCAATAATCGACTCAATTAGCTCATCTTTGGTCCCTCCATGAAGACGGCGCACAAGGAAAATGTTAGAATTCTCTTTAAGCTCAGGATAATCTGACAACACTGTATTGTCTAGCAAAGTTTTCCCACCAAAAATCAACTGTTGATCATTGGCCTGAATACCAAGCTTGTTCTCAACAAGATTCTTGAAGTGTTTCACAGTTACTTGCTATAGCACACATAATAATAATTGTTGTATATGTGACATTGTGCCATCTAACCTCTAGTACTGCTGGAACTGTGATGGGCAAACTTCTGTTTTTGTGATCTTTAACAAAAATGGTGCACACTGGTACTTGCTTTGTTCTTTTCATATCAGACTTAAACTATTACACAAATGATCTATAGCTTTGGCTTATTATAATAATATCATGTGATACACCCACCTCTTGATGAAGTCTTAAACCATCAGATCTAAAGTAGCTACTTACCTGGTATAGGCAAGCTGTACTTGCTCTGTATACCTTTATAGTGTGAAAAATATCACCAGGTGCTTTTATATGAATAAATTGAATATATAGGAGACAGGCATCCTTAGTAAACACAACTTAGATTAAAAGGTTTTGAATTATAATTTTACAACTGGCAAGCATGGAAGCCAGTCCAAAAGTCGATGTCCCATTGTATACAATACACTCCTAGTGAATGCATGTAAGGTTCTAAGAATCTAAGAAGGGGAATTTTGCCTACATGTATGCAGCCATAGCTATACCTAGTCTATCCTATCCCTTACGTACTTCTCCCACACTGTACTGTAATTCCCCACATACCCTGCCTCAGGCAGTCCTGGTTTAAATGTTTCTTGGATGGTATTTTAATAGGGTATGCATGTTGTCATAGTTATTTTATATCTCCACTGACACATTATAACTGTGCACCCTTGGAGGCAATAATGTTTATATGTATGTACACTGCTTGGGCTCCCAGATGGAGCCTCCTTATAACAGACTGTTTTTAAGTCTCTTATACAGACCACTACCAATTTACCATTGAAACAACTTCCCTCATAAAAGTCAGGCTTTATCAGAATAGTTAGTCATGCAGTGATCTGTTATTTCATATACTAACTACATCTGTTTTTCTTAAAAAGTGTCATGAACTTCAGTGACCATTTTTAAAGTCAGGAATTACCTGGAAAATTGCAATGGTACTTTTCAAACTGTATAGATTGTTTACAGTTCACATAAAAGTTGTATGGCTTATGTGTACACATATATGGTGAGGTTGTTGACAACACTTATATGCTATTGAGGAGGTATCCCACCTGGCTATGTTTACAGCCATAACATGGCTCAGGGATGAAGTACCTTAACCTCAATAGCACGTAACCCTGACCACACGCACGTAACCCTGACCACACGCACACAGTTATTATACCATGGCCATGAAGGTTTCTATAGATTCCTTTGAGAGAACACTTAGCCTAACTAAACTAATAATTGGAATCTACATAGACAGCTTATCAAAAATGATTAAAGCTTTGTACTGCCTCATAGGCATATGTGGTTAGGGCTACACCATGATAACCCTGCAGTTTCCTTTGATCTGAGGTGTCAAAGTGGTGTTTAATTCTGACACCTATTATCATGGTGCCAACCATCAGTGGTTTCAATGGCTTTCAACTATAGTAAAATGAAAGAATGGATCCTTAACCAAATAACTACACACGTGCACTTGTAGTCGCATGCCAACTCTCAACTAATGTCTTTCAACTAAGCTGCATCTTAGAAGGTATGAGTTAGGTATTTAAAGTTGCACTGATAACATGTATGATGACAGGCCACTAGCCCTTCTTGCGGTACTGATATTTTGATTTGCAAAATATATTATGTACTAATAAAACGTGTCCCTACTTTCAAAACTTTGTGATTATCACCTCAAGCACAAGCCAGGTGACTTTGAATGCTGTGCATACATCAATCTCAAACATTACCACCACGTAAACTATAGTACAAGTAACAGTGGTTAACTGTAGATAGCCGATAATAGCAACGTCTACACAAAATTCCTGCTACAATGTTGTGAAGTGGATGGTAAGGTGAACACATACTATTTGGAGTCTCAGGACCCAATCACAATTGGATTTGATATAATCATTAATAATACAGTTTATAATAACAATTTTCTTTCTGCTTGTGTATATACGTGTAGTAGTTCAAATCAACAAGTTTAGAGTGCCTGCAAGTGGAAAGGAGGGTTAATATAATAACAGAAGAAAGTAGACAACATTGTACCTTTTGCTGGCGGAATCTTCCAGTGATTCTCATGTCTCTCTCCATCATCTTTCTGTCGTGACCATCCACAAACAACCTGCGAGGCTATAGACAAAGTGCGTTACAGCAAGCAAACTTTGGAAAGTTGGTGAAATGGCATATACTAATATTTTTAAAAAAAATTGTCAATTTAAAAATGAAGTAGGGACCTATGCAATAAAAAGTAGTGAAACAAGAGATGAATGATGGTGTTACAGCATAGCTCGGTGGGAAAGTCCCTACTTTGTTAATACATAGATCCCTACTAGTGCTGCCACGATAGAGAAAAACTCTATATCATATATCACCAAGGTTTATGTCGCGATATGAACATATATCACGATATAAAACTAACTGTTAACATTTGCAAGACAAACATAAAGTATACATACTCTTCATTGTAAGTTATTTAAGTTGGATGTATACCACAAGCAAAAGCTACTCGTTTGAAATGCATTTTGCTACTGCTTTACACTTGAGACAAGTGGCTGGCACTACATAGAAACCTTAAAACCTCCCAGTTTACTTTGGGGTTGGCTTGTTTACCACACTAAACCATCAACACATAACTTAATTAAATGTCAAATATGATATGTCTGGCCTCCCCCACATCATTATACTAAGCAGCGCCACTATCGCACAATGCCATAATAGTGAGGTGTTAATGCTTCAATGCCAAACTAAAATAGGTCTGTTGAACTGATCACCCCAAAGACCTAAAATGCCACCTTTAAAAATCATCCTAGAAGCATCTTATGCAACAAAAATCACCTTTGTGCCATAATATTAGTCCTTCTAACATGAAATACAGCATTTAAAACAAGAAAATGCTTACCGGTGACCGGATATAGAATTTTGAAAAATCGCCAAAACTTGAAATTTCATCTGCCTCATTCACTGCCTGACCACGGTCACAAGCCCAGAGGCCAAACAAAGCAGCACACAGCCACCATTTTATGCCACAATAACAAACTCACCAGTGGGATGTGCCTTTTGGGGTTCCGACGAATGCGTTCCCTCTGCACCTTGTCTTTCCTTTTAACTTCAATCAGATAGGTCATCTTCTTCAAGCATCAAAACCATATCGAGGCATTAATTTTCCATATCAACACTTTCTTTCAACAGCATACTTACATGCCACAGAATTATTTTGGAGTTGGACTTCAGAAGCGCTTCAGTCCCGGCACTACTATAGGAGGTATACTAGCTAGATATCTGCAACTTCGCAATTGGAATCTTGTTTGCGATAGGTTCATGACCACAACCATCAAATAAAGATCTAGGGAGACTAATAGCAATAGAGTACAGAGACCACGCCTCTTAACAATCAAACTATTTACTTAACAGTAAACAAGATATTAGCTGCACACCCCTTGGCTGACTCGAGATACTCTAATACAACAGTCGCTCTAATACAACTAACAAATACTCTAATAGAGCAGTCACAAGTTACACTGTAGCTAGCTGTGTTACAACAAAAAACTACACAAACTTAAAACTGTCATTTAAAAATGAAGTAGGGATAACTGTTGCCACGATACACATCAATAGTATCGATATAACAAGGTGGTGATATGATATGATATAGCCAATGAATTATATCAATGCTGCATACTGCTAAAAATAAACAACAAACTAAATCATATACTATGTAGTGCGTGCATTGCTAACTATTCATATACACTGGCACTATGTATGATGACGCTGTTAGTAATATCAACCCAGCCTATAAAATAATAATATTACTATTTTTCAGATATCTAAATACCATTTATCTTATACATGGGTGTAATAATTATGGTGACAGTGTTCTGACAAGTGAATTTGTTTGGATAAATGAAGCCCATTCATTTATACGTACAGAACTCCATACTTCCTAAACCAGTTTATAAATTTTTAGCTTGCTAAAAAGAGAATGATTCACCTAACTAACAAGGGATAGCTGTCATAAACTAGGTTTTGAAATGGTATTGGAACAGTTTCCCAAGACTTACTTGTGATAACAACATATAGTAGGGAGTAAAATGACTGGATATAGCTGATAAAAGGTGAAGGCACCTTGACTGCATTTTTTAAATCAAGGAAAGTCATCATCAAAGGGTTTTTTTTTGATAGCACTTTAGAGTAAATATGTGCCTGGCAGGCCAGATACGAAACCTTTCTGGACACTGGTATCTATCATACTGTTTCTCTCAAGTACATTTCAAGGCGTCACTGGTTTTAGGAGACATACATCATCAACTTGTTTTACTTTGCATCAGAAGTGTGTTTCACTATCATTGTTTTCTGACAGCCCTTGCTTTACTCCTGGTAATACAAAGAATTCAATATACCCTTCACTTGCCTATGGGGAACGTGATAGTGTAAGGTAGAACTCTGTATGTTTGTATTTGTGAATTGTGACTGTTTAATTAAGTGACTATAGTGTAGTTTGCCTATTGTCACTGTGCAAATCAATCCTTTGGTTGTTACCACTTTGAAGTGGCATAGCTTCTTGAATCCTACGCTGAAATTAACAGAAAAAAAAAAAGCTTCTTTGTAAGATAGGTACTTACAAACCCTATGAGGTTAAGACTATAAGCAGTTATTTGTATAGCACCATACAGTGGTGGCAACACTCTTCTATCCATGTTATTATCAACTCTTTGGCAGAAAGGTTTGGGCTTTAAAGTTCTGTATGATTGTTAGGGTAACTTTAAATTTACAACTGGCTTATAAATAAAATGTAAGCAAAACGTACAGTTTCTCTCCCGACAGTGTATTTTTTTTATTGACGGCAGGGGCTGGGGAGGCCACAGACCATCCCCTCCATAATCTGGCTAGCCATCTCAAGTCATCTCTTAAGTACTCAACTATCTTTTGCTTCAGATTACTCTATAATTCACCTTTATAATCAATCAACAATCCAAAAACCATCTACGAAACTATCTGCTTGCACAACTGACTCCTAGGCAATGTTTCAAAACGACAATCGAGAAAAGCACCTCTAAAATTAATTTCATAACAGGAATGTTGTGTGTGACTGACATAGAGATAAGTTACATAAGCACTGTAAGTATGCACTGCTGTGTTTGATGAAACATGCTTTATACTCTGAAATTTTACAATCTCAGAGCATGCATGCTCAGCATGCATCTTAGGCCACTCCAAATAAATTCTCAGTTTTCCATCCTGGACTCAGGCATATTTGCATGCGGGCAGGCAGTCCATTTCCATTATAAGACTGGCAGCTTTTCAAGCAATCATTTGTCTGGAACAACCATAAAAAGCTACATAAAAGCTAACTCATGCCTACTTGATAACACTGCTGACAAGTGAGCTGACACTATTACAAGATGGCTTTTATTGAACTTGTACAATATACAAGAATAGCTGGAAAATAATAGACTAATGAAATATTTAGAGCTGACAATGGACGATATATGCAATGATGTTTTCTTACGTCACTAAACAAAATGGCCGTACTAGTGTGGGGACTTTGTACAGGGAGGTATTGGGCGAGATATTGTTTCCCTATGATAGCATTTATAAATTCGAGAAAGGGGCATATAGTGTACAATGCAATACGAATAAGCCTATTTGTGTCCGATTTTAAAACTTTTGGTCTGCTTTCCTTGTTGGAGCACGTTTTGCATCGTCATGGTACATTTACTACTTCTTACCTTTATTATGTTGTGGTTCCAAGTGTAGAAAACTACAGACAACATTCATTTCGAATACTGTGTGCTAGTCTCTGAAGCCTCCACACTAACACGGCCATTTTGTCAATTATGACATTAAATTTCATCATTGCAGATAGCGTCCATAACCAGAGGACGGGAAACTTATTTGGATCCTCAGCATCGTCTGGACCCTTAACCATAAGGTGCTTCCTACGCCTATGTAGCTAGCCAAAGTTTTAATCACTTGGGTATCTCAGCAAGCTTGTCGCTGCTACTTGCCTCCACACAATCACCTTATCGTCCTATTCACATTAAAGAACAAGATTAATGTAGCAAAGAACATGAGATTAATTCAAACCAATTATGCACCTATCAATGTGTTGCCCCACTACCCCCCCCCCCCCCCCCCCAGGCTGAAGTGGGGATTTGACACAGAAATTTCGCCCCACTATGGGGCATTTGACAGTGAGTGTCACCCCACTATGGGGGCATTTGACACCTTTTTTAAAAAGTCACAGTATCCTTGTGTCAAATCCCCACGCGAGTCCCCACGGCATACCTTGGGCTTTATAGGGGGGATTTGACATACTTAGTCTGCCCTACCATGAGGCATTTGACATTCGGCTGTGTCAAATCCCTACTATTGCCCAATATAAGCCCGAGGGGGGTAGTGGGGCAATACCTTGATAGGTGCATTAATAGATGGTGTGGATAGTCTGGTATTAAGTACGTGGAGATTCCTATCTCGTGGGGTGTAAAGGATCCATGCTTGATATGACTACTTAAACCGGGGGCGGTGTCACTGTCAGTAGAATGGCTTCACAGCCCGTTCTTTTCTACAACTTTTCATACTTAGCAAGCGACAAAATATTCTCAAGCGTCACTTTTTCCAACAATAAGGTAAATGCGGGTATTTCCGGACAGCGCACAATTCCGGACACTTTGGCACCTTTACCAAGCTAGCCCAGGAACGAAACAACGGATTTCCTTGAAATTTCTGGTGTGAATAGTTATTCTTATAGGGATTATAAAAATCGAAAAGTGTGTTCTAGTTGATTCATTCTTGGGTGCTATACATAAAGTGTCCGGAATTGTGCGCTGTCCGGAAATACCCGCATTTACCTTATTTGGTGGCAACAAAACACCTACAAACTCACTTTTCCATCAAATTCAAATTCATCCATCTTTCGTAAAAGAAAACCAGTCAGCCACATCATGGATCCGACCAAGGCAAAAGCCGGCACCATCTCCGGCCACATCATTTTGACAGCGAACCTCGACACGAATTCGGAGACTAGGCTCGTACGGATAAATTAGAATACAGGGCGGGCTGGAGTCGACACGACCGCATCGCGGTATTGATGAGATGGAAGCTGAAGAGGAGCCAGCTGCTAATACTTATATTATTAGACCGAATTTCAAGCACAAGTGAGAATATTTTAGCGTAGTATGTTTTGTTTAGTTAGGTTGCTAATGGCAACAACAGATTCAAGCCTGCAGTAGTCAAAGATGCAATCCACCAGATACTACAAGAGAGGTTGCATGAGAAACAGTACAGCTCAGACCAGGCAAATGTCTGGAGCAAAGAAATAAGCAATGCCATCACACAACGGCTGAAAGGTACGGAGACTGTTAGTACCATACAAATATTGTTGTTTTCAGAGTTACAATTTGAACGATACAAGTTTGTTGTTCAAGTGGTTATTGGAGAACAAAGAGGTGAAGGTGTAAAGTAAGGAAACAGCCTGCCGTCTTCCTAATTCATTTTTGTCTCATTTCAGAATGACATGTCGATGCTTATGGGACTCAGATACTGACAGTTATGCTCAAGACATTTTTATGAATGTAAGACACACTGACATGTAGTAATACTGTTTAATTTTCATTTATTCCAGGATTCCTTATTCTGTGTTGCAGCAGCTTACGGCGTTTTCTTTTACTAAAATATATTGGGACACAAATCTTAGATATTGTATAAAATGTATGCTCACGTCACATTCAATATCACAACATGCACTCAGTGTTGATGGCAACCACACAATGTATTTGTCAAATGTAGATAATATACAGAAATAATATAACAGCAATAATACTATAAATACAGTTCCTACTATTTCCTTAGGTCTATTTCAGATGTTTGAATAACGTTTTTGATACCTAAAGTACAAAACAAGTGTAATGCTCTCACAGAACGATTTATGATGTACTTACGCAGTCGTCACGGCAGTGTAGGAAATCAAACAGCTCCTGTGTGCATGTTTCGGTTGTGTTTGACTTGCCGTTGACACGATTGGTGCACTCTTCCAATATTTCATTAAGTTTTCTACATTTGCTAACTTCAGAGCACTTTTCTCTAATCTCATCTATCGGGTCTACAACGTCTTCCTCCTCTTCTTCCTTAAGACATCAAACAGTGCGCATCAATAAGAACATACCAAGTATTTCAAATAATTTACATTTGCAAGTGAACTGTGTTACGCTAAGAATTATTTTATTGTCACAGACCTCTTCAGCTACGTCTACTTGTTCCTCTTCTTCTGCCATAACTTGCGAAAGGATCGACCAAATCACTTATACACTGCTTATATAAAAATAGCCGACAGGCGTATCAAAATTATGGCAGATAGCCCGCTAAGGTTCTTGAGAGAATTGCTTGACCCGTATGAACCGTTATTGGATCGTTTGTTTCTGTTTGGGACCGTGTATGGCACTTGGAATGTTTTTAAGTGTTGTTACTACGTGCTGAGTGGTTTCAGGAGGTATATACTGCGAATCGGAGCCAGTCCAGTCACTGTAGCTAAATTAGGAGAGTGGGCGGGTATGAATAATGATTGTCACGTGATACTTGTATTGATTTTTTTACTCTTGCTTTCTACCCTACAGTTGTCAATGGAGCTACTACGAGCTTGGGAACAGCTTTTGCTCTGGATGTGAGTTAATTACATAATCTTGTTCTGCATGCTAAAAACCAATCGCCACATGGTACACAGGGTTTGTGCACAAAGTATTGTGGTGTAATTCTTAACAACTGTTGCTAGTCTGCTGTTTGTGTAAGGTCTGTTTTTAATGGTATACAATGTGATGAACAGGCCTACTTGTTTGCTCACAATGAGTATCTCTGTCAGAAGCTAGGATTTGGTGTGCCTGAAAATGTTGTTTCAAGGCTAAAACCAACAATCCATGTCTATTGAGAATGACCTGACTGTTAAAAGAAGAAATGTCACCAAGCTTCGTGCTAGCTCCAAGTAGATAGAGTAATGTGTATGTTTCCCCAGACTTGACTCCTAAAAAGTAAAGCAAACAACTGTGAGAAGAATCAAGAGCTAGGAAAGCAGCAGGTAAAAAGGACTTGTACATTAAATTTGGAACGATTAACCTGACAAACCTCTTCTGTTCTATGTTAAGAATGACTGTATCCTTTATCCTGACCTTGATAGTGTCCGACAAGCAACAGTTGTTAAGCGTTTTACAAGATTTTGTCATCATGGTATATTTCACGTGCAATCCTTCTGCATATTGCACCATTTCAATTACAAGTTTGTATTTTAGTGGAAGTCTTACCATTTAGTATGTCACAACTATTTAGGTAGTCTCCCTGGTTTGACCCTGAGTGTTGGCTTGGCTGAAATCCAGATAGCCTGTATATAGCCTACCTATATTAGTGTATGGCATACCTTGTCTGCCATCTGTGTTTATCCTACTGAAAAATATGTACAAGATGAATTTGTTTAATGCAGCCATCTGTTCACTCCCAGTAGGCCCACATACTAGTTTTGAAATGACTAGGAGATTTTATAAGTTACTGAACTGCATGTAACATGCCACATATGACTGTCTTAGCAAAAATCCACCTAGTTTGCACAAACATGCATTTTGAGAAAAGGAAATTTTAACTGTTGGTGAAATTACGCATGCTACAAAGAAACAGTACACAAGTTTTAACTGAGCTGTTACTCAGGGAAGCCAGTCTCAAATCAATTAAACCTATAAACCATTTTAATTCTCTGCTCATGGAGAGTTAAGAAACCTTTGTTTCGTTTCTGTAGTCCCAATGGAATATGTGTCTCGTGTACATTTGTTTACGATGCATTATACGTACATAAACAAAATTGTTGTCATTTCTTCAATAAAACCACCTTCATACTGTATGTGTATGTACAAGTGACTACAGGGTTAAAACCATATCTTTGTTGAATGGAAACTGAAGTTATGGCTGTGAATGTAAACATCTGTAGTTTATTTTCAGTATAGTCACTGTACAAAAATCAATTTCCTTGCTCTTTCTTTTGTCTGATGCTGTGACTCCAGTTCTACTTACCAAAATAGGCTGTTAAACTTTGGTGATCTATTTCTTGGGACACAGTAGATAATGTTGAAAAAATAAAAAGAAATTCAGAAGGTGTGTGAGCTTGGTGGGTTTTTACTGAGATGGTCATATATATGGGTATACTTCTTACAAATGACTGACCTCACTAAGATAATCTCTCATACATACATACAGCAGCCTAGAATAGTGTACAACAGAATTAGCTTGAAGTAAAATTTCACCAAGGGAGTGGTGATTGTTAATCAGGTTTCACTGTACATATCCGACATATCTCATTTGTACTGGGTTATTCTTACAGTTGGCTGAAAGGAACTTCAAGATTATTTTAATTGGAAACTCTGACACCAAACTGCAAAACACTGCAAAGGAAATTGGTGAGTAAATTTTGTGAAAATCTGGCTGTTGAGTAGTCTGTGAATTTAGCAAATGGGTAATGTTTTATTTACAAAGCTCTTCCGCTTTTATAAATTACGTAAGTTTCTCAAGCTTGAAGTGTCCATTTAGCAACCACTTAATAGTGTCACCTCATTATAGTGCTAGGTCTTGATACCTCATTACTAAGACCACCTGACCATGTCAGGAAGGTCTCTAGAATGTACTTCATGTACCGTATGACAACAAATATTGGCGAAGCTAATATTTGGCGATTTGCTATAAAATTGCAGTTGGCGAAATGCTCTCACTGAAAAATTGGCGAATGGCGTTAGTACGATGCTGTACTGACTCGCCGCATTGTACTGCTCCAATTTCTTTCATAGCCACAGCCACTTTCAGGATTATTTGCTGTCTGTAGGCATACTCGCCCATTTATCAATGGCTGCACACGAATTCATGTCTGCTGCTGTCTGCAAGCTTACGTGGAGCCACGCCCACTAATCAAGTATGAGTTCTAGTCAGTTAGCCACACCCATTTACATGCGTGGAATCACGCTAATTTACCAGTTTCAGCAGTATCCACGAAGGTTTGTGAAAAAACCTACTTCAACAACTGCTTGGCCCAAGGTTTACTTGTATCTGTTTAATGTGTTTGTTTATGTGAAAAAAAATTATCAACAAGTTTTAAATATATATATGTATATTGACGAAATTTAAATTTGGCGGATTAGTGACGAATCGCCAATTCGCCAAATTTAGTTCACCGCCAAGTTTAAGTGATATACGGTATTAAGACCACCTGGCCATATGATGAAGGTCTCAAATATAGCTAAGGTGTTCTATTATGACTTCTTCATTATGATTAGCACAGCCACCTCTTTATTTGAGGCCAAACTTTTTGGTTCCATAGGTGTTGCTGGGTATTTTCGACTACAGTATGTAACACTTTAACACCTCAGATCAAATGAATTCCAGAGGATACTTTTGCCATGTATACAGTACCTCCTTACAGGGGGACATCTAAATGTACACCGGTGTACATTTCAAAATGTATCCCGGGAAAGTGGTTGCACTTCTAAAGGAGCAAGCAAGCTTGGCCTTGATGTGGATGAAGTAGTGGTACCGCCCTCTGTTTGTTTTATAAAAGCACAGACCAAAATTGATTGTGGGAACAAATTAATGCTCACATGATGATTATCATAAATTGATGTGTTGCTACAAGAAGCACTCAAATGAATGCATTTAAGTATCCTTGCCGTTCTACAAGTTGGGAAATGTTACTTAAAGGTGAGAGCTAGTCTTACAGTGCATTCACAAATGTTTTGGCACATTTTTGAATGCGGACATGCCCACGTTACGGATGACACGAGTTAACCACTCTATATAGGAAATGTACTCTGACTCTGTTTTGTTTAGTAAACAAATTTTAGAAGATGTCAAGTGACATTTCATGACATGTACGTACATATTGTACAGTGTACAGCACGTATCTTCTTTACAACAAGAGTACATAATAATAGAGTAGGGCTATCTCTTCTATTATTATGTACTCTTCTTTACAATGATGTACAACTTTCACTCCCAAGATCAAGCTGACCGTAAGGCGCTACGTACTTACAGTATTCATTTGTGAGTTGAAAGTTCTCAACAATATACGAGTTGTATACATGATACTATATTTTTGCATCAAATTTGTGATATACAGTGTGTCCCTTTTATGCATGCACTTTTATAACTCTAAGATTTCTTTTGTTTAGAGGATGTGTTTGGTACCGAGGTGTTTGGGATATTAGCAGACTTCACTCAGGGCCTTCGTGTGTTTGAGGACATCAAGGAACTTCTTACTGGCCTTGAGGTTGGATTGTTAGGTATGCACTAATTGTATTATTGTGTGGTAGAATTGTGAACTTACACACTATTGCACTCAGTAATATATTCATATGGCTTAGTGGAATTTATTGACTGTTGGATTATATCCCATTCACACTACCTTCTAATGTGGGTACAGCATGGGATGTTTTGAAACGTGAAATGATCGAGCCATGCAAATTCAGGTCCAGCTCCAAGATGGGCTGGCACAGGTTGGCCTAGGCTAGGATATAATGTGAATGCATTCTGGACTAAGCTCTGTCATTATACTTTAGCCAGTGGGTGGGTATTTCTTTTTCCAAGAATATCAAAGTGCGTAGAACAAAACAGAAGAACGACATGTCTTAAGTATGTTATAGCCATGTAATAGAACAACTTTTAAGAGTGTAAAAATACTTAACAGAAGCAAGTTTTGGCTAGTGTTTGCATCATTGCTACAATTTCAGTACAGTTTTATTAAGTGTTTAAACGAAGAACAGCTGTACACTTTTGTAGTTCATTATTTTTAGCATGCACTATCCCCAGCTTGTGTGTTGGAACAGTGTACTGTAGTATGAACAAGGTCTGACTCGAGTTTGATATCCCAGTTGAAACTGCAAATACAATAACTGAGGTTTATAAATGCTAACATTTTTGTGTACATATTTGTGTATCACATAATTTTCTACCTGTAGTAAATAACGTGGCCGTCCGTTATGACTATCCCAAGTGGTTTGAAGAATTGTCCACACAAAGAATGCTTCACTTACTGAACATTGATGTGATAGGAGCCAGCATGGTAATGTTGTATTGTGAGTAGTGTGACTCGTGTGTGGTGTGTGCATGCATGCGTGCGTACGTATGTGCGTGCATTCCCCAGAATGATTTGTCTGCACAAACTCTGTGGCACACAGGTGTCCCAGTGCTAGTTCATTGGCCGTGTGACCATGCTAGCATAGTAGCCAAGGGCTTTGGTTTGCTTTGTGTGTATGTATGCAGTGTTTGTGTTTGAGTGTGTGTGTTTAGTGTGTAGTGTACATGCAGTGCATACATGTGTGTGTAGTGTGTTTATGTGTAGTATATACTAGTATAGTGGCCTGTATGTGTTGTACACTATGGGCCATATCTTAGTATAGAAAGTGTTTATTGAAAAACATGATTTGTGAGGAACTATTACATGGCAGAGGGAATCACCAAACTAAAATTCTTATGTTTTCATTGCTAACAGTAGATTTATTAATCTTTTATTACTGCTCCAATGGCACTCCCATCCTCCCCACATGCATCTCTATCTAAAAAAACTACTATTGTATGTCTATGCATACAGACTTAAAAGCACCTACATATTAATAGCTTCTGACAGGACTGCCATGCTCACTGAATGGCCCCATCTTCATTCCCTAGAACTCTTGCACCACGCAAGCAGCAACTAGTGTTTGTGGACCACAGCAAATCAACTGCATGACATGACTACTCAATTAGAGAGTATTTTGATTAAGGGTGTGCATTCTATTAGGGTAAGTATGTACTCTAATAGAATATTAAAAATGGGTCTCTGTATTATTCCGTGGATGCTTCTGTGATTGAACTGCCTACACAATAAAACAGTGTTTGATTTTTAATGTATTCTTCCAGGGGCAATGGAGCAGGCCAAAAAGTGAGGGGGCCAGGCCAGCTGTAAGTTGAAGACCAAAAAAAAAAAGGGGGGGGGGGGGGGGGGGGGGTCACAGCCTGCTGACAATAGCTGCTCTCCACCAATTACATCTCCTTATTTATAACTACACATACTTAG